>NC_091986.1:106187108-106504053 GCF_044704955.1 Pristiophorus japonicus
ATGAGTGGAAATATCCTCTCTGCATCCACCTTGTCGAGACCCCTCATTATCTTATATGTTTCGATAAGATCACCTCTCATTCTTCTGAACTCCAATGAGTATAGGCCCAACGTACTCAACGTATCTTCATAAGTCAACCCCCTCATCTCTGGAATCAACCTAGTCAGCCTTCTCTGAACAGCCTCCAATGCAAGTATATCCTTCCTTAGTGTTTGAAGACCAGGCCCTCAAATCCGTCACTAAGCTCATGGTCTACAGGGCTGTAGTAATACCCGCCCTCCTGTATGGCTCAGAGACATGGAGCACCTCAAGTCGCGGAGAAATATCACCAACAATGTCTCCTCAAAATCCTACAAATCCCCTGGGAGGACAGACGCACCAACGTTAGCGTCCTCGACCAGGCCAACATCCCCAGCATTGAAGCACTGACCACACTTGATCAGCTCCGCTGGGCAGCCACGTCGTTCGCATGCCAGACACGAGGCTCCCAAAGCAAGCACTCTACTCGGAACTCCTTCACGGCAAGCGAGCCAAAAGTGGGCAGAGGAAACGTTACAAGGACACCCTCAAAGTCTCCCTGATAAAGTGCGACATCCCCAACGACACCTAGGAGTCCCTGGCCCAAGAACGCCCTAAGTGGAGGAAGTGCATCCTGGAGGGCGCTGAGTACCTCGCGTCTCATCGCCGAGAGCATGCAGAAATCAAACGCAGGCAGCGGAAAGAACGTGCAGCAAACCACCCTTTTCCTCAATGATTAGCTGTCCCACTTGTGACAGGGACTGTGGTTCTCGTTTTGGACTGTTCAGCCACCTAAGGACTCATTTTTAGAGTGGAAGCAAGCCTTCCTCAATTCCGAGGGACTTCCCATGATGATGATCCTTCCTTAAATACGGAGACCAAAAACTGTTTGCAGTACTCTAGGTGTGGCCTCACCAATACCCTGTACAGTTGTAGCAGGACTTCTCTGCTTTTATACTCTATCCCCCTTGCAATAAAGGCCAACATTCCATTTGCCTTCCTGATTACTTGCTGTACCTGCATACTAACTTTTTGTGTTTCATGCACAAGGACCCCCAGGTCTCTCTGTATTGCAGTACTTTGCACTTTTTCTCCATTTAAATTTGCTTTTCTATTATTTCTGCCAAAGTGGATAACCTCACATTTTCCCACATTGTATTCCATCTGCCAAATTTTTGCCCACTCACTTAGCCTGTCTATATCCCTTTGCGGATTTTTTGTGTCCTCCTCACAATTTGCTTTCCCACCAATTTTTGTAACATCAGCAAACTTGGCTACATTACACTCGGTCCTTTCATCCAAGTCATTAATACAGATTGTAAATAGTTGAGGCCCCAGCACTGGTCCCTGCGGCACCCCACTAGTTACTGTTTGCCAACCGTAATGTGACCCGTTGATCCCGATTCTCTGTTTTCTGTTAGTTAGCCAATCCTCTATCCATGCTAATATATTACCCTCAGTCCCGTGATCTTTTATCTTGTGCAGTGACCTTTTATGTGGCACCTTATCGAATGCCTTCTGGAAATCCAAATACACCACATCTACTGGTAGGGAAGTTGTAATGTAGATTGCTAGAGAGGGATGGGTGGAGGTGCAAGGTAAGTTGGTGTAAGTAAGGATGTGGAGGAGTAGGGTAGGGAAGGCAGAGTGATGAGGATGAGATGAGTGGCACAGCAGGATAAGGTTGAGTGTGGCTTTGCAGTAATGTTTCATGTTCTACTTTGATCATTGAAAGGTTTGCGCCACTGCAGCCAGGTCCTCCTGACGACATCCCTGCTTGTGCTCTCTTGTACATTGTGGATTGGTCTCCTGGGGAGGTCTCTTCCATCCATTGGAAGGGAAGAGAACCTCACTATATGCTGTGACTCCCTCCACAAGCATATAGAGGGAGTCATGGGAGAGCCTGGTTGCAGCTGTGCAGCTTTGTGCAGTGCTTGTCAGTGTTTGCAATACCGCAACGCTGCAGAACACTGACAGTACAACTGTCAAATAAATGTGGGCACAGTTTCTTTAAGGCAACTGGCTGATGACACGTCATATGACCCGCTTCCTTTTAATTGGCTGGGAACCTCGCAATCAAGGGAAAGTCATGGGTTGAACTGACATGGAGCCAGGAACGGGGGTCACAGCCTACCCTGGACGTCGCCCGCCTCTCTCCCACCTCGGTAGGAAAAATTGAGCCCATTACTGGGTGGCATTTTTGCACCAATTCGCAATGCTATTTACATGGAATGGAAACCAACATATCCGGATCCTGCCCCAAAGTCCTACCTCTCTGCACAAAAACCATTAGCATTGCGCCCTTTCAGAGCCCAGAAATTCCAGGCGTACAATGCAAACGTGAGCAGCTAAAAACTAGATGCACGTACATCTAAGTACAGACACGCAAATGAAATACATGAGCATCTAAACACACATACTAATTTACATAGATGCACACACAATCTGAATAGAGACTTTTCAGGGGTCTTAGGAGATAATCATTGCAGGTGCCGAGGAAGACATTGGTCATGGGTATGCCAGGAGAGTTAAAGGAATCTTTCCACAGAATTTATTCATGTTCCTTTTTTTTGTATGAGAGTATATGAAGGAGAATTGGGAAGTTATCTAACATCAGCACAAACTAAGCTTCTCCGGATTGACTGAGTGACACTAAGAAAGATTTTGTTTTATATAAAAGCTCAGGATATCTCAAAATGCTTTACAGCTGTAATGTATTTGCTTCATGTGTTTGTTGCTTAAGAATTCATAGCAACACATTGCTATTAAGAACTAATTGGTTTATTAGCAAAAGTTTAACAATCACACTACACATTACCTGTTCATCCACCAGGCTCACAACCACCTGCCTCATCGTGGATCCCCTGAACCCAACTGGCTGGGGTTTTATTGAGTCTTGTGCACATCACATGACTGGCTATGCCACTCCCAACTAAACAACTCTACAACACTTTTAAATTATAATTTTAAGCTAAGTGCTCCCTTTGGTAAGGGCACCAGAATCCGCAAATTAACAAATAAACTTTAAGGGAACATTAACAAATCAAATTAACATTCAGTTCCCTGCTGTAATGATGCACTCCAGACCCTCCGGTGCCCACCTGTTGCGAAAGGCCGCGAGCGTACTGATAGACGCTGCGTGCTCCATCTGCAGGGACACCCTGACGCGATCTTAGCCGCGGAAGTGAGGCAGGCAGTCGGGCTGAACGACCCACTCGACTGCTCGCTGTCTGGACCTGTTAATGGCCATCTTGGCCAGATCCAGGATCAGTCCTACGAGGAGGCACTCCAGCCTGTCTGTTCCCCTCCATACCGGGTGTCCAAAGATCAGAAGTGTGGGACTGAATCAACAGCTCTATAAACCTGTGAGCATACATTACAGGTGCATACATTATAACAGCCAATGAATTACTCTTGAAGTGTAGTTACTATTGTATTAGGTAATAGTGGCAACCAATTGTGCACAGCATGGTCCCACAAACAGCAATGAGACAAATGAATGGTTAATCTGTTTTTGCTGGTGTTGATCGAGAAATAAATATTGGCCAGGACACCAGGGGAACTGCCTGCTCTTCTCTGACTAGTACCGCAGAATCTCTTATGTACTCTTATGTGCAGACAGGGCCTCGGTTTAATGTCTCATCCAATGGATTGCATCTCTGATGATGCAGCACGCCCTCAGCACTGCTCTGTAGTGTCAGCGTAGATTATGGATGGAGGTAGCGCCATAGATACTCTGGTCAGTAAAACTTGGCGGTACAGCAGAAGAGGTCTAAAAAGGTAAGTGCTAAAATTAATTTTGTGGAGCCAAGAGCAAGAGGACTGCTCCTTCAAGTTCCACAAGAATAATGTGGGCACCTACTGTTTCAGCTTTCCCCCCCTACCCCACTTCCCGATCACAATCACCCTCCCCCGCGCCTCCCCACCCCAGCCTTCACTTTACTCAGGATCGGCCTCCGGGCCACCTGATATTGCACCAGCCCAGAGTTGGAGAGCTGCAGCAGACGGCCATTGGGGATATACATCTTGCTCCATTTATGTTAACGACCCCAACCTGCTGCTGGCACTATTGGTCGGGCAGCTGGCAACACTTCAGTGGTCTACCGTCCGAACGTTAAAACCTACCCCCATCTCCAACTTATCTAAACCTCTGCCCTTTTTGTCATATCTTACACTATGTTTCACTTATTGATCATACTTGTCCTTGCTAGTTTCACTGGCTTCCTGTTCTCTATCATGTTGGGCTCAATTTTCCCCGGTCATTGGCACCGTTTTTTCTGGCGTATTTATTTTTTTCCAAGTTTCCCCCTGCGATCAGTGCCAGCGTAACTGACTTAGTTACCATTTTTCTAGGTCAGTTGTTTTTGACATCATAGGGAGGGGCGTTCCCTCATGTCTGTGCCGGTTTTTTCAATTGTTCGCAGTTAGGCCAACATTTTTTTCTCTTAGGTTGCCGTATTTGGCCACTCCCGAAAAATCTTCTGATGAGTTAAGGGGCTCAATTTTCCCCAAGCCTGTTTTCCGGCGTATTGCCAAAGTTACGTCCAATTTAGCAGCAGCCAGAAGGGCAGAGCTGGCTACTGGGAGACAAAGGGTACGACCTTGCCACCTGGCTCATGACGCCCCTACACATAACCCAGACAGAAGCTGACCATCAATACAACATGTCGCACATTGAGATGCGCAGCATCATAGAGAGGACCATTGGTATATTGAAACAGCATTTCCGATGCCTGGACCATTCTAGAGGCTACTTGCTGTACTCCCCTGAGATTGTCAGTCAGTTCACTGTTGTGTGCTGCATGCTGCATAACTTAGCCATCCACCTGGTAGTGGAAGACCCACATGCGGTGAGAGTGGCTGATGATAATGATGGGGAAGATACAGATGACGAACAGGAGGATGATGACGAGGATGAAGAAGCCATGCAAGTGCCTGAGGCCGGAGCACGACAACGGAGGAGGGCGGGCCATGGTGCCCCTTTAACGATTGCTCGAGCCTTGCGCCAGCAGCTCATTCGTTAATGCTTTACTGATGCCTGAGGGCTCAGCGACAACTATTCCACATGGACATGTTTACTGTTTGGAGCTGCTCTGTAATGTTGCATTGTGTTAATGGAACATGATTCAGTTTTAATGTAAAATATATTTTATTCAAAAGTTTACAATGTACTTAACTTAATTTTAATAAAATTATTCTTGTATCAAGCTTTACTTTAATATCACTCTTTAAGATCACTTAAAAACTTTAAGATCACTTATTAACTTGTAAATTTACATAACTTACAAAAAACTTTTAATTTGAGAACAGTTATATCAGTAACAATAATAATAACAACAACAGCAGCAAAGAAAGGCTGCACCCATCTCTCATCCCCTTTATTCTGAGACCGCCCGCCGTGCTTGGTCTTGGACACCCCACCACCCCTGCCTGCAGGCGGTGGAGCAGTGTTTCTGGACTTTGTACCAAGCTTATTCTTTCTAACATCTCGGTTACTGCGCACCTCTTGAGGGTGGGGGGCATCAGCGTCAGGCGGCAAGTTGGAGGGCCCAGGTAGCAAGTTGGAGGGCCCGGCTTTGGGCTGGTGTTGGGATTGGAGTGAGAGTAATATTCTGTCAATGGGCGTGGGGTCTGGGCGTGTTCCCTTATTGCAGCAGTTAATTCCAACATGCTGTTCCTCATGTGCCCTGACAGTATCTCAATGACCTGCAACATTCCCTCCCTCATGTTGAGCAAAACTGTCTAAACTACCTGCAACATTCACTCCCTCATGGTCAGTGACATGGTTTGCACTACCTCTGACATTCCCTCGCTCATGGCCATTATTCCCTCACTGATGGTCCCGGATATCATTCCCATTTCTCGTGAGAGTGTTGTTATTTCTCCCGACAGTCCCGCTACCTCATCACTCACCCCACTGATGGCACCCAGGAGTGATCGGGTAAGGTCAATGCTCTCCGCACTCAATGACATCATCTGAATCACATCTGTAACATCCTGCACCTCAGGAGAGCGCGGTCGAGCTCTCCTTCCCCTCCTCCCCATGGGTGTGGCTCGCACCCCACCACTGGGACCCACAACCTGGGATGGTGGGGCCCTGGGTGTGCCTCGCTGCACCACACCCCTGGGACCTGCAACCTCAGAAGGTGTGAAACCATGGAATGTCCCACCAACACTCAAATCACTAGTCACGGAAGGGGTTGTCACCACAATGAATGGCACCTCCTCCAAAGTCAATACAACAGTGGGAGCTTCATCCAGCTCCATCCCCTCCTCCTCGCACCCCCATGGATGGATTGGAAGATGTTCTCCTCTTCAGGCTTGTCCGTGTCTGAATCTTCTTCTGCATCATCAGAGTTGGCTTCAAGTTCTGCAAAATATAACAGAACAGTCAAATGGTTAGCAACAGAGGAGGGGGCAGGATGGGTGGCATGAGTAGGCTCACACATCATAGGCCAGGCAGCAGATTGATTTGAAGGACCACGATGAATTTGCAGGACTTACCCTCTCCCTCGAGTGTGGGCCCAGCTTGTGCAGTACTGATTGCCTTTTTCAAGGCAGGACCCATCAAAGCAGCGACCCTCTCTTCCAAGGGTGTTAGTGGGATGCAGATTTTCCGGGCCTCCTCCTGTTCGAGTTGCTTCCCCTTTTGTTGTGTGCCACCTTCCTCTGCAAAGATGAAAATGCAACTTTTTAGAGAGGGTGTCTTTCTGCTGGGTGGGACATATACAGCTGGTCACATTTACAATTGCATTGAATAAATGAAAATATTACTTACACTAACTACTTGACCAAGGTCCTGCCATTTCTTCTTACACTGGCCTCCAAATCTCGTGGTGGTCACCACTGCACAGTAATCTTCTGCAACTTGGTTCCAGCTTTTCTTCATTTCTTTTGGTGGAACTTTTATGTGACCTCAGCTGGTGTCCAGCTCCTGCCTCTGTTCTCAATCACAGTAACCAGTGCCTCCACTTCTTCCTGTAAGAAATTTTTAGTCCTTGCACTGTGTTGCACCTTGTATTGCTGCAACTGTGATTTTTCCAATGCGCTCACAGCACTCCTTCTCACACACACAAGTGGCTCTTTAAAAATGGCCGATTGCCAAATCTGAGCTGTACTGAGCATGCGCGTCCATTGGAACGACGTCAAAAACGTAACTTTTTTTCCCAGCGCATGCGCAGAAGGTGCGGCTTCGTTTTTCGGCGCTGACTGCAGGCTCCACCCCCCCGAGGGTTTATACATCGGGGAAACTTTGGCAAAATATTTCTGCCATACTTCTGGCCTAGAAAAACCGGCGTAACTCTGCAATACGCTAGAAAACGAGCTTGGGGAAAATGGAGCCCGTTAAATCTAAAATCTCCATTCTTATCTATAAATTCCCTGAAGCGGGGATTAAAGAGTTAAACACGTACTATGTTAATGAAACAAAAACACAAGTTGTTGATGTGTCAAAATTATCAACTGCAACTATAGAACAATGGTACGAGTTCCTATTATTCAGAGCTAAGGTCGTGAGCCTAGGAAATAGCTTCCTGTTTTTATTCAGAACTAAGAAATAAGTTCCTGTTAGTGGCAGGAGGCAGGATGCAGGATACATATGTTCATAGCCAAGGAGGATGCTGGAACAATTAACAAAATTAAAATTAAACGATCTGTAACAAAGTGAAAAAAATTGGCACGCGGTCGAAAGGCTGATCAATGATAATGTAAATTATGATTTTGCAAAAGTTTTGTATGAAGAAGCAGCTCTGAATGTGTTCAAATGAGAATGGTTGGTAACGCACCCAGTTGAGGAACTGGTGTAGCCATGTCTCCCTTGATCAAGCAATTAAACAATTTTTTTCTCCACAACAGGCCTGTGTTGAGTGTCTTTGTCATACTCCACATCATTCTCCAATAGTCTCGACTCACCCTACCTCTGCAAGCTTCTCCAGCCCTGCAGCCCTCCCAAGCACTCCGTTTATCTGATTCTGACCTTCTATTCCTCTCTCCATCATGGTCGATCCTTTAGCTGACTGTGCAAACCTTTCACTGGATCTCTCCAATTCACTCCCCACCTTCATAAACATTCTCAAAATCCATCTCCTAATTTCTCTCTTTCCCACGGTGTACATTCCAGTACCCATCTTCAAAGCACCTTGGGATGTTTTTTGCATTAAAGAGTCTATGCAAATTCCACTTGTCATTGCAGTTGTCGTTGTTAATGATTCACTGGCATCAATACTGAGAGTTATCCTTTGTTTCAACCCAGTTTTTAGTGCACTCACGAAAGAGTATTACAATTTTATTGTAAAATTCTCTTTGTCAATTTATTTCTTTAGAAGTAAGAAGTACATATAAGTAAATAATTACTTGAGTTCAAGAATGAACATGTATGAAATGCATCATAGTTTTAAAAATAATGGGCTAGAAATTGAATTGATTCGCACCACCTTTTAGCGTTCGCGTGGGGCGATACTGGAACGGGAGAGAGTTATCACCCAGGCGCAGCGATTTTAGCGCCTCTCGCGAATTTGATCATGTTTTTCCTGGCGGCGCTAATACTTAGCGCTAGGCACTATAGCACCACTGAAACGGTGCCGTCAATGAGTGTGCATCATCCCCGTAGCGTCATGGAAGCAAATTTCACTTACTTCGCCAGACTTACCGCCTGGTGCTAATCATCCCACAGAAAGCTGGTGTTCTGACCTCTGAAGCATCTTCCAGGGTGCCATTCCATGCCATCTAAAGATTTCCAATGATTTTTAAATCTTCACCCAAACTTGAATAGCGCTCTGAGGTTAGCGCCCCGATAGCATCCTAAAAGAAGTGTGTACCACTGCTTTCAGCGCTCCACTCCCCTCTTAGGATGCTAAAAATGAATATCGCGATCGCCGGCATTAAATATCACCCGGTGCTGAACTTATTGCCGAGTTGATGTTAGCGCCTCAAAACCAGCTATAATCAATTTTTCCCCCAACGTATCATAAGCACATTTGTAGCGCCTGACTATAGTTGCTGACTTGTAAAAAGAATTTTATATTATTTTCAATCTGAACTATACATATGATTATGTCTCCTTAAGATGGAAAAAGACAGAATTTGCATTAACATATTACATTAGCATACCCGTCAGATTTGTTGCAAAATTCTTCACATACAACAAATTGCTTTGAAGTGCATCACTGTTGTTAGGTGTGGCAGCCATATTGTACGTAGCAATCTTCCAAAACTGAAATGAAATGAATGCTTAAATTTTGCTCATTTATTTACCCTTTTGCACGTCCAAGACGTAACTGCCAATGTCACGGTACAAGTATTGCACAAATGTTTTTTATTGCAGCTATTATGCAGGGCTATTGGGCCCAAATTTCCCCATGAGTTGCATCGTTTTTTTTGCTGTAACTTGATTTTTCTGGTGTATCTTTTTAGTTTCAAATATGGCCATTTAATTTGCGTCAGTGTAAGTGAGTTAGTTAGGTTTTTTGTTTGGTCAGTTTTTTTTTCAAAAGGGGGCATTCCCAGCCATTTACACCATTATGCCAATTTGGCCAGAAAAAAGTTGTACTAAACTAACTTAGGGCAGCATATGTGTCCACTTTTGTCCGCACAGAAAGACCTTACTTACAGTTAAGGAATCGGCGCAAGTAACTACAGTTAAAGCACAACAAGCACCAAACAAAGCACAAAAAATAATAAGCAATTAATTAACAAATAAAATGGAAGGAATCCTGCACCTAAAGCACCAAAATCAATCAGTAAAAAACAAATAAAAAAATAGAAGTCCTACCTTAGAGAACGCAGCGGGCCGCCTATGAGGGAGCCCATTTGGCCAGACTCTAGCGCGCATGTGCAGAGGTCCCGGCACAGTTTTCAGCGCCGGGACCTGGCTCCGCCCCAAATCCATTGGGCCACGCTGCGCCACGATGGAGGAGAGGCTGGGGAGTGGCCAGAATACGGACGTCTTTTTTCGGTGCTTGGAGGTGAACAAAAGCGGCGCACCTCAGGTGAGGGCGCCAGAAAAACAGGTTAGGGAAATTCTAACCCTTTGATATAAGAATTCATCCTTCACCTGTTATTAATGAGCCTTTTTAATACCTTGCAACTGAGAATATAGCACTTGTCAGTTTTCAGAAGTAACTGTGCGAAAAATCCAGTTGTGCATTACACCGAAAAGTTAATTAAAATGGTCAATGCTGGAAATACATAGCAGGCCCATCACTACCTTTAAGAAAAGACAGGTTAATGTTTTGGGTATCAATCGTTAGTTGAAATTGAAAGCTGTAAAAATTAAGTAATCTATTCAATGGAAACATACGAAATAAAAGGTGGGAGGGGTTTGAAAGATAGAGTGACCAAAAAGAGGATAAAAGTGGTGGAGGATGTATGATAATATGAAAATACATCAGAGCAAAATGGCATGAAAATAGCTAATGGGAAAAATTGCAGATTCTGGAGACTTGAAATATAAACAGACAATGCTGGGAAGACACAGCAGACAAAAGATGAAGAGAAAACAACATCCTGAGTGCAGACCACCCCTCTGATTCAGAATTGTATTCTGACAAATGGTCAACATTCTCAGTACAAACTTGTCTCAGCTCCCACAAGATGTTAAGGAATTTGCTCTGCATTAATCTATGAAAATGTGAGAAACACATAAATTTGAAAGTTGTTACAGCCATTTTTCAGAACAGGGGGCATTGAGTGGCCAGGAGAAAGACGAGATACGAGGCTGCATTCTGCTCCGTGATCCTGCACGACATTGTAAGTTAGGAAAGATTTGGGTAGTGAGACCTCCCAGCTGATGCATTTCCTCCTCCCACCTACTGCCACCGGGGCTGCGTCTGGCCTCTCCTTCCTTACCCACCATATATAAATGGTAGTGTTGGGGACAGGGCCTAGGTACCCAATACATTTCTTCCTGGTCATCTGTATTACCTGGGCAGCCATGGGAATATTTGGAAAATAATGGTCCTAAGTTGCTTCCATGGAGGGAATTGGATTTGTATTGGCCTCCTCTCCCTCCACACCACGCTCAGCTGATCTGATTTTCGGGGTGCTTCTGTTGCTTTAACCAACTCTTGTCTCTTAAGGTATTGCAGCAGCTGCCCCACTGCAGCACCATCGGTGTTTTATGGCTGGTCAATGTTAGGCTCCCTCTTCGCAGTCTGCCATGAATATCTGATGAACTCTGATGCAGGGAAATATGTCAGGGTTCTGGTGATGTCTGAAGAGTGGGTGGAATCCCCACCTTGCTGCCACACCATAGCTGAGAGGAGAATCCTGGCCACTGTTCCTGAAACTTATATTGAACTTGGTTGGAAAAGTGTAGGAGACCAAAGATGGTGAGGTCAGAGCGGAAACATGAGTGGAAATTAAAATACTGAGGCACAGGGATATCCAGATCACACTTTTGTCCAGAACAGATATATTTAGCAAAGCAGTGAACATGGTATTCTCGATATGCTAGGCACCAAAAAGGCAAGCAGAGGATGTGTTCTTAGGCATTCATCTACAGCTAGCTCCAGGAGGTGCTCCTTGGGATGACTGTCCCTCTGACTTTGCTTCATTCCTTGGGGCAAAAGTGTGACTCCATTCAGAATCTCATTGTAATTGGACAACTTAAATCACTGTAGAGGATTGCAAGTGTAAACTCATAGGTTGAGAATTTGATCAGCCTGTTTTCTGGACGCTGTTCACATTACTAAGGCCCCAACATGGTGGGCAGGAAGTATGCACACATTTTCAGCCGGAAGCGTATCGCCTGCCATATTGGGTAAGAACAAATAAATGGTGTCCTTTACCCACGCCTGTAGCAGGCGTTACGCCCTATCTCGGCTGTGACTCAGTGGTAGAACTCTGACCTGAATCAGAAGGCTGTGGGTTGAAGTCCTACTGCAGAGACTTGAGCACAAATTCTAGGCTGACACTCCAGTGCAGTACTGAGGGAGTGTTGCAATGTCGGAGGTGCCGTCATTCGGATGAGACTTAAACCAAGGCTCTGCCTGCCCTCTCAGGTTGACGTAAAAGACCACATGGAACTATTTCGAAGAAGAGCTGGGTAGCTCTCCATGGTATCCTGGTGAATGTTTATCCCTCAACCAACATTATTTAAAAAAAAACAGATTATCTGGTGATTTTCACATTGCTGCTCGTGGGAGCGTGCTGTGTACAATTAGCTGACGCATTTCTTACATTGCTTCATTGGCTGTAAAGTGCTTTGTGATGTCCTGAGGTCGTGAAAGACACACTATAAATGCAAGTCAAACTTTCTTTCGTCCTTTGCATATGCAAATGAGGGGCCTAACACATGTTTTGAATACCACTCCCCAAGATCGGTTTGGCCTGAGGCAGCCAGCAAGAATGCTTCTCCCGACCCGACATTAAAGGACAAGATTGCCGCCACTCCCTCCCAACTGCCCCTGTTCCCGACCCCGACCCCTGCAATCCTCAATATATAGCTGACAGCGATTTATTTTCTTCTATCATTGAGACTCCAGTGAGTACCTGTTTCTTATCTGTAAAGTTTCCTATTTTCAGCTGCAACTTAGGAACAATTTTTTAAAAGTATAATGTCTTCATTCTGTACAATGGAGGTTTGCTTTCTAGTAATATTGAAATTGACTTTAATATTTTATAATTTCCCACATCAGTCATTTTATTGTCTGCACTGATCCTCTAACTACAAATAAGTGAGATTGCATGAGGAATTCCATTCTAGGTTGCTGCACCCGGTCATATAAAAAAAAATTGGAACACATCAGATCAGGGTAATCAGAGTTAAAGCTTACCATTTAATTTTTGCCATATAAATTTAGAAATGAAGCACTGGAATGGGTTTTGCACAATTTTTAGTAACCAAAACATAAGATTTAAACTATATATCTAAACTAACCATTTAACGTAATTTTGTTATTACCTCCTGTAATAGAGCTCCCCCTAGTGGACTACTGGTCCACCCAGTGGACTACTGATGTACTACAACTACTGATGTAAATAATAAAGGATCATGTGGCAAAGTCACATGATGTCAGGTTTCTGTGATAAGAGCCATTTTGTAGAGTGTGTTTGTTAGTGATGCAGTAAGAATATATAACATTGGTGACAAGGATAGGATTTCTGAATTCCCCTGCTGAATTATTTGTTGGTGGATTATCCTGCGGTTCTTTGTTTTGCAGAACAGCTAAAAAAAATCCAAGGTAAATTTCAAGCACACTTAGCTGAACTATCGACATTGCCCGAGTCTAGGTGGCATGCACTTATGGGAATAATAGAGCACTTGGTTGAGTTCCATCATGAACAACAGCTTTTTGGAGCATATGTGGAGCGGCTAGAAATGTTTTGCACTGCAAATAGTATTGTCAAAGTCCCTGATGATGAAAACCATAACCGGGTGGTTTTAGAAAGGAAATGGGCTATTTTCTTGACTGAAGCAGGCCCCGAGGTGTATGGAATCCTGAAAAATGTGCTTGTTTCTGTCAAGCCAAAGGACATGTCACTGACAGAGATTCTAATCAAGTTAGAACAGCACTACAGTCCTGAGCCTCTGGAAATTGCTGAAAGTTATCATTTTGGAATACAAAATCAATTAATTGACAAGGGGATTAATGAGTACATTGTAGCTTTAAAAAAGCTATTAATAAACAATCTCCTAGTAAAGGATCCTCAAGGAATGAGTGACCATGGGCTAGATTTTCCATTATTTTTGCATGCATACTGCCCACTTAACGTTCATTTTAATGCTGAAATGAGGTGTAACGCCCATATATCGCCCATTTAGCCACAAAATGGAAAGTACCGCCCATTTCTCGGTCACTTATCACCGAGCGTTACTTTTGGCATGTACGTAATGACAATAAAAAATAATACCGCTCGCCCACTTTTTTTGGGCGGAAAGATCAGAATGAGCGTAACCAACGCACATAATATTGCTCAGCGTTACTTTCGGCACATAATTAACACTGAGATTTAATAATACCACCCATCCACTGTTTTTTGTCATAAAGATCACATTTGCCGAAAC
Source organism: Pristiophorus japonicus (assembly GCF_044704955.1). Taxonomy (NCBI): domain Eukaryota; kingdom Metazoa; phylum Chordata; class Chondrichthyes; family Pristiophoridae; genus Pristiophorus; species Pristiophorus japonicus. The sequence continues at coordinate 106,201,132 of NC_091986.1, forward strand.
TAACGCCCAGAAAATCGCCCATCCTTACTTTCGGCATCTTGCACACATCTCACCGACAATATCGCTCACCGAAAAAAACCACTGTGAAGAAGTTGAACTAACCTGAACTAATCACAGCGGTATGGATGCCATTTTCTAAATCGCAGGTCGCATCATTTAAAAGGTTGCTCTACTTCAACCTCGGGGGAGTTTGGATTTACTCGGAGGTCTTTTAAGGTGATGTGAACATCTGAACAAACATCTTTTCATACTGTGGACGATTGGAATTTACTTTTGGTATCTTAGTTGGGACATTTATTGTTTGTGAACAATCGGTGTAATACTGATAGTTATAGGAATGGGGCCAACCATTTCTCAGCCTGTCTTGATGACAACGCAAATGCTGCAGAGTACAGATGGCAGAAGATATATTTGACAGCATTATGTGCCCAATCTAAGACATACCAGACTGATGAGGAGGATGAGACCATACAACCCCCGCACTTGCAGGGAGAAGCGGTCTTACCTCAACTTATCTGAGAATACCTGCCTTCGGACACTGCACTTCCACAAAAAGGTTATCAGTGAGATATGCCAGCTCATCAGGGCAGATCTGCAGCCTGCCAGCACCATCAGGACTGCACTTTCGGTCTATGCATCCGGTTCCTTTCAGGCCTCCGCTGGCAACATTTGCGCTATATCTCAGCTTTCCACACATTGTTGCATTAGGCAGGTCATTGAAGCTCTGTACACATATAGGATGGACTTTATCAGCTTCCCTATTACCATGGAGGCTCAGACTGAGAGGACTCTAGGATTCTAGCGAATTGCTAACTTCCCCAAGGTGCAGGGAGCATTAGAGTACGCACATCGCCATGTGGGCACCGTCTCAGGACCCAGAGGTTTTTCGCAACATTAAAGGATTTCACTCCCTGAAGGTCCAATTCATTGTTGACCACAACCAAATAATTATGGCAGTGAATGCCAAATTTCCGGGCAGCATCCATGATATTCGCATCCTGCGTGAGAGCACTGTATCTAACAGATAGCCACAAGGTCAATGCTGGATGATTGGTGACAAACGATATGGCCTCACCACCTGGCTGATGACCCCCCCTGCGTGACACCCACACTGAAGCCGAGAAGCAATACAATGAGAGCCACAGAGCCATGTGCAATGTGGTCCAGAAAACCATTGGTGTACTTAAGCAGTGCTTTAGATTCCTGGAGCACTCAGGAGGGGAGCTACAATACAACCCTGATCAAGTAGCTCAATTCATGGTCGTGTGCTCCATGCTGCACAACCTGGCTAACAGGAGGGGGCAAGAATTGCCAGAAGGGACTGACGGTCCACCTCAGGAGAGAGAGGAAGAGGAGGACGAGGGGCTGGATGCTGACCTCGGCCAGACAATCAGGCTGACTATGCAACCATGCCCATGCCCCCCTCCAGACTGTAGGAAAGGGTCCGTGGTAGCTACATAGCTGCAAGATTCTTACTTCAACAGCTCATAAATGAGCGCTTTGCCTGAAAGAACGTTGCTGTTAATCACAAAGCTGACACACTGCTGCGTGTGCAGCTCAGACATCAATGGTGGGCATCATCTTGGTGCCAGTTAAAGTTTAAGTTGATTCAAGTTAAGTTTTATTGTAGCCTTTCATGTTAAGGAATCACCAGTGTGTAACAGTGCAGCTATCTGAAACAATGAGTACAAGGTTATGTTAAATAAAAAACATTTAATCCGACCATTTGTCTGAAATCATAAGTATAACTGTCAAAAACACTTCAGCCGCACCCACCCCCACCCCACCCCACAACACATTTATAACATTGATATCAATCAAATGGTCAACATTTCCAGCAATACAGAACACAAATGCAAACCAACAAGGTGGCCCTCTCCCCCAATACCCCAGACCTCACAATAAATTTGATACACCAAGATGGAAATATTACACAGCCATCACCTGCAGACATGCACCTCACTTTCCTTCCCCCCCCCGCTTTCTTCTCCCCACCTCTACTCCTTCCCCTCCTGACTCCATGCTGCCTGGCAAAGGAGCTCCTCAGGTGCTGCGTCATGGTGGGGAGGGATGAAGGCAGAGCCGGTGGTTGCACTGATATGGGAGAAGAGGGTCCTAGGCGGGAACCTTCTCCGAGCTAGAAGCAAGATGTTCCTCCTGGCTCGCATGTGTTGTTGGCATTGAGGGCGTGGCATCTTGGAGTGCAGTGCCACTCTCTGGGACCACTGGGAGGCCTCTGCCACCAGTGTTCCTCACTATCGCCTCCAGGGCTTCCGCCATCCGCGGAACGAACTCCGTCATGGTGCCAGATATGCTGGCCAGCTGTCGGGATATGCCCCCCAATGTCTGGAGGTTCTGCTGACCTATGTCAAGAGTCCTCCTGAACAAGTCTACTCTGTTGCTGCTCCAATCTGCCGCTCATGGAGCAGACCTGCCACATCTAGAAAACCTCCGCGGGGTTGTCACCGTCCTAGGGACACCTGGGATGCCCTGTGGCCCTTGGGCCCGGTACCTCCACAGTGGAGGTGTGAATGGCTGCAGGAGCACTAGATGGCATTGGGGTCGAATGTGTTATGGAGCCTGGCGCTGCAGGCTCCTCATGTCCGCAATGTCATCTGTTGAGAACGGACCCAGCAGATCGACGGGCGAGAATCGATGCTCCTCAGCACCAGATGGAGGATCGTGCGGTGAGTCCAGTCCCACGCCCTCAGCTTCTGGGCTCAGTGGTCTTGCCTGGGGACATGCTGCTGGCTAAGCTGCAAAACACTAATGAGGTTATTAGAGGAGAAGGGAGTGCTCGGGTCACAAGGTGATTACAGTGCTACACACAGCATAGGCACGATAAAAGCACCACGGCTATCAAAATCATCACAGATATCACATTTCATGACCATCAACACATTCTGCATTGCAATGATTGTCATGAGGCCAGCATTATTTAGAGAACACTTTTAGCAATCATCTATCATATATTATTGGTCGGATATGAGTGGGTGTGGCATCTATTGACTTTACATCACACAATGGTGTATACTTTACTCACGTGGCATCACTTCAGGTTCTGCAGCTGCTTGCGTGACTGACCAGGGGTGGGTGACTAGTGCCAGCACCCGCTTCTAGATATCGGTGATGTTGATGATGACCGCCTCTGCTCGGCCCTATTCTTTGAAACCTTCTTCTGTAAAAGGTAACAACAGGACAACATGGCATGAGATCATTGTGTGAGATCATTGCTAAGTACTGTCACAGAGACTGTTACAACACATAAGCAATAGATGTAATCATGATTATTATGATAATTATCATTCTTTACCTAAAGACGTACACCATGAACACAGGCTTTGAGTACAACCTTCCCGGTAAAAGTGTAAATCCTTACATTTGGTTTTAATCACTCATTACACTTACAAATCAAACTATATAAATATATAAGTACATGCAAATAAATGTAATACTTACTCTTGTGGATCCGACAAGGTCGTTCCATCGCTTGCGGCACTGGTTTCCCTCACGCACCTCGTTGGTCGCCGACGAGACCATCTCGGTTATCTCGGCCCATATCTTCTAGTAGGCCTTTGGGGTGGGCTTCCCTCGCCCTCCCTGTGTCAATTCACACCAGCATGACTTGACCTCCTGCATGAGGGAGGCATTTGCCTCATCTGAGAACCTCCTCTCTTTCATCCTCCCAGTTGGTTCTCTCCCAGCTCACTGCTCTCGCCAGCATCAGTCTCCACAGTGTGCTGTGTCACCTCCTCCATTCCCTCCATTGTAGGCAGCAAATTCGTGAAAATATCTCGCTGGTAACAGCTAATGTCGAAATTCTACACCCTACCTCCCAAAACAGCCAAACAAGCACTCACACCACGCTCACACATGCCTTCACTTCCTCTCTGCTCCCTCGCTCTCTGTCTCCTCTGTTTGCGCATATAATGATGACCCCTTGCCTCCTGAAACACGGGAAACTAGCGTTGCCATGCCGTTGCTAAGGACGGCGACACTTTATGGCAGAAGTTCAGAGAAATTTAACGGTAATGCCCATTTCAGATCACTCACGGTAACGGCCATTTAAAAAAATGCAAAATAAGTGTTTTGACAACGGGCGATAATCCGGCGATTTGAAAACCCCTATTTACTGCCCAAGCTGGAAATAATGCCCATTTTTGGCCGATTTGCACAAAAGTGGAAAGTCTAGCCCCATAACATGGTTGAATTTCACATTCAGTTGGAGGGTGAGAAAGTTGGATCTCAAACTAAGCTTAAATAAAGGAAACTACAAAGGTCTGAAGGCAGAGTTGGCTAAAGTGGACTGGGAAAATAGAACGAAGTGTGGGACGGTTGATGAGCAATGCAGACATTTAAGAAGATATTTCATAACTCTCAACAAAAATATATCCCAATGAGAAGGAAAGACTGTAAGAGAAGGGATAACCATCCGTGGCTAACTAAAGAAATAAGGGATGGTATCAAATTGAAAGCAAGGGCATTCAATGTGGCCAAGACTAATGGGAGGTCAGAGGATTGGAAAACTTTTAAGAATGACTAAAAAAATAATAAAGAGAGGGAAGATAGATTATGAAAGTAAACTAGCATGAAATATAAAAACAGATAGTAAGAGTTTCTACAGGTACATAAAAAGGAAAAGAGTGGCTAAAGCAAATGTTGGTCTCCTAGAGGATGAGACTGGGGAATTAATAATGGGGAACAGGGAAATGGCAGAGACTTTGAACAAATATTTTGTATTGGTCTTCGTGGTAGAAGACACTAAAAACATCCCAATCGTGGATAATCAAGGGGCTTTAGGGAGGGAGGAACTTAATACAATCACTATCGCTGAAGAAAAAGTACGCAGTAAAATAATGGGACTAAAGGCGGACAAGTTCCCTGGACCTGATGGCCTGCATCCTCAGGTCTTAAAAGAAGTGGCTGCAGAGATAGTGGATGCATTGGTTGTAATCTACCAAAATTCCCTGGATTCTGGGGAGGTCCCAGCAGATTAGAAAACAGCAAATGTAACGCCCCTATTTAAAAAAAGGAGGCAGACAGAAAGCAAGAAACTATAGACCAGTTAGCCTAACATCTGTTGTTGGGAAAATGCTGGAGTCATTAAGGAAGCAGTAGCGGGATATTTGGAAAAGCATGATTCAATCAAGCAGAGTCAGCATGGTTGTATGAAAGGGAAATCATGTTTGACAAATTTGCCAGAGTTCTTTGAGGATATAACGAACAGGGTGGAGAAGGGGGAATCAGTGGATGTGGTGTATTTGGATTTCCAGAAGGCATTTGATAAGATGCCACATAAAAGGTTACTGCACAAGATAAAAGTTCACGGGGTTGGGGGTAATATATTAGCATGGATAGAGGATTGGCGAACTAACAGAAAACAGAGAGTTGGGATAAATGGGTCATTTTCCAGTTGGCAAACAGTAACTAGTGGGTTGCCATAGGGATCGGTGCTGGGGCCTCAACTATTTACAATCTATATTAATGACTTGGATGAAGGGACAGAGTGTAATGTAGCCAAGTTTGCTGATGATACAAAGATGGATGAGAAAGCAAGTTGTGAGGAGGACACAAAAAATCTGCAAAGGGATATGGACAGGCTAAGTGAGTGGGCAAAAATTTGGCAGATAGAATATAATGTGGGAAAATGTGAGATTATCCACTTTGGCAGAAAAAATAGAAAAGCACATTATAATTTAAATGGAGAAAAATTGCAAAGTGCTGCAATACAGAGGGACGTGGGGGTCCTTGTGCATGAAACAGAAAAAGTTAGTATGCAGGTACAGCAAGTAATCAGGAAGGCAAATGGAATGTTGACCTTTATTGCAAGGGGGATAGAGTATAAAAGCAGAGAAGTCCTGTTACAACTGTACAGGCTATTTGTGAGGCCACACCTGGAGTACTGCGTACAGTTTTGGTTTCTGTACTTAAGGAAGGATATACTTGCATTAGAGGCTGTTCAGAGAAGGTTCACCAGGTTGATTCCGGAGATGAGAGGGTTGACTTATGAAGATAGGTTGAGTAGGTTGGGACTATACTCATTGAAGTTCAAAAGAATGAGAGGTGATCTTATCGAAACATATAAGATAATGTGGGAGCTCGACAAGGTGGATGCAGAGAGGATATTTCCACTCATAGGGGAAACTAAAACTAGGGGACATAGTCTCAGAATAGGGGGCCGCCCATTTAAAACTGAGATGAGGAGAAATTTCTTCTCTCAGAGGTTTGTAATTCTGTGGAATTCTCTGCCCCAGAGAGCTGTGGAGGCTGGGTCATTGAATATATTTAAGGCAGAGATAGACAGATTTTTGAGCGATAAGGGAATAAAAGGTTATGGGGAGCGGGCAGAGAAATGGAGCTGAGTCTATGATCAGATCAGCCATTATCTTATTAAATGGCGGTGCAGGCTCAAGTGGCCAAATGGCCTACTCCTGGTCCTATTTCTCATGTTCTTATCCATTCACTGCTATTTCGGAAACTTTCAGGACCGAGCATTGCATGACTGCTTTGTTTGCGCAATGAAAATTGCCAGAGACTACATAACAATGAAGAGAAGCAACAGGATGAGGAGCTTCTGGAGGTACACGTCATCAGGAGCATGAGGGTATCTGACAATGATTCACGATGTATTGTCAGCCAAATAGATGTTGCATGAACCAGGATAACCATGGAATTCAATACTGGTGTATCTGTGAATGTAGTACTGCAATCACTATAATCTCGACAAGTTACGTGATTTTCCACTGGAGAAATGCGAGGCTATTGAAGAGAGCAAATCCCTGTGGTAGGACGTTTCACTGTACTGGTGAAATATAAGGAGTAGTTTCAGAGCTTGCCTCTCATAGTAGTGGCAGGGGACAAGTTTGCCGTATTTGGTAGAAATTGGTTGGGATCACTGAAGCTGGATTGGAATGAGATTTTCCATGTGGAAACGAGATTTGCATTGAAAGATGATGTCATCAAGCAGTATCCGAAGGTGGTTTGCGAAACAGGCGGTCCAATCCAAGACTTCAAGGCGAAGATCAGAGTGCAGAAGGACACAAGACCAGTTTACTGCAAGCTACATCCCGAACCATACGCACTCAAGGAGAAACTGAGAACATTATCTCTGAGGTAAAAGAAATGTTCTATTTGTCATACATTTATGAGCTGTCAGTCATAGGTGAAGAGATTGGTAGAGCAACCAAACGTTACCCAGTTATGTCAAAGATGTATGATTTCGTAGCAAATGGCTGGCTAAGCCAGGTATCAGAGAAAGATATTCATTGATACTTCGTTCATAGGAATGGATTGTCAGTGGATAAAGATTGTGTCATGTGGGGTGCAAGAGTAGTTATCCCAAATAAGATCAGGTCCAAATTGTTAGGAGATCTTCTTGACCAGCCCCTGTGAATGTGCTTGACCAAGAATTTTGCACGCAGTGATTTATGGTGGCCAGGTCTCGATAAAGATATAGGACTAGATTTTCCATTATTTTTGCATGCATAACGCCCACGTAACGTCCATTTTACCGCTGAAATGAGTTATAATGCCCAGATATCGCCCATTTAGGCACAAAATGGAAACTGACGCCCATTTTTCGGACACTTATCGCCGAGCGTTACTTTTGGCATGTACGTAACACCGGGAAAAAATAATACTGCCTGCCCACTTTTTTTGGGCGGAATCATCAGAATGGGTGAAACCAATGCCCATAATATCGCCCAGCGTTACTTTCGGCACATAATTAACGCGAAGATTCAATAATACCGACCTCTCACATTTTTTTGTCGTAAAGATCAAATATACCGAAACTAATGTCCAGTATATCGCCCAGCATCACTTTCACCACCTCGCATACATCTCGCCCCCAATATCGCTCGCCCAAAACACTGCTCTGAAAAAGTTGTACTGTTCTGAACTAATCACAGCGGTGTGGACGCCATTTTTCAAATCGCAGGTCGCTTCATTGAAAAGGCTGCTTCAACTTCGGGGGAGTTTGGATTGACTCTGGAGTTCTTCTCAGATGAAGTGACCATCTGAACAGACATCTTTTCAGACTGGACGATTGGGTTTTACTGTAGGTGTCTTTTAGTGTTGAAATTATTGCTTCTGATCAATCGGTATTATACTTTTATTGGAATGGGGCCAGCCATTTCTCAGCCTGCATTGATTACTACGCAGATATTGCAGAGTGCAAATGGCACAACGTCTAATCCACACCATTATGTGCCCAATCTAAGACTTGCTAGAGTGAGGAGAAGGTCCAGACCATACACACCCCGTATTTACAGGGAGAAGAGGTCTTACCTCGACGTGTCCGAGAACACCTGCCTTCGGAGATTGCGCTTCCACAAAGTGGTGATCACTGAAATATGCCAGCTCATCAGGACAGATCTGCAGCCTGCCATCACCTTCGGGATATCACTGTCGAGGTCAAGGTCACCGCGGCACTGTCGTTATATGCATCTGGTTCTTTTCGGGCCTCCGCGCTTGACATTTCCCCTCTGTCTGACCATACCACACATCGCTGCATTAGACCATTCACGGCAGCCCTGTATGCATGTTGGATGGACTTTATCAGCTTCCCCATGATCACAGAGGCTCAGACTGACAGGGCTGGAGCATTTTACCGCATTGCTGCTCCTCAAGATGCAGGGAGCAATACAGTGTACTCACATCATCATGCAGGCACCTTCTCAGGACCCAGAGCTTTTTCGCAACAGAAAAGGATTTCATTCCCTGAATGTCCAATTGGTTGTTGACCACAACCAGATAATTATGGCAGTGAATGCCGAATGTCCGGGCAGCTTCGATGAGGCTCACATCCTGCATGAGAGTGCTGTCTCTGACATGTTTAACAGTCAGCCACAAGGACAATGCAGGATGCTTGGTGACAACTGATATGGCCTAGCCACCTGGCTGATGACCCCCCTGCGTGACACCCATACCGAGGCTGAGAAACGATGCAGCGAAAGAAACAGAGTCACATGCAACGTGGTCCAGAAAACAATTAGTGTGCTTAAGCAGTGCTTTAGATGCCTCAAGCACTCAGGAGGGGAGCTACAATACAATCTGTCATGTATGTAACCACAATGTAACATCACTGTATTACTGCATACACTCAACCTAGATGCACACCTTGACCACAAGGGGTGAACTTGTGGGAGACACTCCTTACCTGATCACACAGGTCTTATTGGGATCATAGGTTTAGTCTTTCAGGTGGTCTACGCTCCCTCGTGGAGCGCCGCAGTTGGGACTCTGGTTATTGGACACTGATGTGAGTGTCTGTCACCTGTGGCGATTCCGGCCTGTCGGGCTGACCGCAGGGAATCTGCATTCTTCTGATTGCACTTGTTGCTCGTTCACTGGCGGTGTTGTGAAATCCATCTCATGGTCTTCTTCAGATTCTTCCGTGTCGATGCTGAACCTTTTTTTTTCTTGGTCCAGATGCTTACGGCATATCTGACCATTGTTTTACCACAATGAACCTATTCCTCTCTTTGTCAATTACAGTACCCTCAAGCCATTTGGGCCCCATGGTGTGATTGAGGACGAATACAGGATCATTTATTTCTATACATCGCCCCCTCGAATTACAGTCATGGTACTCGTTTTGTGACTTGCGCTTGCCCTCAACTATGTCGGTCAGGACTGGGTGAATGAGGGACAACCGAGTTTTGAGTGTCCGTTTCATTAGTAGCTCTGTGGGCGGGACCCCCGTGAGCGAGTGCGGGAGCGATCTATAGGCCAGCAGGAGACGTGATAGGCGGCATTGTAGGGAGGGTCCTTGAATCCTGAGCATCCCTTGCTTAATGATTTGGACCGCACGTTCCGCCTGGCCATTGGATGCCGGCTTGAACGGCGCAGTCCTGACGTGGTTAATGCCATTGCCCGACAAAAACTCTCGGAATTCGTAGCTTGTGAAACATGTGCCGTTATCACTAACCAGGATGTCCGGCAAACCATGGGTTGCAAAGATCGCACGTAGGCTTTTCACGGTGGTGGATGACGTGCATGAATTCAGAATGATGCACTCGATCCATTTCGAGAACGCATTTACCACAATAAGGAACATCTTACCCATGAACGGGCCCGCGTAGTCAACATGAATGCGTGACCATGGCCTGGTGGGCCAGGGCCACGGGCTGAGCGGGGCCTCCCTGGGGACATTACCCAGCTGGGCACATGTCGTGCACCTGCGAACACAGTGTTCCAGGTCTGAATCAATTCCGGGCCACCAAACGTGTGACTGGGCAATGGTCTTCATCATCACAATGCCTGAGTGCTCGCTGTGGAGTTCTCTGATGAATGCCTCCCTGCCCTTCTGGGGCATGACTATCCAGCTGTCCCATAGTAGGCAGTCGGCTTGGATGGAGAGCTCATCCATCCGTCTGTGGAACGGTCTGACCTCCTCAGGGCATGCTCCGTGTGCGGGCGCCCAATCCCTAGTCAGGACACATTGCTTAATCAGGGATAGGAGGGGATCTCTGTTTGTCCAGATTTTGATCTGCCGTACTGTAATGGGGGAGCCTGCACTGTCAAAGGCATCGACAGCCATGACCATCTCGGCGCTTTGCTCCGCTGCCCCCTCAGTGGTGGCCAGTGGAAGCCAGCTGAGCGCGTCAGCGCAATTTTCAGTGCCGGGCCGGTGCTGGATGGAGTAGTCATAAGCAGCCAGCTTGAGAGCCCATCGCTGTATGTGAGCTGATGCGTTGGCATTGATAGCCTTGCTGTCTGACAACAGGGATGTGAGTGGCTTGTGGTCCGTTTCTAATTCAAACTTCCTATCGAAGAAATACTGATGCATTTTTTTACACCATTGACACATGCAAGCGCTTCCTTCTCGACCATACCATATCCCCGTTCTGCTTGAGAGAGCGACCTGGAGGCATAAGCCACAGGTTGTAGTTGACCCTCAGCATTACCCTGCTGCAACACGCACCAAACCCCATAGGATGATGCATCACGTGTCAGAACCAATTTTTTACAGGGGTCGTACGGGGTCAACAACGTAGGTTTCACGCCCGATCAAAAGCCCGTCCCTGACAGTCCCCCCAAAACCAATTGCAACCCTTACGCAGGAGCACGTGTAGCAGCTCCAACAACGTGCTCAAGTTCGGCAGAAAGTTCCCGAAATAGTTCAACAGTCCCAGGAATGAACGCAACGCCTGGGTGCTCGTCGAATCGCCTCTGTTTTGGATTCGGTGGGCCGAATCCCATCTGCAGCAACCCTCCGGCCCAGAAACTCAACCTCAGGAGTTAAGAACACACATTTAGACTTCTTAAGTCGCAGGTCTACCCGGTCCAGTCAGCGTAGCACCTCCTCCAGGTTGTGGAGGTGTTCCTCGGTGTCTCGACCCATGATGAGGATGTCGTCCTGGAATACGATCGTTCCAGGAATGGATTTAAGCAGGCTTTCCATGTTTCATTGAAAAATTGCAGCCGCTGATCGAATGCCAAATGAGCACCTGTTATAAATGAACAGTCCCTTGTGCGTGGTGATGGTGGTCAGTAGTTTAGATTCGTTGGTCAGTTCCTGGGTCATATAGGCTGACGTGAGGTCCAACTTGGTGAACAGCTTGTTGCCTGCCAGAGTGGCGAAGAGGTCCTCTGCTCTCGGGAGCGGTTATTGATCTTGTAGGGACACCCGATTGATGGTGGCCTTGTAGTCGCCATAGATCCTGACAGAGCCATCCTCTTTTAGGACGGGAACGATGGGGCTCGCCCAGTCGCTGAATTTAACAGGCGAGATGATGCCCTCTCTCAACAGCCGGTTCAATTCGCTCTCGATCTTTACCCGCATCACATACGGCACTGCTCTGGCTTTGTGGTGCACTGGCGTGGCGTCCGGGGTGATGTGTATCACTGCCTCAGTGCCTTTGAAAGTCCTGACACCAGGTTGGAATAGTGAATCGAATGGTTACATACATGACACAACCCTAAGCAAGTAGCTCAATTCGTGGTCGTGTGCTCCATGCTGCACAACCTGGCTATTAGGAGGGGACAAGAATTGCGAGAAGGGACTGATGGTCCACCTCAGATGAGAGAGGAAGAGGAGGAAGAGGGGCTGCACGCTGACCTCAGCCCAGACAATCAGGCTGAAAATGCAACCATGCCCACTCCCCCCCCTCCAGACTGCAGGAAATGGCCTGTGCAGGCGACATAGCTGCAAGACTCTTACGTCAGCAGCTCATAAATAAGTGATTTGCCTGAAAGAACGTTGCTGTAATTGACAAAGCTGACACACTGCTTTATGTGTGCATCTCAGACATCAATGGTGTCATGTATGTAACCACAATGTAACACCACTGTATTATTGTATACACTCAACCTAGATGCACACCTTGACCACAAGGGGTGAACTTGTGGGAGACATTCCTTATCTGATCATACAGGTATAAAAAGGGCGGTCCCACGCAGGGTCATCATCTTTGGAGTCCTGTGAGTAAAGAGTTAAGGTCACAGAGTGACCTTGTCCCCAGAATGTGCCTCGTGTGGTTTCATACTGTAGAGTAAGGACTTTACATTGGCGACGAGAAACGGGAATTCACGACCCACAAGAATGGCCACCGGTAACACAGAGGAACATAACAACATAAGAACATAAGAATTAGGAACAGGTGTAGGCCATCTAGCCCCTCGAGCCTGCTCCACCATTCAACAAGATCATGGCTGATCTGGCCGTGGATTCAGCTCCACTTACCCGCCCGCTCCCTGTAACCCTTAATTCCCTTATTGGTTAAAAATCTATCCATCTGTGACTTGAATACATTCAATGAGCTAGCCTCAACTGCTTCCTTGGGCAGAGAATTCCACAGATTCACAACCCTCTGGGAGAAGAAATTCCTTCTCAACTCGGTTTTAAATTGGCTCCCCCATATTTTGAGGCTGTGCCCCCTAGTTCTAGTCTCCCCGACCAGTGGAAACAACCTCTCTGCCTCTATCTTGTCTATCCCTTTCATGATTTTAAATGTTTCTATAAGATCACCCCTCATCCTTCTGAACTCCAACGAGTAAAGACCCAGTCTACTCAATCTATCATCACAAGGTAACCCCCTCATCTCCGGAATCAGCCTAGTGAATCGTCTCTGTACCCCCTCCAAAGCTAGTATATCCTTCCTTAAGTAAGGTGACCAAAACTGCATGCAGTACTCCAGGTGCGGCCTCACCAATACTCTGTACAGTTGCAGCAGGACCTCCCTGCTTTTGTACTCCATCCCTCTCGCAATGAAGGCCAACATTCCATTCGCCTTCCTGATTACCTGCTGCACCTGCAAACTAACTCTCAAAAGAGTTTCATGCACAAGGACCCCCAGATCCCTCTGCACCGCAGCATGTTGTAATTTCTCCCCATTCAAATAATATTCCCTTTTACTGTTTTTTTTCCCAAGGTGGATGACCTCACACTTTCCGACATTGTATTCCATCTGCCAAACCTTAGCCCATTCGCTTAACCTATCCAAATCTCTTTGCAGCCTCTCTGTGTCCTCTACACAACCCGCTTTTCCACTAATCTTTGTGTCATCTGCAAATTTTGTTACACTACACTCTGTCCCCTCTTCCAGGCCATCTATGTATATTGTAAACAGTTGTGGTCCCAGCACCGATCCCTGTGGCACACCACTAACCACCGATTTCCAACCCGAAAAGGACCCATTTAGCCCGACTCTCTGCTTTCTGTTAGCCAGCCAATTCTCTATCCATGCTCATACCTTTCCTCTGACTCAGCGCACCTTTATCTTCTGCAGTAACCTTTTGTGTGGCACCTTATCGAATGTCTTTTGGAAATCTAAATACACCACATCCATCGTTACACCTCTATCCACCATGCTCGTTATATCCTCGAAGAATTCCAGTAAATTAATTAAACACGATTTCCCCTTCATGAATCCATGTTGCGTCTGCTTGATTGCACTATTCCTATCTAGATGTCCCGCTATTTCTTCCTTAATGATAGTTTCAAGCATTTTCCCCACTACAGATGTTAAACTAACCGGTCTATAGTTACCTGCCTTTTGTCTGCCCCCTTTTTTAAACAGAGGCGTTACATTAGCTGCTTTCCAATCCGCTGGTACCTCCCCAGCGTCCAGAGAATTTTGGTAGATTATAACGAATGCATCTGCTATAACTTACGCCATCCCTTTTAATACCCTGGGATGCATTTCATCAGGACCAGGGGACTTGTCTACCTTGAGTCCCATTAGCCTGTGCAGCACTAGCCCCCTAGTGATAGTGATTGTCTCAAGGTCCTCCCTTCCCACATTCCTGTGACCAGCAATTTTTGGCATGGTTTTTGTGTCTTCCACTGTGAAGACCGAAGCAAAATAATTATTTAAGGTCTCAGCCATTTCCACATTTCCCATTATTAAATCCCCCTTCTCATCTTCTAAGGGACCAACATTTACTTTAGTCACTCTTTTCCGTTTTATATATCTGTAAAAGCTTTTACTATCTGTTTTTATGTTTTGCGCAAGTTTACCTTCGTAATCTATCTTTGCTTTCTTTATTGCTTTCTTAGTCATTCTTTGCTGTTGTTTAAAATTTTCCCAATCCTCTAGTTTCCCACTAACCTTGGCCACCTTATACGCATTGGTTTTTAATTTGATATTCTCCTTTATTTCCTTGGTTATCCATGGCTGGTTATCCCTTCTCTTACCGCCCTTCTTTTTTACTGGAATATATTTTTGTTGAGCACTATGAAAGAGCCCCTTAAAAGTCCTCCACTGTTCCTCAATTGTGCCACCGTTTAGTCTATGTTTCCAGTCTACTTTAGCCAACTCTGCCCTCATCCCACTGTAGTCCCCTTTGTTTAAGCATAGTACGCTCGTTTGAGACACTACTTCCTCACCCTCAATCTGTATTACAAATTTAACCATACTGTGATCACTCATTCCGAGAGGACCTTTTACTTGGAGATCGTTTATTATTCCTGTCTCATTACACAGGACCAGATCTAAGATAGCTTGCTCCCTTGTAGGTTCTGTAACATACTGTTCTAAGAAACAATCCCGTATGCATTCTATGAATTCCTCCTCCAGGCTACCCTGTGCGATTTGATTTGACCAATCGATATGTAGGTTAACATCCCCCATGATTACTGCCATTCCTTTTTCACATGCCTCCATTATTCCCTTGATTATTGCCCGCCCCACCGTGAAATTATTATTTGGGGGCCTATAAACTACGCCCACCAGTGACTTTTTCCCCTTACTATCTCTAATCTCCACCCACAATGATTCAATATTTTGTTCATTAGAGCCAATATCGTCTCTCACAACTGCCCTGATATCATCCTTTATTAACAGAGCTATCCCACCTCCTTTCCCTTCTTGTCTATCTTTCCGAATCGTCAGATACCCCTGTATGTTTAATTCCCAGTCTTGGCCACCCTGCAACCATGTTTCTGTAATGGCCACCAAATCATACCCATTTGTAATGATTTGTGCCGTCAACTAATTTATTTTATTTCGAATGCTGCGTGCGTTTAGGTAGAATGTTTTTAATACTAGTTTTTAAACCATGATTTTTAGTTTTGACCCCTTCTGCAGCCCCTATATATTCAGTGGTCCTTTTTGTTTTTTGCCTTGGGTTTCTCTGCCCTCCACTTTTACTCATCTCCTTTCTATCTTTTGCTTTTATCTCCTTTTTGTTTCCCTCTGTCTCCCTGCATTGGTTCCCATCTCCCTGCCATATTAGTTTAACTCCTCCCCAACAGCACTAGCAAACACTCCCCCTAGGACATTGGTTCCGGTCCTACCTAGGTGCAGACCGTCTGGTCCCACCTCCCCCAGAACCAATGCCCCAGTAATTTGAATCCCTCCCTGCTGCACCACTGCTCAAGCCACGTATTCATCTGAGCTATCCTGTGATTCCTACTCTGACTAGCATGTGGCACTGGTAGCAATCCCGAGATTACTACTTTTGAGGTCCTACGTTTTAATTTAGCTCCTAGCTCCTTAAATTCGTCTCGTAGGACCTCATCCCTTTTTTTTACCTATGTCGTTGGTACCAATGTGCACCACGACAACTGGCTGTTCACCCTCCCTTTTCAGAATGTCCTGCACCTGCTCCGAGACATCCTTGACCCTTGCACCAGGGAGGCAACATACCATCCTGGAGTCTCGGTTGTGGCCGCAGAAACGCCTATCTATTCCCCTTACAATCGAATCCCCTGTCACTATTGCTCTCCAACTCTTTTTCCTGCCCTCCTGTGCAGCAGAGCCAGCCACGATGTCATGAACTTGACTGCTGCTGCCCTCCCCTAATGAGTCATCCCCCTCAACAGTACTCAAAACGGTGTATCTGTTTTGCAGGGGGATGACCGCACTGCTTGCACTGCTCTTCCTGCTGGTCTTCCATTCCCTAGCTGGCTGTGGACCCTTCACCTGCGGTAAGACCAACTCACTACACGTGCTACTCATGTCATTCTCAGCATCGTGGATGCTCCAGAGTAAATCCACCCTCAGCTCCAATTCCGCAACTCGGACCGTCAGCAGCTCTTCCTCTTCCTCTTCGTCTTCTTCGTCAAGAGATGGCTGGGTGACACCAGAGGTGGAGGCGGTGGGTCTGTCGTCTGTGTCGCTGTGGTCTGAGTCATCCGAGTCTGGAAGTACAAAACAACATTTAAAAAAGCTTGGCACCAGGGGAGCGGTCAGGGTTACATGAGTACATAGTACAGTGACTTATCACAGTCTTACTTAAATGTCCACCACTGCTGCAGTACTGCATTACATATCACAGACAGACAATACATCTATACATTGTGTTACATGCCCCCAACATTGTAGCACATCACATGGGGCCAACATTACAGTGCAATAAACTTTCATTACATTATATCAGGCCAACATTACAGTTACAGTTACATTACATGCCATAAGAGGACTGCAACACAGACTGCATTTTATTCAACTTACCATCTTCTTGTGCGAGTGGGTCAGCTCCAATGCCAGCGGTGGCATGGTTGCTATCCCCAAGCAGGAACAGGGCTCGGATCTCAATATCAGTAAGAGACTCCTGGGTTGTGGATCCTCCCCCTGTGCGACGCTGATCGGCTGCTATTGCAGATGTCTTCTGTGATATTTTCAGTACTCACAGAAACACACACAGCCTTAAGATGGCAGAACATTCCAGAAGTCACCAGTCAGGTGACCTGTTCCCTTTATTATAAAGAGTGCAGTGCCACATGAGTCCACAGGTGCAGCTATATATATTACACTTCTCCCTCCTTAATGAAGAAGTAATTATAACAAAATAATCATCATACATAACTTGCATGATTATACATAACAAAAGATATGGACTTATTTTGCCATATTTACAAATCAAGCTTAATCACTTATTTTCTGTTTCGAAGAGGATACCTTCGCTCTCGAACAGAACCTTCCAAACATGGTGTTGAATTTAAACTCATTTGAGGCTGATCCTGAGGAAAGTTTTCCTTCAAGGGATGCCCTTGATTTCCATTTGAATTCTCTCTAACTTCAGACTGTTTGTCTGCCTGACTTGGACTCAGACTTAAATTCTGCCTTTCTCTTGGATTGGTTTCCAGTGCATTGGATGTAGGATATGTGATTGGTCTATCAAAACTATCTGATGAGTCAGAAATAATTGAATCATTCCCATCTTCAACTACTTCCATGTCGGTAGGTAAAATATGATCAATGTGAACAAACCTAACCTGTCCATGATCAAATATCTTGACCAAATATGTGCGAGGACCACATATCTTCACCACTCTTCCTGGTAACCACTTTAACCATCTATGGTGATGGTTCTTCACTCTCACCTTCTGATTGAATTTCACACTTCTCTCTTTTACTCTACCTCTATTATGATTCTCTTTCTGTCTTAATTGTCTCTCTTCTACGGGCTGTGCCAAGTTTGGTTTTTACATCGAGAATCTGTTTTGCAGCTGTTGTTTGAGAAACAATTCTGTTGGTGTTCTACCAGTAGTTGTATGAGGAGTATTATGAAGCATAATTAGAAATTTTTCCAATTTGTGGTCCAATGACAACTGTCGTTTCTTTGGATTTGGATCCAACATCTGTTTGATGAGGGCACTTTTTACAATTTGTTCAGTGTGCTCTGCTGCACCATTTGAAGCAGGGTGGTACGGTGGAACCTTTAGGTATGTTTCACCCCATTTTTGCTCGTGAACTGTGTAAATTCTTCTGAACGAAATTGTGGTCCATTATCGAAACAATTTCT
The DNA here is from genome assembly GCF_044704955.1 of Pristiophorus japonicus. NCBI lineage: Eukaryota > Metazoa > Chordata > Chondrichthyes > Pristiophoridae > Pristiophorus > Pristiophorus japonicus. The sequence continues at coordinate 106,219,327 of NC_091986.1, forward strand.
TCTGGGAGGCCAAATGAAGAAAATAATCTTCGTAAAATGTCTAATGTTTTACTTGTTGTTATTTTCCACATTGGAAACACCTCGAGCCACTTCGAATGGCTATCAATCACAATGAACAATTGTTGTCCTTCTAGCTCAGCAAAATCGATATGTAGCCTTTGCCACACCCTGGGAGGCCATTTCCATGGCTGTATTGGCACTGATGGTGGTTGCTTGCTTACCGATTGATATGTCGTACACTGACTGACGATGTACTCTATATCTTTATCAAGACCTGGCCACCATAAGTAACTGCGTGCAAAACTCTTGGTCAAGCACATTCCCAGGTGCTGGTCATGGAAGTCTCCTAATAATTTGGACCTGGATTTATTTGGTATAACGACTCTTGCACCCCACATGATACAATCTTTATTGACTGACAATTCATTCCTATGAATGAAGAATGGATATCTTTGTCTGTTACCTTGTTTGGCCAGCCATTTGCAATATAATCATACACCTTTGACATAACTGGGTCACATTTGGTTGCTCTACCAATCTCTTCAGCTGTGACTGGCAGTTCATCAATGTATGAAAAATAGAACACTTCTTCCCTATCGGGTGTAACTTGTGATGGGGAAGGCAATCTAGACATAGCATCAGCATTACTGTGATCAGCAGATCATCTGTATTCAATATCATATGTAGTGTCTTTAGATGCTCTAGTAATGACTCCACGAGGCAGTGTGTTGTACTTGACCTGTAGTGACCTTAGTCCTTTAATAGTTAACTCCAGATTGAGGATCACACCTGGTGGCTTGCCTTTTATAATAGGACAGGCACACCTGTACAGGTAACCTATGAGTCTCCCACTGCTATGCCCTCTGGTGGCACACCTTGTGATGGTACCAACAGTAGCCATGTAGGATACATGACATCACTCGCCCCTGAGCCCTCAGTGCAAATCGCCTCTGCATTGACTGTGCTCTGGGCTTAGCTCTATTTGGGCTCTGTCTGGTTGACCCTTGATGAGTCACTTCAACCTTGGGTGAGTGGTTGGTGCAGTAGCATGCTGGTGGTTCTGTTTGTGTGTGTGTGTGTCTGACCACTCCATTCTCCCCCCCCCACATCGATTATGGTGGGGGCTCCTAACATTCATGTACATTAAAGTTCAGGTCAGTGGGTTTTGCATTTTTTTTTTGTTTTTGTGTGGTTCCGTGGTGTGACAACTACGTTAGATGCCTTATTGATGAAAGTGACCAGTGCGTGAGGACAAGCTAGTTCTGGAGCTGCTGGGTTGTATCCTGGTGGCGGCTCAGTGCCCGGTACTGGCAGTGGGAATCCGGTTGGCTCGCATAGCCTGCTCTCGGGGCTATTGCCCTGGTCCCTAGCATCGGGCTGGTTCACAGATGCCTGTGACCTCCCTGTCCTTTCTTTGCACCCTGGGTCACAGCTGCTCCCTGAGGAGCTGTCGTCTAGCAGTGCACACGGAACTGCTGACTCGCTGGCCTGAGCGTCGTTTGGTTTGGGATCCTGGCTGGTGCCTGTTTCCTTCGGGTGACACTACATCTAGGGGTATGGCCTTGGTGCAGTCTGCTCCTTCAGGCTCGTGGCAGTTGGTGCCATCGGTTGCCTGAGTGATGGAGCCGACCCGGGGCATGGTATTGATACCGGTGCCGTTGCCCTGCTGAGATCGCTTGCTCTGCAGCTCGTGTGTGTTGGCTGCTTGTGGCCACACTTCATGGTGCATGACTCTGGTCCCCGGGACACAGGCTACAGCATTGGGTAGCTCGCTGGACCTGTGTGCACCCGATGGGTGTCTGCCCGCTTCATTGGCTGCGTGCAGTAGAAATCCTGCATTGCACAACTTTTCCTTACTTAGGATGGACACTCTGTGGGTCCAATCGCAATCGCGTGACTTTTCCTCGCTGGTTGCATGCGCACAGTTCAGATCATCAGTTACACATTTTTTCTCTGACTTACAGTTCTTATTACATTGCTTGAGTGTGTGGAACTGTCCCTTTAATTGTAATGGGTTGCAGGCCTCCTTTAAGAGAACCTTGCTATCTTTACACCAATCCTCTTCTCCATTTAGTGCCACGTGTTGCTCCATCAGCGCTGCACCTCGTGGTCTGGCCGCGGCCATCTTTGTCCAGCGCATCACCTCGTAGTTTGGGTGCCATCTTTCCTTCATCCACGATGTCAACTGCGATGATCCTCTTCTCCCCGGGTTCTGCCTTCGTCATTGGGAAGTCGCTTCTGGATCCAATTTTCTTCCTCCGGGGTCCTGCCACTGGAGCCTGGAAGGTGTGTTCAGTTCGTCTCAGCTGGATCATCGACACACAGTCTTGCTGAGGGGTCTGTATCTCGGGTGCCATGCTGATCTGCTCTCCGGTGCTGGGTCCACTCTCAGGTGAGGGCTTGCTTTGTCTCTGAGCGCAGGGGACGTCGATCGCTGGAGGGGTGAAATCTTCCCACTTCTAATGAATCTTCTCCATCCACCTTCTGCCGAGCAGCATTGGTCCATCACCTGCAACAATCCACAGAGGTAACTTGTGCATCGCGCCATCATGGAGTACCTTTACATTCACACTACCAACGACTGGGATAATTTCATCGGTGTAGGTGCGCAGCTTTGCTTGAACTGTGACCAACTGTAAACCATCTTTGTCTACTCTGTACCCTAAGTACTCCACTGAGTTTTTAAATAACTCACACTTGAGAGCAGACATTCGTACTCTGTGCTTCTCTAGCCATTTGAGCACTTCATTCAATATGTTATTATGAATTTGCCTATTTGGTGCTGAAATTAGCATGTCATCTATATAACATACTACCTCTTCAATACCTTGCAAAATCTGGTTCATCACCCCTTGGTATATGGCAGGGGTGGAAGACACTCCAAACGGTAGCCTATTAAATTGATATAGGCCTATATGACTATTTATAGTCAAGCATGACTTTGACTCCTCATCTAGTTCAAGCTGTAAGTAGGCATTCCTAAGATTCAACTTTGAGAAGATCTGACCACCTGTCAGTGTTGTGAACAAATCTTCTAATATTCGGCAATGTACTGGGGACATTACCCTCTAGAACCTGGTTTACGGTTACTTTATAATCACCACACAATCTTACCTTACCATCGGACTTAGGTGCAACAACAATGGGTGTAGCCCAATTACATCGATCTATCTTACAAATAATGTTCTCAGTCTCTAGTCTTTTGAGTTCTTGCTCAACTTTCTCCTTGAGTGCATATGGTATGGAACGTGACTTGCAGTAAACCCATCTAGCATCCTTCTGTACCCTGACACTCGCCTTGAAGCCTTGGATCGGACCGCCTGTTTCACAGAACACCTTCGGATAATTCTTGATAACATCATCCTTTGATGCAAATCTTGTTTCAACAGGAAAAATCTCACTCCAATCCAGCTTCAGTGATCCCAACCAATTTCTTCCTCGTAAGGCAGGCTTGTCTCCTGCCACTACTAATAGAGACAAGCTCTGAACTTGATCCTTGTATTTCATCGGTACGGTGATACAACCTAACACAGGAATGTTCTCTCCCATGTAGCCTCGCTGCTCTATCTTGGATTTCTCCAATGGGAAATCATGCAATTTGTCGTAGTATAGCGACTCTGGTACTGCACTCACGGACGTACCAGTGTCGATTTCCATGGGTATATTGGTTCCTGCAACATCTATGTGGATTATGATACTTTTCGAATCGCTGTTAGTTAACCTCGTGCTCCTGATGATGTTTAGCTCTAAAATCTCCTTGTCCTGTTGTTTTTCTTCCATGCTATGTAGTCTCTGGGGGTTTCTACTCATGGCTTTGAAAGCTGGTTTACCCTTCAATCGACATGCCTTCGCAAGATGCCCAGTTTTCCTGCAGATGAAACACTCTGCCTTCACATTTGGACAACTTTGAGCAATGTGTTGTCCAAGGCACCGATAGAAGGACTTAAATGATCTGTTACCATTGACAGTTTGTGAGACTTTGGGGCCCAACTGCCTTTTACTTTTAACCTTCAGGCGATTCACCTCGGTTGTCTGACGACTGAAAATAGCATGAAATTCTCAGGAGTATTGGTCGGCCATGTTCATTGACATAGCTGTCTAACAAGCTAAATCAAAAGTCAAGTTAGGAGTTGTCAATAACTTTCTTCTGATCGCATCATTTTTCATCCCACAATCAAAGTGGTCACGCAATGCCCGGTGCTGAAAGTTTCCAAAATTACAGTGAATCGATAGCTTTTTTAATGCTATAATGTGCTCACTGATATTTTCTTCGGTCAACTGATCTCGTATTCCGAAACGATAACTTTCAGAAATTTCCAGGAGCTCAGGGCTGTAGTAATCTGCTTAAGAGTTGTGTCCTTTGGCTTGAGAGGCACAAGCAAATTTTTCAAGGTTGCATACATCTCTGGCCTTGCTTCAGTTAAGAAAGTAGCCCTTTGTCGTTCCAACACCATCCGGTTATGGTTTTCATCATCGGGGACTTCGGTGATAGTATTTGCGGTGAAAAACATTTCTAGCCGATCCACATATGCACTGAAACTTCCACAGTCGTGTTGAAACTCTCCCAAACATCCTATTATTCCTATAGGTGCAGCCATCTGGACACTGGCAGTTCAAACAAGAGTGTTTGTAATTTACCATGGATTTGTAGCTGTTAATCAAAACAGAGAAGCTCTCAAAGTCTCTCTGTCAGCTGGCTGAATCCTCCACCAACAAAAATTTCAGCTTTTTTTTCCCGATAAACCCATCTTCGTCACCATTGTGATATTTTCAGTACTCACAGAAACACACACAGCCTTAAGATGGCAGAACATTCCGGAAGTCACCAGTCAGGTGACCTGTTCCCTTGATTATAAACAGCACTGGCTGTAGTGCCACAGGAGTCCACAGGTGGAGCTATATATATTACATCTTCTTCTGCAGAAAGTGAAGTCAATGAAAGTAAAAATCTTCAATCCATTTGACATCGCAGACACACAGGGTCACACACACACATAACAAAACACTGCGTTGATCCTATTGTCATTGCCTGAAAAGCACGAATACATTGCCGTAACCTTAAGATAAATAATGTCATCCGTGTGACACTCAACCTACATTTACATGTTACATAGCACATGTGGAGGCTGGGGAGAGGGGTGCATAAATAAAATCATTATTTACTCTTGCTACCCTCACCAGGTCATTCTACGTCTTACGGTACCTTTCCCCGGTGTGTACCATCGTACTTTTAGAGTACACAGCCTCCCCGATCTTGTCCCATATTCGGTTGTACTCCTTTGTGGGGGGGCTTTCCATAACCACCCTTGGTTAGCTCGGAGTATCTCTCTGTTATGTGCTCCAGAATGGCAGGTAACTCCATCTCATCGAAGGCAGGCGTCCTCAATCTCCCCTCCTTCTCGATGTTTCTGTGCTTTGATGTATTTTTTAACATTGTCATAATCTTATTACTGGTATGAAGTTTGGTATGTTAAATATCTCTTCTTGTCTTAAAAGTGCAGAATTATTAGTTGTTAGCAATATATTTGCACTGTGTTATGTATTTTTAAACTAATTGCCCGTCAACTACCTTGCTGCTCCTTCTCACTCTCTCTCTCCTTTTCAACTCACTGTGTATGTGCAGGTGACCCCGTAATTCCCAAAATCGCGGGTAAAACACTTGTGTAAAAAAAAAACGGGACTTTTTTTTTTGCGCAACTGCAATTCCGTGCCACACTGTCCATCGAGCAGAAGGTTGATTTCGATCGACCACTCGGATACATCCTGCCTGATGCAGACCACTGACATACCGCCGACATACTGCCGAAAACATGTTGACCAATTTTGTCCTCTTCGTTCTCGGCGGTATGCCATTGGTGTGAAATTATATATCGCTGAGAAATGGGAGGACCTTGCGTATCGACCAATTTTGGCTGCAAGGAATTCAGTGTAAACAATCAGGGCCTGATGAAAGTGTTGGAGTTACACCACAGTCCTTCATTAAGTGTCTTCTTTATGCATGAAATTGAAGTTTGAATCTATCAAACCTTCATTTATACAAATTAGGCACAGAATGTTAAAGAAAATGCAATTTGTTGAAGTTTTTTCAATTTTTAAAGCAAATCATTCTGACGCCATAAAAATGCATTCAAAGGTACAGAAAATATATTCTAAGTCTGTGAGGAGAAAGTAATAAACACCATGGGCTAGATTTTGCACTTTTGTGATTATCGCCCAAAAATGGGCGTTATTTCCAGCATGAGTGGTAAAAATGGGTTTTCAGATCGCTGGCTTCTCGCCCATTCTCAAAGCACCTAGTCTCCATTTTTTAAATTAGACGTTCCTGCGAACAATATGAAATGGGCGGTAGCGTTAAATCTAATGACCTTCTGCCATAATGTGTCGCCGTCCTTAACAACGGCATGGCAACGCTCGATTCCCACGGTTCAGGAGATCAAGGATCACCATGACATGTGCAGAAGAGGAGACAGAGAGAGAGGGAGCGTGTGTGGGTGTGATGTGGCTGCTTTGGGAGGAAGCAGGGAGACTTTAGAGCAAATAGGGAAAGAAAAATTAGCTGTTATCAGCCACATATTTGACTGAATTTGGCCTATAATGGAGGTAGAAGAGGAGGCATCACAGCACGCTGTGGAGACTGATGCTGGAGAGAGCAGTGAGCTGGGAGAGGAGCACATTGGAAGCCGCAAAAGAGTGAGGAGGTTCTTGGACGAGGCAAATACCTCCCTCCTGCAGGAGGTCGAGTTATGCTGGGGTGATTTGACATAGGGAGGGCGTGGGAAGCCACCCCAAAGGCCTACCAGAAGATATGGACCGAGATAGCAGAGGTGGTCTCGTCAGCGACCAACGAGGTGCTTGAGGGCAACCAATGCCGCAAATGATGGAACGACCTTGTGGGATCCGCAAGAGTAAGTATTACATTTATTTACATGTACTTATGTATTTATATAATTTGATTTGTAACAGTCATAAGTGACTATCAGCAGATGTGAGGTCTTCCACTTTTACAGGTAATGTTTTACTCAAAGCCTGCGGTCACGGTGCACATTTTTAGGTAAAGAATGATAATTATCATAATAATCATGATTACATCTGTCGGTTATGTGTTGTATCAGTCTCTGTGACAGTACCTAGCAATGATATCACGCAATGATCTCATGCCATGTCGTCCTGTCACCTTTTATAGAAGAAGCTATTGACGATGAGGTCCGTGCAGAGGCGAACGGGTGGGGGAGCCACCAGTCCCCAGCGACATCACTGAGATGGAGGAGCGGGTGCTCGCACTCGTGGGGAAAGACACCCAGACAGCCACGGAAGCATCTGCAGACCGTGAAGTGATGCCACATGAGTAAAGCTTAAACCACTGCGTGATGTAAAGTTAATAGATGTCACACCCACTCATAACGAATAATCATATATGATAGATGATTTCTAAAATTGTCCTAGAAATAATGATGGCCTAATGAAAATCATTGTAATGCAAATGTGTTGATGGTCATGAAATGTGATGTCTGTGATGATTTTGATAGCAGTGGTGCTTTTGTTGTGCATATGCTGTGTGTAGTGCTGGACTCACCTTGTGACCCGAGCACCCACTTCTCCTCTAATAACTTCATTTGTGTTTTGCAGCTCAGCCAGCAGCGCGGCCCCAGACAAGATCACAGAGGCCAGAAGGTGGGAGCGTGGGGCCCGACTCTCCGGATGATCCTACATCTGGTGCTGAGGAGCTCCGATTCTCACCCATCAATCCGCTATTCTCCATGGATGAGAGCGCCGACTTTGAGGAACCTGCATCGCCATGCTCCAGAAGCCATTCCACCCCACGGTCATCTAGTGGTCCTCCGGTCATTCCTACCTCCATTTTAGAGGTACCGGCCCCAAGCACCTCGCCACAGGGCACCCCATATTTCCATAGGATGGTGCCGACCCCGCGGAGGTCTTGTGGACGCGGAGGTCTGGTCCATGAGCGCCACATGAGAGCGGAAAGATGGTACAGTTGTCCAAGAGGACTGCAGACATTGGTGCCCAGCTCATCGAAGCATTGGGGGGCATATCCCGACAGCTGGCCACCACAACAGAGTACATTCCGCGCATGGCGGAGTCCCTGGACACGACAGCCAGGAACACTGCTGACACAGGCCTCCCAGTGGTCCCAGAGCGTGGCACTCCATCCCAAGGTTCAAACTGAATACTGTTTAACTAAGCAAGGTACAACCTTGGCTCTGCTTTATTTAGGCCCAAAGTGCCTGACTCTCAAAATGGCTGGCCTTTCACACTTGAGCTACACCATGTGCGTGCTGCTCAGTGGCCTCCAACAATGACGCCATTTGGTGGCTACAAACAGAATGTACAGACATGACAATACCCCCTTCTGAGATCTTATCACAGGCTTTCACAGATTAAGACGGTCCGGTGCTTTGCGCTCCCGGGTTGACCGTCTCAGTTCGATTCCAGCCTTGGGTGCGGGGTCTGTTGTGGCTGATGGCTGGATGACTGACTTGTTGGGCGTGGCAGTGAATTGCAAGTCCATTTTTATTTAACAGGTCCATGATGGAAATTCCGGGTTCACTGATGACCCTTGAGTCCTCTGAAGACTGCTGGTAGGTTGGTTGGCCGTTGATGGTTTCTTCATCCAACTGTTCTGGCTCGTCTGTATGCCTCAGCTTTGTCTGATCTATGCAGACCAATCCCCTTTGAGGATGCAACCTTTTACCACCAATAAAATTGGATCCTGGCTGGTCCAGGTCTTAACTTGTTGAGCTGTGACAGGGGTTCCTTCACTCTCAAATGCATCCATGATTAACATTAGATCTACCGATTGCTGACATTATTTGCCTATGATTATGTCATTCGCCACAAATCTGGCACAGAGAATTGTGCCGATGCAACCGACTCAAAGCATCGGCACAATTTTCTGTGCCAGGTTTGTGGCGAATGACATAATGATAGGCAGATAATGTCAGCGCCCACCTTTGGATGAAGCGATTGGTATTGATACCTTTGCTCTTGGAAAATAATGAAATGAGCGGCTTGTGATTCAGACCGAACAGGTATTGATGCATCTTTTTAACATTGTACACACACACTAAAGCTTCTTTTTCTACCATGCTGTAGGCTCTTTCTGCTTTAGACAAACTTTTGGATGCATACGCGACAAGTTGAAGTTTCCCCGACTCATTGGCTTGTTGGAGTGCGCAACCAATTCCATACGATGATGCATCATAGGCAAAACTAAACGTTTACATGGATCATAATGTACCAGCAGCTTGTTTCTCGAAAGCTCTGTCTTGCGATGCACCCCACACCCAGTTGTCACCTTTTCTCAATAGCATGTGCAGTGGTTCTAGTAAGGTGCTCAATTTAGGTAAGAAGTTACCAAAGTAGTTGAGTAGACCCAGGAATGAACATAGCTCCGCCACATTCTGCGGCTTGGGTGCATTCTTGATGGCCTTGGTTTTCATGTCAGTAGATCTAATGCCATCAGCGGCGAATTTCCTCCTGAGGAATTCGACCTCCGGTGCCATGAAGACGCACTTCGAGCGTTTCAGTCTGAGTTCCACTCTATCCTCCAGGTTGTTCAGATGTTCCTTGGAGTCATGACCGGTGATCAGGATATCATCTTGGGACACGACGGTTCTGGGAACGGACTTCACTTGACTTTCCATATTCCTCTGGAATATTGTTGCAGCCAAGCGAATTCCGAAAGGGCACCTGTGATAAATAAACAGTCCTTTGTGCGTGTTAATGCACGTAAGTCTCTTCAATGTCTCGACCAACTCCTGTGTCATGTAGGCCGACGTCAAGTTCAGTTTTGTGAACGACTTCCCTCCGGCTAGCGTCGCCATCAAGTCATCAGCCTTCGGTAACAGGTACTGATCTTGTTTCGTAACCCTGTTGATCATAGCCTGTAGTCTCCACAGATTCTGACTGCGTCATCACTTTTCAGCACAGGAACAATTGGGCTGGCCTGTTCATTAAATTCGACCGGTGATATGATCCCTTCATGCTGGAGTCTGTCCAGTTCAATTTCGACCTTCTCCCTCATCATATACGCCACTGCCTGAGCTTTATGATGGACGGGTTTCTTGCATCTGAGTCCATGTGGATCTGCACCTTGGCTCCCGTGAAATTGCCGATACCCGGTTCGAACAATGAGGGGAACTTGCTCAATACTTGGGCACATGTATCTTCCTCCGATGACAATGCCTTTACGTCGTTCCAGTCGCATCTGATTTTCTCCAACCAGCTCCTGCGAGCAGCGTTGGGTCATTGCCTGGAACAATCCTCAGTAACTCATGAACCGCACCGTTAAATGACACTTTAATTTGTGCACTGCCAATCACCTTTATCAGTTCTTTGGTGGATGTGCACAGCTTGACGTTAACAGAGCTCAGCCTGGGCCTCACAGTCTTAGTATCCCACAGCTTATTAAATGCCCTCTCGTTCATGATCGATTGACTCGCCCCTGTGTCCAGTTCTATCGATAAGGGTATCCCGTTAAACTTCACATTAATCAAAATAGGTTTACTCTTGGTTATGAAGGAGTACAGTCCATACACTTCCTCCTCTGGCATCTCGGATTGCGTATCTGGATCCGTGCTAATTTGACTCTCATCCTCCACGTGGTGTGTCACAGCTCGCTTGTGCTGGAGATGCCCCACTCTCAGACAGCCTTTGCCACTATATTGCTTAAATCGGCACTGCTGGTGCCGATGATTTCTCCCACAACGCCAACACGGAGAAGTCGGATACATTCCCGCTGGCGGACTTTGGGCAGCCACAGGTTTCGCGAACGCAGCTGCATAGGCCCTGCCATGTGCCGCTCTACCGAACGCCGAATCAATCGCATTTACAGTACTTGCCGAGGTTCGGTTCTTCACCGATATTTGCTTTAGACTCCTGTCCGTCGTCATACATGATTGAGCGATCTGGATGGTCTTTTTAAATCCAACTCTTCCACCGCCAGAAGTGTGCGCAGGATCACCTCGTGGTTGATACCGATAACAAAGAAGTCCCGCAGCAAGTCTGCCAACACCGTCCCGAACTTGCACGGTCCCGCTAGACGTCTCAGGTCAGCAATGAATTCCGCCGCGCTCTGGCCCTCCGACCAAACGTGTATAAAACCTATATCTCGAGATGGTGATGCTGTCGTCTGGCTTGAGGTGCTCCCGTACCAATGTACACAACTCTTCGTACATTTTCTCTGTTGGATCGCTAGGCATGAATAGATTCTTTATCGAACCGTAGATCTTTGAACCGCACACAGTGAGGAACACGGCCCGGCACCGATCTGCATCTTTGACCCCCTTCATTTTGTTGGCCATGAAGTACTGATTCAAATGGTTCACAAAGTCTGCCCAATCTTCTCCCTCCACGAATCGCTCTAAAAATCCCATCGTGCTCATTTTGCAAACAAAGGTTCTTGGTATTCTCGTCGCCAAATGTTACGTATGCAATAAAGCTTCAAACTGAGTACTGTTTAACTAAGCAAGGTACAACCTTGGCTCTGCTTTATTGAGGCCAAAAGTGCCTGACTCTCAAAATAGCTGGCCTTTTATACCTGAGCAGCACCATGTGCATCCTGCTCGGTGGCCTCCAACAATGACGTCATCTGATGGCTACAAACAGAATGTACATACATGACAGGTGTCCTTGTAATGTTTCCTCTGTCCAGCTTTGGCTCGCTTGCCATAAAGGAGTTCTGAGTAGAGCGCTTGCTTTGGGAGTCTCGTGTCTTGCATGCGGACAATGTGGCCTGTCCAGCGGAGCTGATCAAGTGTGGCCAGTGCTTCAGTGCTTCAGTGCTAGGGATGTTGGCCTGGTGAAGGACGCTAATGTTAGTGCGTCTGTCCTCCCAGGGGATTTGTAGGATCTTGTGGAGGCATCGTTGATGGTATTTCTCCAGCGACTTGAGGTGTCTACTGTACATGGTCCATGTCTCTGAGCCATACAGGAGGGCGGGTATTACTACAGTCCTGTAGACCATGAGCTTGGTGGTAGGTTTAAGGGCCTGGTCTTCGAACACTCTTTTCCTCAGGCGGCAGAAAGCTGCGCTGGCACACTGGAGGCGGTGCTGAATCTCCTCATCAATGTCTGCTTTTGTTGATAGGAGGCTCCTGAGGTATGGGAAATGGTCCACGTTGCCCAGGGTCATGCCGTGGATCTTGATGGCTGGGGGACAGTGCTGTGCGGCGAGGACAGGCGAGGATCTTTGCCTTGTGGATGTTTAGTGTAAGGCCCATGCTTTCATACACTTCGGTAAATACGTCGACTATATCCTGGAGTTCAGCCTCTGAATGTGTGCAGACGCAGGCGTTGCCCACGTACTGTAGCTCGACGATAGAGGTTGGAGTGGTCTTGGACCTGGCCTGGAGGCGGCGAATGTTGCACTGCTTCCCACTGGTTCTGTGGTTTAGCTCCACTCCAGCGGGGAGCTTGTTGACTGTGAGGTGGAGCATGGCAGCCAGGAAGATTGAGAAGAGGATTGGAACGATAACGCAGCCCTGTTTGACTCCGGTCCGGATGTGGATTGGGTCTGTAATGGATCCGTCAGTAAGGATCACAGCCTGCATATCATCGTGGAGCAGGTGGAGGATGTTGATGAACTTTTGGGGACATCCGAAATGGAGGAGGATGGTCCTTAGACCCTCGTGGTTGACAGTGTCAAAGGCCTTTATAAGGTCGTAGAAGGCCATGTATAAGGGCTGGCACTGCTCCCTGCATTTTTCCTGCAGCTGTCGCACGCAAAGATCATGTCCGTTGTGCCCCGTAGGGGACGAAATCCGCACTGCAACTCCGGGAGGAGCTCCTCAGCCACAGGGAGAAGACGATTGAGGAGGACTCTAGCGACAACTTTCCCAGTGGCTGATAGCAGGGAGATTCCTCTGTAGTTGCCGCAGTCGCACTTGTCCCTTTTTTTAAAGATGGTCACGATCACTGCATCTCTGAGATCTCCCGGCATGCTCTTCACCCTCCAGATGAGAGAGATGAGGTCATGTATCCATGCCAACAGCGCCTCTCCGCCATACTTTAGCGCCTCAGCAGGGATTCCATACGCTCCCATAGCCTTGTTGTTCCTGAGCTTTCTTATGGCTTTTCCTACCTCATGCAACTTTGGGGTTTCACTCTGGTGGTGGTGGGTCGCATGCTGCGGGATGGAATCGAGAACACTCGAGTCAAAGGCAGAGTCTTGATTGAGGAGATCTTCGAAGTGCTCCTTCCAGAGGGTCCTGACTGCCTCGGTCTCCTTGATGAGTGTTTCGCCATTCTTGGCCAGCAGTGGGGTGGGGCCTTAGGAGTTTGGACCGTAAGTGGTCTTGACTGCGATGAATTATGCTTGCACATCATGGCTGTCAGTCAGTTGTTGTATCACCTGTTCTTTAGGTCCCAGTTTTTTGTTGGACCTCAGCCTTGAGCCGCCTGTAATTTTGCTTTGCTGCTCCCGGGTTGGAACGTCAAGAGCCCTCATGGACAACTCCAACAGCGACAGGCCGGAACACCACACCACCATAGTTGCCCGGGAACTTAGACACTTTGACATTGACATTGCCGCCCTAAGCGAGACCCAGCGGGCAGGGGAAGGCCAGCTCAAGGAACAAGGTGGAGGTTACACATTTTTCTGGAAAGGGAAACCAGAGGAAGAACGCCGTCTTCACGGATTCGGCTTCGCCATCAAAACGAGCTGGTCGACCTCACTAAAATACACCGAGAGTAAATCCTCAATAGTCCAGAGTATGAAAAGATGTCTGTTGAGATGGTCACTTCACCTGAGAAGAACTCCAGAGTCAATGCAAACTCCCCCGAAGTTGAAGCAGCCTTTTGAATGAAGCAACCTGCGATTTAAAAAATGGCAGCCACACCGCTGGCTTTAGTTCAAAACAGTTCCACTTTTTCTGAGCGGTTTTTTGGGTGAGCGATATTGTGGGCGATATGTGTGCGAGGTGGTGAAAGTGAAGCTGGGCGATCTTCTGGGCGTTAGTTTCGGCAAATGTGCTCTTTACGACAAAAAAAATGGGCGGGCGGTATTATTGAATCTCGGCGTTAATTCCGTGCGGAAAGTAACGCTGGGCGATATTATGGGCATTGATTTTGCCCATTCTGATGATTCTGCCCAAAAAAAGTGGGTGGGCGGTATTATTTTTTCCCGGCGTTACACACATGGGGAAAGTAACGCTCGGTGATAAGTTTCCGAAAAATGCCCGTCGGTTTCCATTTTGTGGCTAAATGGGCGATATATGGGCGTTATACATCATTTCAGCGGTAAAATGGACGTTAAGTGGGCGTTAAGCCTGCAAAAAACATGGAAAATCTAGCCCCAGAGAACACCAGAAATATGCCTTTGGGTCTTGTGCCTTAAATTTTAGGTGTAAGTGTATAGGCCATTCAGAATTGACATCAACTCAGAAAATTTGCATGAGTATCCAGATTGTCCTCTTCCAATTCTCTCACTTTCTACTGGCTCACCCCACCAATTCAACTTTACACTCTTCTTGCATTCTCAACTCAGCCTTACATTCTTCTCGCTCTACTCACTCAATTCGACCTGGCACTCTTCTCTCTCTCTATCCCGTTCAAGCTGGCATTCTTTTTCGACCCCAAATTCAAGTTGACACCCTTTTTCACCAGGTCCCATTATAGCCTGCACTTCTTTATCTCCCAGTTCAAGCAGGCCCTCTTTCCCCTGCTCTCAGTTCATGCTGATATTTTCCATCCCTATTCCTTCTTTGTTAATGCTTATATACTCCTTCCTCCCTGACCCCAAGCATTGCTCCAAACTTCTCCCCTCTTTCTCTCCCAAAGAATTATACCCAGCTGCTCCCCCTTACCTCTCCCCTTCATTACCATCCATTTTCATTTCTCTTTCCCCTTCTCTTTGTTTTTCATTACTCATTTTACCTTTCCCTTTCATTGCCATCCTTTCCCCCCTTTCTTTTCCCTTTGCACTGCTGCTGTTTGGGAGCTGCTTCCAATTTAAAGTATTTTGGTTGCTGCAAACTGTTGGCGAACAACAGTTCTTGTGAAAATTCTTACCTACAGTATGCAGAGGACCAGAATTCTCATAGGTGTGGCACACAGATTCTCCCAATACACGTTGAATTTTGTGAGCAAACACTGACTTGCCTACTGGGCCCCCAAAACAGCGACAGTTGTCAGTTATGTGTAACTGTAATGGTTCCAGGTATATGCGTTGTCTTTTGATTTTGTTAATGCTAATGTCATTAATATGTGAATATGAAAGATGTGTTTGCAATATGAGCAATGGCAGAATTTTCTTCCCCTACCCCACTCATTTATACTGTTCTCTCTTCTACCTCCCTATCCAATGGGGTTGATGGCTCACCTGCCCCCAGACTCTTCTTAGTAGTCATATAGCCAGCTGGTAGGAGGTGAGCATGGGTGACTGTCCATCAAAGTTTTGTTTTTTCTCTTGGCTTGCCCTTCACTCAGCATCTTCTCATGACAACGTGGCTGAGATCAGAGGTGTGGAGAATAGCAGGCACAGATCTATGTTTAATGCATTCTCTGATGTAATATATTGGAAGATTTTGTCATAGTGATCATTGAACAAGGAGTTTTGTGGTGTTCTGATACTCAAAACAAAATCTGTAACTCCTCTGTTCTGATAGACTTACAATACCAAAAGACAAAACTCTAACAAGCAATTAACTGAGAGAAATGTTTATTTCCTCACTGTAGGGAATAATCAAAATCACTGACATGTTAGTGATTTGGGGGATGATTTGCTGATTTGTGGATGTTAAGACATTTTAGGCATTGGCATCAACCAGTAGCAGAAGAAGATTCTGAACAGGTGACAGGTGAAATATCGACACAAGGAAATGCTAATCAGCAAAGCTCTAATCGATAACACATTCACTTCAGTCCCTGAAACTTCAGCCATCAGGCAAAATAAATCATCACTGCCACTGGCCACAACAAACATCAGGAATACAACAACGTTTCCTCCCAACTATCTTAATAGGCCTCATACCAATTTCAATGACCCCACATTTTATTAATCCTTACAGTCTATTGTGCAGATGTGTTCAATGTGTTTTATCCATTGGCATTATTTTAGTGAAAATGTCAGGGGTGTGTCTTCTACTTCATAACCATATGGTCCTTCCTCCGTAGTAGGTGAAAGTGAGGTGGATGACGGCTGGCTGTCATATTTGCCAGTAATGATGGAGACAGTCCAGTGCCTCCTTGTTTTGGGTTAGTAGATACCCCCTCAACTACAGGCACCATAGGAATTGATGTGATGGCTAACTGGGCCTATATGTAGTTATTTGAGTGGCTGGGGAACACAGATGAGGCTTCACCATGAGGAACATCTGCATCTTGCTTGTCAGCTCTTGCCATTCTCCTGCTGTTAGGCACAACCTCAATTTAACCAGAGTTTGGGAGCAGATCACTGGGCAGCAATGAGGTCGCTAACACCTGTATGATGGCTGTCTCAATCCAATTCTCCATCCAGACAAGGCAGCCTACTGTAGAATGGTGCCCAACATCCTAAAAACCCCACGTAGAGCATTTGTTATTCAACCTGTACATAAGCTAAGGCCAAGATTTTCCTCACCTCTGTGGGTCCATGGCAGACGATGTTGTTGGTGGGTCACAGCCTCCGTTGTTGGTTTCAGCCCGCTCTGTAAAATTAACTTACCTTAATGGGGCTTGTTAAGTCCGCCCAGCGCAATTCCTGGTCCAGTTAAAAGGAGTGGGTCTGGTGATGTCATTCATGACGTGTCTTGAGACAGTTTCCTTAATGGGACCATGGCCACCTTACTTTTGACATTTGTGCTGTCAGTGTTTTAAAGCATTGAAGTGCTGCAAACACTGACAAGCACTGCACAGAGGCTCTCAGGTGCTCTAATGACCCAGGTGCTCTCATGACTCCCTCCATATGCTTATGCGGGGAGTCATAATACACAGGGAGGTTCTCTATGCCTTCTCATGGGCAGAAGAGACCTCCCCAGAAGACCAACGCAGCCTGGTTGCACATTGCACAGGAGGTCACAAGCAATTATGTCATCAGGAGGACCTGGCTGCAGTGGCACAGCCCTTTCAATTAGTTCATTAGATCATTCTGAAACGTTAGTACAAAGCCACATTCACCTTCATCCTCCTATGCCTCTCATCACATCCCCATCACTTTGCATTCCCTACCCTACTCCTGCACATCCTTACTCACACCAACTTACCTTGCACCTCCACCCATCCCTCTCTCTATCGACATTATCACATCCCTATCTCACTAGCTACTCCTCACACTCACCCTCATCCTAGTGCAATAATACTAACTAACAAAATACAAGGGTAACCACTTGAGTGTTTTATCCAATATTCATGTAAAATTTCTGTTAATGTGTGTCAAAAATTGAAAACTTCATTTTCAATACTTTGCTTTCTTAGACAGATTTGTGAGCACCTTTGGAAGTGGCTTAGTGAATTTCAGTGAATGGCGAGACTTAATGGTCCCCAGCAATGGTGGTGAGTGTGAAAGAAATAGCTTGAACATTGTAGGTATGGTTTATGGTGTTGGTGTGGGGAGGCACCAACCTGGCATATCATGTGGCAGCCAGGGTGTATAGCATCATGTGAAGTAAATCTGGCCATGTTTTAGCCTTGTGGGCAGCAATGTTCTCAGGTCATGCTGTCCTATGTCCTGTGCAGCATCAGTTGATTACAGAGAATATTGGTGTTGTTGTTGTTTATGCTGCTGGTGTGGCTGGTGCTGCTGGTGTTGGGGCTAATTGTGGTCAGATTTTGAGGACTAAGGTGAGACAGTATAAAGCTCCCACCTGACAGATGTTGATGGAATAGATGGCAGGTGAACTAGAGGTGACAGAAGCATTCTGTCAATGGTGAGAGAGTTCTTCCAATGAGGTAAGAGTGGATAGAGAGTGGAAAGTGGAAAGCCTACAGAATCTGTGCTGGAAATGGGCTGAGAAACAGCTTGTGGCTGAGGAAAGTGATGATCTGTCATGTGGGAGCTTTTACTGTACTTTTGAAGCTATTAACTAATCAGCTGGAGCAATGGCCTCTGAACTCCCGCTTCAGGTTGGTAGCCATAGACCCCGAACAGTATGGATTTCATGGCCATGAAGTTAAAGTGAAAAGGTAAGCTAAAAAAGCTTGTTAATGATCTGTCAACTCAATGCTAATGAGTTTAATTGGGTTGCCTGACGTGCTGTCAAAAAAAAAAAAAAATTCCCACCAGCCTCGACCCGCCACCGATCCCGCCCGCTGACCTCCCATATAATTCTGGCCTAAGCAACTCTGACATGGAGGGGTCCACTGAAAAAGCCCCTGGAATAGTCAAGTAGCACTAAACACATGTGGCTCTGGACTTCCCATTAATGCCCTCATATTGTAGACTACTTGGCATACTTTGAACTGAACTGCTAATACGGAGCTGTCAAACTGTAGGCAGGCCTTGTGAGATTGGAACCACTAAACTCAGCAGCTTAAAGAGCACTAGGAGCTGGCCTTAGAAACATAGAAATTAGGTGCAGGAGTAGGCCATTCGGCCTTTCGAGCCAGCACCACCATTCAATAAGATCATGGCTGATCATTCAACCACAGTAACACTTTACTGCTTTCTCTCGATACCCCTTGATCCCTTTAGCCGTAAGGGCCATATCTAACTCCCTTTTGAATATATCTAACGAACTGGCCTCAACAACTTTCTGTGGTAGAGAATTCTACAGGTTAACAACTCTCTGAGTGAAGAAGTTTCTCCTCATCTCGGTCCTAAATGGCTTACCCCTTATCCTTAGACTGTGACCCTTGGTTCTGGACTTCCCCAGCATCGGGAACATTCTTCCTGCCTCTAACCTGCCCAATCCCGTCAGAATTTTATATGTTTCTATGAGGTCCCCTCTCATTCTTCTAAACACCAGTGAATACAAGCCCAGTTGATTCAGTCTCTCCTCATATGTCAGTCCTGCCATCCCGGGAATCAGTCTGGTGAACCTTCGCTGCACTCCCTCAATAGCAAGAACGTCCTTCCTATTGGAGACCAAAACTGAACACAATATTCCAGGTGTGGCCTCACCAAGGCCCTGTACAACTGTAGTAAGACCTCCCTGCTCCTATACTCAAATCGTCTAGCTATGAAGGCCAACATGCCATTTACCTTCTTCACCGCCTGCTGTACCTGCTTTCCAACTTTCAATGACTGATGTACTATGACACCCAGGTCTCGTTGCACCTCCCCTTTTCCTAATCTGTTACCATTCAGTTATATTCTGCCTTCCTGTTTTTGCCACCAAAGTGGATAACCTCACATTTATCTAAATTATACTGCATCTGCCATGCATTTGCCCACTCACCTAACCTGCCCAAGTCACCCTGCAGCCTCTTAGCATCTTCCTCACAGCTCACACCGCCACCCAGCTTAGTGTCATCTGCAAACTTGGAGATATTACATTCAATTCCTTCATCTAAATCATTGATGTGTATTGTAAATAGCTGGGGTCCCAGCATTGAGCCCTGCGGCACCCCACTAGTCACTGCCTGCAATTCTGAAAAGAACCCATTAATTCCGACTCTCTGCTTCATATATGCCAACCAGTTCTCTATCCACGTCAATACATTACCCCCAATACCATGTGCTTTAATTTTGCACACTCATCTCTTGTGTTTTGAAAGTCCAAATACACCACATCCATTGGTTCTCCCTTGTTTACACTACTAATTACATCCTCAAAAAGTTCTAGAAGATTTGTCAAGCATGATTTCCCTTTCAGAAATCCATGCTGACTTGGACCGATCCTGTCATTGCTTTCCAAATGCGCTGCTATCTCATCCTTAATAATTGATTCCAACATTTTCCCCACTACTGATGCCAGGCTAACCAGTCTATAATTCCCTGTTTTCTCTCTTCCTCCTTTTTAAAAAGCGGTGTTACATTACCCTCCAGTCCATAGCAACTGATCCAGAGTCTATAGAATGTCGGAAAATGATCACCAATGCATCCACTATTTCTAGGGCCACTTCCTTAAGTATTCTGGGACGCAGCCTATCAGGCCCTGGGGATTTATTGGCCTTCAATTCCATCAATTTGCCTAACACAATTTCCTAACTAATAAGGATTTCCTTCAGTTCCTCCTTCTCGGTAGATCCTCGGACCCCCAGTATTTCCGGAAGGTTACTTGTGTCTTCCTTTGTGTAGACCAAAGTATTTGTTCAATTGGTCTGCCATTTCTTTGACCCCATTATAAATTCACCTGATTCTGACTGCAAGGGACCTACGTTTGTCTTCACTAACCTTTTTCTCTTCACATAGCTATAGAAGCTTTTGCAGTCAGTTTTTATGTTTTCTGCAAACTTCCTCTCCTATTCTATTTTCCCCCTCCTAATTAAACCCTTTGTCCTCCTCTGCTGAATTCTAAATTTGTGCTAGTCCTCAGGTTTGCTGCTTTTTCTGGCCAATTAATATGCCTCTTCCTTGGATTTAACACTATCCCTAGTTTCCCTTGTAAGCCATGGTTGAGCCACCTTCCCCGTTTGATTTTTATGTCAGACAGGGATGTACAATTGTTGAAGTTCATACATGTGATCTTTAAATGTCTGCCATTGCCTATCCACCGTCAACCCTTTAAGTATGATTTGCCAGTATCCAAGTATCCTAGCTAATTCAGGTCTTATACAATCGAAGTTACCTTACCTTAAGTTCAGGACCCTAGTCTCTGTATTAACTATGTCACTCTCCATCTTAATGAAGAATTCTACCATATTATGATCACTCTTTCCCAAGGGGCCTCGCACAACAAGATTGTTAATTAGTCCTCTTTCGTTACACAACACCCGGTCTAGGATGGCCAGCTCTCTAGTTAGTTCCTTGACATATTGGTCTAGAAAACCATCCCTAATACACTCCAGGAAATCCTCCTCCACTGTATTGCTACCAGTTTGGTTAGACCAATCTATATGTAGATTAAAGTCGCCCATGATAACTACTGTACCTTTATTGCACGCATCCCTAATTTCTTATTTGAAGCCATCCCCAACCTCACTACTACTGTTTGGTGGTCTGTACACAACTCCCACTAACGTATTCTGCCCTTTGGTATTCTACAGCTCTACCCATACAGATTCCACATCATCCAAGCTAATGTTCTTCCTTAATATTGTGTTAATTTCCTCTTTAACCAGCAACACTACCCCACCTCCTTTTCCTTTCTGTCTATCCTTCCTGAATGTTGAATACCCCTGGATGTTGAGTTCCAAGCCTTGGTCACCCTGGAGCCATGTCTCCGTAATCCCAATTATATCATATTCGTTAATCGTTGACTGCGCAGTTAATTTGTCCACCTTATTACCAATACGCCTTGCATTGAGACACAGAGCCTTCAGGCTTGTCTTTTTAACTTTCTTTTTAACACTCTTTGTCGCTTTAGAATTATGCTGTAATGTGACTCATTTTTGATTTTTGCCTTGGATTTCTCTGACCTCCATTTTTACTTTTCTCCTTTCTATCTTTTGCTTCGGCCCTCATTTTACTTCCTTCCGTCTCCCTGCATAGATTCCCATCCCCCTGCCATATTAGTTTAACCCTCCCCAATAGCACTAGCAAACACTCCCCCTAGGACTTCGGATCAGGTCCTGCCCATGTGCAGACGTCGGTTTTGTACTCGTCCCATCTCCCCCAGAACTGGTTCCAATGTCCCAGGAATTTGAATCCCTCCCTCTTGCACCATTCCGCAAGCCATGTATTCATCTTAACTATCCTGCTTTTTATACTCTGACTAGCACGTGGCACTGGTAGCAATCCTGAGATTACTGCTTTTGAGGTCCTACTTTTTAATTTAACTCCTAGCTACCTAAATTCAGCTTGTAGGACCTCATCCCATTTTGTACCTATATCATTGGTACCTATATGTACCACAACAACTGGCTGTACACCCTCCCCCTCCAGAATGCTCTGCAGCCGCTCCGAGACATCCTTGACCCTTGCACCAGGGAGGAAACATACCATCCTGGAGTCTCGGTTGCGACCGCAGAAACACCTATCTATTCCCCTTACAATAGATTCCCAACAGCAAGTTATGGCTCCTCCATCTGCACTTGATCTTTCTCACATGTTCTGTGCTTTAACAAGTGCTTCGCCAGAAGAGCTGCTGTGGAAACCTTGAAAAAATGGAGCTGAAAGGGAAGGTGGAACAGTCTCACCGATGACGATTTATTTACCGTATATACTCGCGTATCATGCGACTTTTGAAGACCTAAATTGTAACCTAAATTTGGGGGATTGCATGATACGTGAGATACAAAATTTGCGTGTGTGAAGTGCTGGCCAAGATTAGGCTGTTAGTCTGTTAAGCAGACCGTATCCACGCTGAATCTCGGCAGGTATCTCCTGGGCTGGATTGCAGCCTCTATTGTCGCTTGTACTGTATCGGGGGGGATGAGAGAGAGTCGCGGAGGTCGGGGGGGGAGAGAGAGTCGCGGAGGTCGGGGGGGGGGAGGAAAGAGACCGGACCGGATCCGACCTGACCCCCGCTCTCCCTACCCCGGCAACCCGACCTCCGCTTCCCCCCGGTGACCCAACCCGACCTCCTCTTCACCCCCCCCCACCCCCCCGGCGACCCGACCTCCGCCACCCACAACTCCCAAACACAGTAGAGGCTGTGGCTGAACGACGCTAGTCAAGCCAGCTGGAACGATTGCTGTATCGGTGTTCGATTCGCGAACAGCTTTCACAGCAGAATCCACTCAATGTTTCATGTTAAGGTCTGTATTCGATCTCAAAAAAGTGACTCGCATGATACATGAGATATATGGTAAAATCATGTTTTGGGGACGAAAATTTAGGGGTCGCATGATACGCGAGATCGCAGGATACGCGAGTATATACGGTAGTTACTGTAAATAGCTGCAATTATAAGTGACAATATTTACATGAGAACACAAGAACATGAGAAATAGGAGTAGGAGTAGGTCATTTGGCCCCTCATGCCTGGTCCACCATTCAATAAGATCATGGCTGATCTGATCATAGACTCAGCTCCACTTCTTGCCCACTCCCCATAACCCTTTACTCCCTTATCGGTCAAAAATCTGTCTATCTCCACCTTAAATATATTCATGACCCAGCCTCCACAGCTCCCTGGGGCAGAGAATTCCATAGATTTACAACCCTCTGAGAGAAGAAATTTCTCCTCATCTCAGTTTTAACTGGATGGTCACTTATTCTAGGTCTGTGTCCCCTAGTTTTAGTTTCCCCTGAGTGGAAATATCCTCTCCAGATCCACCTTGTCAAGCCCCCTCATGTTTCAGTAAGATCACCTTTCATTCTGCTGAACTCCAGTGTGTATAGACCCAACCTGCTCAACCTATCCTCATAAGTCAACCCCCTCATCTCTGGAATCAACCTAGTGAACCTTATCTGAACAGTCTCCAATGCAAGCATAGCCTTCCTTAAATATGGAGACCAAAACTGTACGCATTACTCCAGGTGTGGCATTACCAATACCCTGTACAGTTGTAGCAGGACTTCTCTACTTTTATACTCTATCCCCCTGCAATAAAAGCCAACATTCCATTTGCCTTCCTGATTACTTGCTGTACCTGCATACTAACTTTTTCTGTTTCATGCACAAGGACCCCCAGGTCTCTCTGTACTGCAGCACTTTTCGATTTTTCTCCATTTAAATTATAATGTGCTTTTCTATTTTTTCTGCCAAAGTGGGTAACCTCACATTTTCCCACATTATACTCCATCTGTCAAATGTTTGCCCACTCATTTAGCCTATCTATATCCCTTTGCAGATTTTTTGTGTCCTCCTCACAATTTGCTTTCCCACCCATCTTTGTATCATCAGCAAACTTGGCTAAATGATGGTAAAATTATTTCTGAATAGGATCTGCATTGGAAATATTTTGCATTTAAATGTATTCTAATTGTTTAATTCAATTAGCCAGAAAGAAGACAAATTTTCTGTCTGCTACTTTTACTGACTAAGTAGATTTCAGTAAAAAATGATAAAAGTTACAGAAATCTCCAACCTCAAATTATGCAATTAAGCATAAAGCACAGTGCATTTGATGAACAATGAAAAATGATTAAATTGGGCTCTAAATCAGAAATTGGATGATGTAATCAGTTACACTGTCTTTTATTCACTTCAGTGCTACATGAATTAAATAAGAAAATGTTGCAGTCTACAATGTGCTTTCTGTGCACTTTTTCAATACACACATTCAATAATTGGCTTTTATTGAAACCTTGAGAACAAATTATTGGATTTTGAGATCAAAACCATTTTAAAACAAGCTTGTCTGGAATTAAACTGCCCACAAGACACCATCAGCATGCCATACTAATGCATTAGTTAACACTTTCAAAATTTTTACTAATCTTCCTAAAGCAAATCTAAATCTAAAGTGTGCCATGAATAATTCTGTCTGGTGCACTCTCTTCCACAATTATTTATGCGTAATCTGCAAAATGCTCTACTTTTTTGATTTGAATTAGGTTTGTGTGATTTAAGGTTGATACAGGATCATGCAAAAACAAGTTAAAAGGATGATCAAAGAGACTAATGCGACCTAGAAAAAGCTGCTGATGTAAAATATAACAGTATCTAATTATTTCAGTACCATAATAGCAAGAGGACTGTCATAGAAGAGCTGAGAAAATTGGTCCGGATTTTGCGGTTAGTGGCGACATGACAGCATTTGCCGTTGACCTCGAAGGAAGTTTCCCACTAATATGTAGCGATCCCTGTGGCGTTGATTGCACCTCTCCCAATGTTAATTTGATTTTGACGCCAACTCTAGGGGATCTCCAACATCCAGCAACAGTGATGTCATCAAGCAGGCTAAGCAGCCAATCCCATTAAAGAGTTCTCATAGGCAGCAAACAAGGAAGTAAAAAGCACGGATTATCCTTCACTTGTTAATAATTTTATATGGAGTGAAATAATGATTGGGACATGCACATGGGATTAAGATAGAAGGTGAAATATCATAAGCAAACATTAACTTTTTTAAATAATATTAAAACCATATGGAATGTTATCATAATTGAAAAATGTGACATTCCTCAAACATTAAATTAGTTTTTCAGGGCGAGAGAGGTTGTTCAGCAGTAATTATGACTTGGTACACTGTTAAAAACCCAGTTACACCTCAATGAACAAGGCTTAACTTTTAGGGGGGCTGGGGGTTTTTTAACACCGATATTACAGCATAAAAGTGGAAGTCCACATCAAATTACTAATTCTGTGCTGATTTTCATCTGCGAGGAGCAGGAAATCATTGACAGCAACTTCTGATTTTCCACATTTAACTGCGCATGTGCGGACGCTAGAGGTTGCTGTCAGTTTCACAAGGTAATAATGGTGAATGCTGATAGTTTAGCCCCCATTACAACTGCATAATCCAGGCCAGTAAAAGCTGCAAATGGACTTGACACTGAGGGTGAGCACAAAATAATAAATATTCTGAAGGACTACCACCTAAAATATTCAAAAGGGAAGACATGTACCAAAGCATAATTCACGACTTCAGTATAAATGAAATGGAAGCCCTCGACAAGCTGAAAAGGCTGAAAACAAATTAATTCCCAGGGTTCGATAATATTTATCCAGAGTGTTTAGAGAGACTAGTGAGGAGATTTGCGAGGCACTGACAATCATTATGAGGGAGTTAGTAGACACTGGAGAGGGATTGGAAATAGGTTAATTTGGTCCGCATACTCAAAAATGGGTGACAAAACAGACTCAAGCAACTACAGACCCATTAGTTTTACTCATTTCCCTGTAAAATAATGGACTAGATTATCAGGAGTAAATTTGAAGATTATCTGTACAACAATAATCTAGTGAACTGCAATAAACAAGGCGCTTGGTGGGCAAGATCGTGTCTGACCAACCTCTTTGATTTCTTTGAGAAAATGGAATCTCAGATCAACGATATTTTGTAACTAGACTTTGAAAAGGCATGTGATGAAGTTCCACATGAAAGATTACTACTAATTAAGCTCAAAGCTGTTGGGATGCAGGGCAAAACTTGGATGTGGATTAAGAAACTGGATGAATGGTAGAAAGCAACAGCTGGTAGAACATAAGAACATAAGAACAAAAGAAATAGGAGCAGGAGTAGGCCACTCCTCAAGCCTGCTCCGCTATTTAATAAGATCATGCCTGATCTGATCATGGACTCAGCTCCATTGCCCTGCCCGCTCCCCAAAATCTGTTTATATTGTACATTAATGATTTAGACGAGGGGATTAAATGTAGTATCTCCAAATTTGCGGATGACACTAAGTTGGGTGGCAGTGTGAGCTGCGAGGAGGATGCTATGAGGCTGCAGAGTGACTTGGATAGGTTAGGTGAGTGGGCAAATGCATGGCAGATGAAGTATAATGTGGATAAATGTGAGGTTATCCACTTTGGTGGTAAAAACAGAGAGACAGACTATTATCTGAATGGTGACAGATTAGGAAAAGGAGAGGTGCAAAGAGACCTGGATGTCATGATACATCAGTCATTGAAGGTTGGCATGCAGGTACAGCAGGCGGTTAAGAAAGCAAATGGCACGTTGGCCTTCATAGCGAGGGGATTTGAGTACAGAGGCAGGGAGGTGTTACTACAGTTGTACAGGGCCTTGGTGAGGCCACACCTGGAGTATTGTGTACAGTTTTGGTCTCCTAACCTGAGGAAGGACATTCTTGCTATTGAGGGAGTGCAGCGAAGATTCACCAGACTGATTCCTGAGATGGTGGGACTGACCTATCAAGAAAGACTGGATCAACTGGGCTTGTATTCACTGGAGTTCAGAAGAATGAGAGGGGATCTCATAGAAATGTTTAAAATTCTGTCGGGTTTAGACAGGTTAGATGCAGGAAGAATGTTCCCAATGTTGGGGAAGTCCAGAACCAGGGGTCACAGTCTAAGGATAAGGGGTAAGCCATTTAGGACTGAGATGAGGAGAAACTTCTTCACCCAGAGAGTGGTGAACCTGTGGAATTCTCTACCACAGAAAGTTGAGGCCAATTCACTAAATATATTCAAAAAGGAGTTAGATGTAGTCCTTACTACTAGGGGGATCAAGGGGTATGGTGAGAAAGCAGGAATGGGGTACTGAAGTTGCATGTTCAGCCATGAACTCATTGAATGGAGGTGCAGGCTCGAAGGGCCGAATGGCCTACTCCTGTATCTATTTTCTATGTTTCTATGTTCTATAACACTTTCTTCCCTTATCGCTCAAATATCTGTCTATCTCCGCCTTAAATATATTCAATTACCCAGCCTCCACAGCTCTCTGGGGCAGAGAATTCCACAGATTTAGAACCCTCTGAGAGAAGAAATTCCTCCTCATCTCAGTTTTAAATGGGCGGCCCCTTATTCTTAGATTACTCCCGCTCCCACCCACCCCAACCCGACCCCCGCTCCCGACCTTCCCCCCCGACTGACCTCCGTTCCCGACCCACGCTCCCGACCTCCCGCCCGATCTCCGCTCCCGACCTTCCCCCCCGACCGACCTCCGCTCCTGATCCCGCTCCCGACCTCCCGCCCGACCTCCCCCCGCCCCCGATCGATCTCCGCTCCTCCGCTCCTCCGCTCCCGACCTCCCCCACCCCGCTCCCGACCTTCCCCCCCCGCCCGACCTCCACTCCCGACCTCCCCCCTGCCCCTGCTCCCGGCCTAACATGCCCCCGCTCCTGACTGACCTCTGCTCCCGACCTCCCCCACCCCCACTCCCGACCTGACTATCCCCCCACCCCCGAACGATCTCCGCTCCCGACCATCCCCCCCGCTCCCGACCTGACCTGCCCCCGCCCCCGACCGACCTCTGCTCCCGACCATCCCCCCCGCTCCCGACCTGACCTGCCCCCGCCCCCGACCGACCTCTGCTCCCGACCATCCTCCCTGCTCCCGACCTGACCTGCCCCCACCCCCGTCCGACCTCCGCTCCCGACCATCCCCCCCCTCCACTCCCGACCTGACCTCCCCCCACCTCCGACCGACCTCCACTCCCGATCATCTCCCCCTCACGACCGACCTCCGCTCCCGACCGCCCCCCCTCCCCGACCGACCAACCTCCGCTACCGACCTCTTCCCCCCCCGACCGACCTCTGCTACCGATCATCCCCCCCCCCCACGACCAACCTCCGCTCCCGACCACCCCCCCCACCCCCACGACCGACCTCCACTCCCGACCTCTTCCCCCCCACCCGACCGACCTCCGCTACCGACCATCACCCCCCCCCACGACCAACCTCCGCTCCCGACCATCCCCCCCCCCCACGACCAACCTCCGCTCCCGACCTCTTCCCCCCCCCCGACCGACCGACCGACCGACCGACCGACCCGCGCTCCCCCCGACCCGCGCTCACGACCCCCCCGGACTCCGGACCCGACGCCACCTACCTGTCAATCCGGTAAGTCTAAGCTCGAAGTCTTGGGCCCGGCCCGTTCAGCCTCCTTCTCCTTTCTTTCTTTCTCTCTCTCTCTCTTCCCCCCCCCTGTTCTCTTCCCCCCTTCTCTTCCCCTCCTTCTCTTCGTCCCCCCTTCTCTTCCTCCCCTCCTCTCCCTTCCCTCCCCTCCCCTCCCTCCCTTCTCACCCCCCCTCCTTCCCCTCTCTCCCCCCTCCCCCTCTCTCCCCCACCCCCCCTCTTTCCCCCCACGCCCGCCCCCCACTCACCCCCCCCCTCTCCACCGCCATCCTCCTCTCCCCCCCTCGCTGTCAGAAACATTGGGGCCAAGTTTTGGCCTGAGTTGCTCCTGTTTTTTTGGAGCAAATGGTTTAAAATGGAGTATCTTAGAAATTGCAATTCTCGGCATTTAGTTTGCTCCAGTTCTAGTCAGTTAGAACAGTTTCAGTTTGAAACAGATTTTTTTTTAAAGGGGGCGTGTCCGGCCACTTACGCCCATTTTGAAAGTTTAGGCAGTGAAAATTTACTCCAAACTAACTTAGAATGCAATAACTGTAGATTTTTGTACGCTCAGAAAAACCTTGTCTACACTTAGAAAATCAGGCGTAGGTTACAAATCAGGCGTAGGGAATGGGTGGGGGGGGTGTTTAAAGGGAAGTTTACAAACATTAAACACTTCAGTTTTACAAAAAGAGCCATCATCAATAATAAATGATAAATAAGTCAATAAATCAACCAATAAATCAATCAAAAAAAATTAATAAAAAATAATTTTGTTTTTTAAAAATCAATAAATAAAACATTTTCTACTTACTGACTGCAGCACCGGGAGTCCTCCAACAGCTTGCTGGGACGCCCCCCCCACCCCCCCCCCCCGTGTGTCTCTGTTAGTGTCTCTATCTCTCTGTCTGTCTGTCTGTGTCTCTCTCACTCTCTGTCTGTCAGCGTCTATGTCCCATAGTTTTAGTTTCCCCTGTGAGAGGAAATATCCTCTCTGCATCCACCTTGTTGGGCCCCTCATTATCTTATATGTTTCGATAAGATCACCTCTCATTCTTCTGAACTCCAATGAGTATAGGCCCAACCTACCCAGCGGGGTAATATCAGGGTGTGGAAGTACTGAGAAGGTAGCGAAGGGCTGTGTCGTAAACACTACTGTTTCTAATTTACATTTGAAAACTCAAATGTAAATTGGTTGAATTTGCTGATGGTACCAAACTAAAAGTGGTTATGGGTTCAAAGCGGATAGCCTAGAAACTACAGAATGAACTAAACAAAATGTGAGTGAGCCGAACAATAACAGAAGAAATTTAATGAAATTTAATGAGGAAGGAAAAACAGGCGAATGAATGGTGTTCAAATAGCTAAGGATGAGGTTGAAAGACAGCCAGGAGTCTCAGTAGACTCAATGTTCAACATGTCCAACCAATACAGAGCAATAATCAACAAAGCCAATAGAATGTTGAACTATATTGCCAAAACAGTAGAATATAAATCAGAGGAAGTCATGATCAAACTGCATAGTGTTTTGTTCAATTCTGCTTGTTGGATAACGTGCTGGAGGCAATGCACAGCACTGCCACAAGGCTGATCCCTAGTGTCAGGGGTCTGAATTATGAGGAAAGGCTGGAATGTTTTTGGCTTTTCAGCATGGAAATTAGGCATCTAGAGGTGATGTTACAGAGGTACACAAGATTTTAAATATATGGAAAAGTTTAATCCCAAATATTGCATTAAAGTAAACAGTGGGAGTAGGACAAGGGATTCAAACTAGTAAAAGCTATCTTTTGGACTGGTAACAGAAGGTATGTCTTCACTTGAATTGGATTTCTGGGCAGAGTGGGGAGTCAAAAACAAGAAACAACTTGATGCAGCAACAGGTGTGGAGGAGTGTGGAGTTATTCTGGATGGATGAATTAAGATGAGATGAATGTCTTCTTCATTCATAAATATCATGTGATCTTTTAGTTAAGCCCGCCCCTGCTGTGGAATTGTCCTTACTGCCCCTCAAAAGAAGTGGAGTGTAATTTCGCGCACGTCATTTCCTTTGGGGGCAGTAACCAGGGCACTACTGGGGTGCTGACGCACTTCCACGCCCCTCTCCTTTGATTAAAGGGGAGGGCCTCTGCACATTCTGCAAAGCCTCTGATGGCCTCCACTAGGCCACCAGGGCAGCGTATGACTAGGCCTGCAGCCCAGCA
The DNA here is from genome assembly GCF_044704955.1 of Pristiophorus japonicus. Lineage (NCBI taxonomy): Eukaryota > Metazoa > Chordata > Chondrichthyes > Pristiophoridae > Pristiophorus > Pristiophorus japonicus. The sequence goes on from NC_091986.1 coordinate 106,249,912, forward strand.
CCTGAAACGAAGTTCCAGGCTGCACAATGGCGGCCAGGATCACGCTATGGCTGGCATTGTTGAGCCGACCCAAATCGGCACGCAAAAAAAGATGGTGGATGGGGGCCCTGCGCCTCCCCTTTAAGGAGCATCCCGAGAGCAAATGTCCACCAGCTCTGTGGGGCATTACGAGGTCGACGTGAGGCAGTGAGGGGTTGCCGAACACAGCGATGATGTTATCACCGGTTGCGTGGTGACACGGGGTGCTAACCGTGGGGCGTGGTGCTGCCATTGCAGTGCCTTCACAAATCCCAGGCAATTTCATTGGAAGCGGTAGCGCCCTGCTCCCCAAGATGAAAAGTGTCTTGTGCCCCACTAATATCCCCTGGAGGCACGAACGGTGCTATAAAAAAGTGGCAATTTCCTTCTTCTGTCACATATAGCATGGTTAAATACAAAGAAAGTTCTTTCTATTTTGTCCCAACTTCAGAAGAGAATTCTCACTGTGCTGGTCTTACCGTTCCATTTCCAATACCTATCATCTAGAGTCAGATCGCTAAGTTGGAGGGATGTTGTCCACTTTTAGAAACAAGGGTGTTCACTTCAATATTTTTTAATGGCAGCAAATTACTATGCTAAATTACTTCAGTTTACTGCTGGATGAGATCACTTTATTGGGTTTCATTGGTTTTAAAATCAGGAACTACCTACAAAAGTACTTATTTTATGCCTCTCAAATATGTTAACAGTCAGTTAAATCGTCAAGTAATAACCAACGCCATTAATCAAGCTTTGGAGTTTAGCAGCTTGAGGAAAATAAGTAGAGCAGCAAATTTGTATACCCTGATTCAAAATCTGATTTACAAATTCTATGCATTATAATCAAAGGGGTGTATTTTTCCTCCATTCAATCTGCAGACCACCATCTGCCCAAAAGTGCCGACTTGAGTCCTGATCCATTTTGAGGGTGTGGCATCATAAAAATAGGACTGGTTGGTTGCCCAATATTAGGCTGCAAAAACATTGGTTATGCGGGAGGAATCTGTTTTCGGTGAGTGGCGGGGGGGTGGGGGTGGTGGGGGATCCTGGTGTGGCGGAAGCCCACTCTTGCTCCTCCTGGCTCCATAAAAATAAATATAATCTTACCTTTGGGCTTTTGGTCACCTATCCTGATGCTCTTTGGCTCGGTGTCAAATATTTTAGTCCGATTACACACTTGTGAAGCCACATGGTCCGTATTATTACATTAAAGGCGCAATATAACTGCAAGTTGTTGTTGTTGTCGTTGTAGCTTCGTCTGTAGTGCGAGTTGTGTTCCCATCTAGCAACAGCAACAAAATCTAGTTAGTATAACACTTTCAGCAAAACCCATGTGGAACAGATAGTCAAGAGGGGAGAAATTCAGTCACGCCTCAGTTGGGGCGGTGTCCCGGGCGGAGCGGTAAATTTTGTGCCGGCAAATGGTTTGAGTTTCCCACCGCAAAATTCATCAGCTGGGCCCAGAGTTTGGAGCGGGGCGCTAAGGGAGGCCTCTTTTAGGGCACTTGGCCATCTGAGCAAGTGAAAATCCTAAGCTAAACAGCCAGCCTCGGAGCGCCATCACAGAGGACTGGAGGGAAAAAAAAAATTGAACAAACGCCACTAAAAACATTCCCAATACACAGCTCATGCCACTGCAAGATAAATCGCACACATTTTTTTTTAAACAATCACAGTTACCTGAGGGCGTCATTATTTACCTCACTGCAGCCGCTACAGCTTGGAACACCTGCTTTCACAGGCGTTCCCACCAGGACGCTCTACGGACCGCGAAGAGTCGGGCGGCATCCAAAAATCGAGCCAACGTCACAACCGGGGGGGGTTGCCCACCAGCTTGCCACTTTCGGTGGTATTGCTCCGCACCTTGTCGATACCGGCATTGAATGTACGGCAGGACGTAGGAAGCTGGCTGCCCGGGCGAAAGTGCTTTCCGCCTCCGTTGCCGTCCTTCCAGGGTGCTAAGAGGGGTAGCAGAAAACCGAATTTATATCCCAAAGAGTATATTATTGAATTAATTCCAGTTCAGCAGGTGAACTCATTTCTAGCCGATAATTTTAACATCGCTCGGGGGCAGGGGAAACTTCCCCATTTGTTTGTAAAAACTCATTATCGTGTCTTTAACGGACCTTCACAAGTGACAACAGATTTTTCAAAAATTGTTACCATTTTCACTCCTCATTTGGGAGTAAAACAGGGAGAAAAATTGCTGTTTTTCCAGTGCTAATCTTTGCTGTTAGTCCTATCTTTTATCTTTCTTCTTTTTCTTATCAGTAGGAAAACTTTGTCATTATTGTCAAGTTAAGTAAATTAAGTAATTTAAGGGTTAAGTCATGCCAGTTGAGCACAGTGCTGTGCCATGCTCCTCCTGTGCTATGTGGGATATCAGGGACACTTCCAGTGTCCCTGACTACTATGTGTGCGGGAAGTGTCTCCAGCTGCAGCTCCTGACAGACCGCATTGCGGCACTGGAGCTGCGGGTGGATTCACTCTTGAGCATCTGCAAAGCTCAGGATGTCGTTTAGTGAGTTAATCACACCACAGGCAAAGGGAACAAAGACAGATAGGGCAAGGGTGACCATCAGGAAGAGCAGTGGAAAGAAGGTAATGCAGGGGCCTTCTGCGGTCATCTCCCTCCAAAACAGATATACCACTTTGGATACTGTTGGCGGAGATGGCTCATCAGGGGAATGCAGCAGCAGCCAAGTTCATGGCACCATGGCTGGCTCTGCTGCGCAAGAGGGCAGGAAAAAGATTGGGGTGGGAGAGCTATAGTGGTAGGGGACTCTATTCTAAGGGGAATAGATAGGCGGCTCTACGGCCGCAAACGAGACTCCAGGATGGTATGTTACCTCCTTGGTGCAAGGGTCAAGGATGTCTCGGAGTGGCTGCAGGATATTCTGGAGTGGGAGGATGAACAGCCAGCTGTCGTGATGCATATAGGTACCAACGATATAGATAAAAAGCTGGATGAGGTCCTACAAGCTGAATTAGGGAGCTAGCAGTTAATTTAAAAAGTAGGACCTCAAAGGTAGTAATCTCAGGATTGTTACCAATGCCACGTGCTAGTCAGAGTAGAAATAGTAGGATAGCTCAGATGAATACTTGGCTTGAGGAATGGTGCAAGAGGGAGGGATTCAAATTCCTGGGACATTGGAACTGGTTCTGGGGAGGTGGGACCAGTAAAAATCGGACGGTCTGCACCTGGGCAGGACTGGAACCGATGTCCTGGGGGAGTGTTTGCTTGTGCTGTTGGGGAGGTTTAAACTAATAGGACAGGGGAACCTATGCAGGGAGACAGAGGGAAGTCAAATGAGGTCAGAAACAAAAGGTAGAAAGGAGATAAGGAAAAGTGGAGGGCAGAGAAATAAAAGACAAAGATCAAAAAGGGCCACATTATAGCATAATTCTAAAAGGACAAAGAGTGTTAAAAAAACAAGCCTCAAGGCTCTATGTCTCAATGCGAGGAACATTTATAATAAGGTGGATGAATTAACTGCACAGATACGGATATGATGTAATTGGGATTACAGAGACATGGCTCCAGGATGACCAAGGCTGGGAACTCAACTTCCAGGGGTATTCAACATTCAGGAAGGATAGACAGAAAGGAAAAGGAGGTGGGGTAGCATTGCTGGTTAAAGAGGAGATTAACGCAATATTAAGGAAGGACATTAGCGTGGATGAGGTGGAATCTGTATGGGTAGAGCTGCAGAATACCAAAGGGCAGAAAACGCTAGTGGGAGTTGTGTACAGACCACCAAACAATCATAGTGAGGTTGGGGATGGCATCGAACAGGAAATTAGGTATGCGTGCAATAAAGGTTCAGCAACTATCATGGGTGACTTTAATCTACATATAGATTGGTCTAACCAAACTGGTAGCAATACAGTGGAAGAGGATTTCCTGGAGTGAATAAGGGATGGTTTTCTAGACCAATATGTCGACGAACTAACTAGAGAGCTGGCCATCTTAGACTGGGTGTTGTGTAATGAGAGAGGATTAATTAGCAATCTTGTTGTGTGAGGCCCCTTGGGGAAGAGTGACCATAATATGGTAGAATTCTTCATTAAGATGGAGAGTGACACAGTTAATACAGAGACTAGAGTCTTGAACTTCAAGAAAGGTAACTTCGATGATATGACACCTGAATTGGCTAGGATAGACTGGCGAATGATACTTAAAGGGTTGACAGTGGATCGGCAATGGCAGACATTTAAATATCACATGGATGAACTTCAACAATTGTACATCCCAGTCTGGCATAAAAATAAAACGGGGAGGGTGGTTCAACCGTGGCTTACAAGGGAAATTGGGGATAGTGTTAAATCCAAGGAAATATAAATTGGCCAAAAAAAGCAGCAAATCTGAGGACTGGGAGAAATATAGAATTCAGCAGAGAAGGACAAAGGGTTTAATTAGGAGGGGGAAAATAGAATATTAGCGTAAGCTTGCAGGGAACATAAAAACTGACTGCAAAAGCTTCTACAGATATGTGAAGAGAAAAAGATTAGTGAAGGCAAATGTCGGTCCTTTACAGTCAGAATGAGGTGAAGTCATAATGGGGAACAAAGAAATGGCAGACCAACTGAACAAATATTTTGGTTCTGTCTTCACTAAGGAAGACACGAATAACCTTCCGGAAACATTAGGGGAACGAGAGTCTAGCAAGAAGGAGGAACTGAAGGAAATCCTTATTAGTCAGCAAATTGTGTTAGGGAAATTGATGGGATTGAAGGCTGATAAATCCCCAGGGCCTGATAGTCTGCATCCCAGAGTACTTAAGGAAATGGCCCTAGAAATAGTGGGTGCATTGGTGATCATTTTCCAACATTCTATAGACTCTGGATCAGTTCCTATGGACTGGAGGGTAGCTAATGTAACCCCACTTTTTAAAAAAGGAGGGAGAGAGAAAACAGGGAATTATAGATCAGTTAGCCTGACATTGGTGGTGGGGAAAATGTTGGAATCAATTATTAAAGATGTAATAGCAGCGCATTTGGAAAGCAGTGACAGGATCGGTCCAAGTTAGCATGGATTTATGAAAGGGAAATCATGCTTGACAAATCTTCGAGAATGTTTTGAGGATGTAACTAGTAGAATGGACAAGGGGGAGCCCGTGGTTGTGGTGTATTTGGACTTTCAAACAGCTTTTGACAAAGTCCCACATAAGAGATTAGTGTGCAAAATTATAGCACATGGTATTGGGGGTAATGTACTGTCGTGGATAGAGAACTGGTTGGCAGTCAGGAAGTAGAGAGTAGGGATAAACCTGTCCTTTTCAGAATGGCAGGCAGTAACTAGTGGGCTACCGCAAGGTTCAGTGCTGGGACCCCAGCTATTTACAATATACATTAATGATTTAGCCGAAGGAATTGAAAGTAATATCTCAAAGTTTGCAGATGACACTAAGCTGGGTGGCAGTGTGAGCTGTGAGGAGGATGCTAAGAGGCTGCAGTGTGATTTGCACAGGTTAGGTGAGTGGGCAAATGCATGGCAGATGCAGCATAACTGCGAGGTTATCCACTTTGATGGTAAAAACAGGAGGGCTGATTATTATCTGAATGGTGACAGATTGGTAAAGGGGGAGGTGCAACGAGACCTGGGTGTCATGGTACATCAGTTATTGAAGGTTGGCATACAGGTGCAGCAGGCAGTAAAGAAAGCAAATGGCATGTTGGCCTTCATAGCGAGAGGATTTGAGTATAGGAGCAGGGAGGTCTTACTACAGTTGTACAGGGTCTTGGTAAGGCCACACCTTGAATATTGTGTACAGTTTTGGTCTCCTAATCTGAGGAAGGCCATTCTTGCTATTGAGGGAGTGCAGCGAAGGTTCACCAGACTGATTCCCGGGATAACAGGACTGACATATGAAGAAAGACTGGATCGGCTAGCCTTGTATTCAATGGAATTTAGAAGAATGAGAGGAGATCTCATAGAAACATATAAAATTCTGATGGGATTGGACAGTTTAGATGCAGGAAGAATGTTCCCGATGTTGGGGAAGTCCAGAACCAGGGGTCACAGTCTAAGGACAAGGGGTAAACCATTTAGGACCGAGATGAGGAAAATCTTTTTCACTCAGAGAGTTGGGGGCATGTGGAATTCTCTACCACAGAAAGTTGTTGGGGCAGTTCATTAGATATATTCAAAAGGGAGTTAGATGTGGCCCTCATGGCTAAAGGGATCAAGGGGCATGGAGAGAAAGCAGGAATGGGATACTGAAATGCATGATCAGCCATGATCATATTGAATGGTGGTGCAGGCTTGAAGGGCCGAATAGCCTACTCCTGTACCTATTTTCTATGTTTCTATGTAAACACCAGCAGAAACATTTTAGTAACAAATGAGGGACTGTTTTGTTTGATGAGCCATGCCTACTCAAAACATGGGAAACTGACCAATGTATCTCACAAAGGACCTTTTCAGCCTGCAAAATGCTGAAATCCATCATTTACATAGGTTCTATACTTACTGTCCTGTACTGAGAAACAAGCTAGAAAGGTTGGGTGGTTGAAGCTTCTGCTGATTGCATTATTTAAACTTTTGTGATTAAAATCGTCCAGCACGTAAACAAAGTGCACTTAAACAGAGTTTTAAAGTTGGTAATTTGGAGAGAGTGGAAGTCTTTGGTAATTACTGGGTGAGTCTGGGTGAGTACCAGCTGTAAAAAGTGAAATTTCCGTTAAGATTTTGGGGCCGACTTTGGTGGACATACCGCCCACTTGCGCCTGCAGAATGCGGCATACCGCCGAGAATTGCATATCACCGACATAGCGTTGCGGCGCGACATTGGTGAATGACATACCGCCGAGTGGTATGCGCACTGTCCGCCGACACTGAAGATCCGACATACCGCCGAAGACTGGAACATTGATGACTCACTGCCGATGTACCACCCTGAAGCATACCGTTCTGGAATACGGGCTGTTATGCTAAGGAACGTGGGCAGAGTGCATGTTGCATTCATTTTGCCATTGCAGGAGCATTGGAGCACATTACTGGAGCAGGGAAAAAGTCAATTTTAATTCAAAGGAGGCCTTTTGGAGGCAAAGGAGGAGTTGTGTTTATTTTGTTTATTTAAAAATTGGGAGACATCGTGCAAATTCGGGAACATGTGAGAGAAGCAGCAGCATTTGGAGAAAAGACTAATAGTCAGTTTAAAAGAAAGGCCTTTTGGAGTACATTGGTTGAGCTGAGTATATTGGAGGAGATCTCTGTCCATTACAATGGGACCTGCATTATCTCAGCCGATATTGCTGACAACTTTTCGAATGCAGGATGCAGATGGCAGAATGTTAATTGAACAAAATTCAGGATGATGTAGTAGGTCGGAGAATGAGGAGGGGGAGGAGGAAGAGGAGCAAGCCTTACCCGCCAAGGAATTTCAGTGTAAAGCACTCATACTTGGACCTGACCGAGCGACAGTGTGTTCCAAGACTGCGCTTTAAAAAAATGATCCTAAATGAGATTTGGTAGCTCATTAAGGCAGACCTGCAGCCCAGTACCACCAACATTACTGCACTCTCTGTGGAGGAGAAGGTTACTGCGGCACTTTCCTTTTATGTGTCTGGTTCTTTTCAGTCATCAGCTGCGGACATATGCTGCATACAGCACTCGTCAGGTAACCGATGCACTGTATGCACGCAGAATGGATTTTATAAAATTTCCAATGACCGCGGAGACACAGAGTGAGAGGATGTTGGGTTTTTTACGCATTGCCGGCTTCCCAAAGATTCAGGGTGCTGTTGACTATACCCATATTGCAATGAGAGCACCGTTATAGGAAGCAGAAACATACTGAAACTGTAAAGGATTCCACTCCCTCAACGTGCAGCTAGTCTGCGACAACTTACACCGCATCATGGCAGTAAATGCCAACTTTCCAGGGAGCATTCATGATGGTCATATCTTGCGTGAGAGCACTGTGTCCGACCTGTTGAAGTCTCAGCACAAGGTAGATGCTGGATGCTGGGGTCAAAGGGTACGGACTCACCACCTGGCTCTTGACCCCCATACAGAACCCTTGGACACAAGCCGAGCAATGCTACAACAAGAGCCATATAGCCACACGTAATATTATCGAAAAGACAATTGGAATGCTGAAGCAACGTTTTCGATGCTTGGACCAATCGGGAGGCAGGCTGTAATACCACCCTGAGCAGGTTGCTCAGTTCACAGTGGTGTGCTGCATGTTGCATAATTTAGCCATCACACGAGGACAGGAATTGGCAGAGGGGATTGCGGGACCAACTGAGGAGAGAGTGCAGCGGACGGAGGAGGAAGAAGAGGAAGATGAGGGGGTGGGAGGATGAGGAGGAGCATGGCGATGAAGCCATGGAAACCCCACCACCACAGCGTAGGCCTCGAGGAGAGTACGCCAGCTCAAGATTGTTCCGCCAACAGCTCATAAATGAACGCTTTGCTTGAATGTGGAGAGCTGAGCTTCAACTTATTCTGGACAGTGTGTTGGACCCTGCTGACTGTTAACTCTAAACCAAAAGATTGACGCTGTACAAGAGTAGCTACATTCAATTGGAACGTTTATGTAGAAATAGGAAAAATATAGAAGCATTTTAAAGCTTTGTAAAACGTGAATTTGAAAAATTGTTACAACTTAAATCTTGAAAGCGTTAACTACTTTTTGAAAAACTGTTACAACTTTAAAACGTTACTTTTTGAAACCCTGTTACAACTTTAAATTTTTCTTCTTGAAAAACTGTTACAACCTTAAACCACTTTTTGATGAACTGTTACAATGTTAAAATAACTTTCAATAAGTGTTTAACATTTTATCTTTCAATAATATTTTCCACATCAACTTTACAATTAAGTGTACATGAGAACATCACTGTCCACTACTACGGCTGTGACCCAGCCTGTTTGCTGCCTCCCACATTTCTTAACTCCCCCTCCCCTTGCCAGTGCCCCTGCCCACGAACCTCCCCGTGGTGGCACCAAGCCAGCATCCACTGGTGCACCCCGACTGCTGTTGCAGTCATTTGGGGCGAGACGTTGGAGGCGCAATGAATGCGAGCTCAGGAGAAGCTCCTGATGTGGAAGGCACGGCTTCAAGGCTGGGAGCTGCTGGCAGCTCCCCACCCTGTTGCTATTGACCCGACTACCATGACACGGTGGGGTTCCGCGTCATATTCCGATCCAATAGATTGCTCAATGCCAACGACGGAGTTGGTGTTTCGCTCCATCACGGTGATGAGATGTGACATGTCGTCGGACTGTCGTTGGTTGAGTGCCGCAATGTTTGCGGCTATGGTAGCCATGGCCGTAAGCAGCTCTTGACCTAAGTTCACACTGTCCTGTGACAGACGCACCACGTCCAGAACCAGGGGACACAGTCTAAGGATAAGGGGTAAGCCATTTAGGACTGAGATGAGGAGAAACTTCTTCACTCAAAGAGTTGTTAACTTGTGGAATTCCCTACCGCAGAGAGTTGTTGATGCCAGTTCATTGGATATATTCAAGACGGAATTAGATATGACCCTTACGGCTAAAGGGATCAAGGAGTATGGAGAGAAAGTAGGAAAGGGGTACTGAGGTGAATGATCAGCCATGATCTTATTGAATGGTGGTGCAGGCTCGAAGGGCCGAATGGCCTGCTCCTGCACCTATTTTCTATGTTTCTATGTCTATGTTTCTATATCCTGGTACACGCGTGTCTGTCTGGCAGCACCACCGGACCTTTGCTGCAACAACCTCCATCGCTGTGATAAAGGCGCTGTAATGCTGCGGGTGTCTTGCTGCCGCACATGGCTTGTTCCCACAGAATCCTCGGAGCGATTTGGGAATCCGAGAAAGACAGATTCGGTGCTGGACAATGTTTCAGCTCCGACAGGTGCCGTTAGTCTGTCCTGCTCGGACACCAGATCAATTTCCACCTCCGCTGGCTGGAGGAAGATGTGCTGTTCCACTTCCTCTTCGTCTTCATCATCTCTGTGAGGGGTAAGGTCACAAAGCAGGTGGGCGACGACAGAGATGGAGGCAATGGGTTGGTCTTCTGTGCTACGTGCAGAGGGGTGGTTTGAATCCTCTGACTCTGAAAGTACAAAACAATACATTCGTGCATTGGCACCAGGGGAGGGGTCAGGGTTAAATGTGGAGTACAGTCACATAGTGTAGTCTTAATTAAATGTCCACCACTGCTGCATTACTGCATGACATATCACAGACAGACAGAGAATACATCCCCCAACATTGAAGTCCATCACATGAGCCCAACATTATAGTTCAATCAAGTTAGATGGCAATACATGAGCCTAACATTACAATATATTACATGCCCGCAACACAGACCGGGTATTGTAATGAACTGACCATCCTGTGTGGTGGGTGGGTCAGCTCCAATGTGGGTGGTAGTGCGGTTGGTATCCCCAACGAGTGACAGGGCACGGATTGCAATGTCGCTGATCTACTGCTATTGCAGATTTCTTCTTCTGCATAGAGGAAAGTAAATCAAGATGAGTGTCTTCAATCCATTCAACATCACACACACACACACACACACACACACACACACAGACATTTACATGGTACATGGCACATGTTGGCTCCATAAATAAAATCATTACTTACTCTTACAACCCTCACCAGATTGTTCCATCTCTTACGGCAGTGCTCTCCACTCTATACCATCGTGCTTGTTGAGGAGACAGCCTCCATGATCTCATCCCATATTTTATTGTACACCTTTGGGAGCAGCCTTCCACGGCCATCCTTTCTTTGTTAAATCAGAGTACCTCTGCGTTATGTTTTCCAGCAAAGCAGGTAGCTCTGTGTCATCGAAGGCCAGAACCCTCAACCTCCCATCCTTCTCAATATTCCTGAGCTTCAACTTTTTCTTCAGCGGTTCCATTATGATATTAATTTGTGTTTTGATGATTTATAATTTTATTATTAACCTTCTGAATCGTTATAATTATATTTTCAACCAACGCAGCAGCCTTTGAGTGCCTCACTACTCCTTCTCACTTTCTCTCTTCACTGCCATTCTCTGCACATGCCCATGACCCTTGACCCCCGAAATTGCAGCGAATTCCAACTCTGCAAAAAAAAATTGAGCATGCGCAGTGCGCACTGTCAATTGAGAAAAGCCTTTCTCCAGCTCAAGTCCACTCTGTCAGACTGCCCCCGCTGTGCAACGCTCACACAACGCTGGCAGACCGCCAAAAAGAAGATGACCAAAATTGAGACCTTGTGTCTCGGCGGTCTGCTGATGGAAAAAAAACAACGGACTGCCACGATACCACTGGGAACTCGGTGGACCATTGGTAAGCACCAAAGTTGGTCCCATTGAATTTAACTTAGAACTTTAAAAACTATAGTTAATGGAAGCTGCCTGTCAGTGACAGTTAACTGTCAGTCAGCTGTAAGTGTTTATCTTGAATCAGTGCTAATTACTGTGAGCAGGAAGCTGCGTCGTACTTGTAACTTGGGTGTGGCTCCAAGAGGATAAAAGTAAACACTATCTGCTGGTGCACAGAGTGGTCTGAAACGGAGTGCACTTAAATAGAGCGTAAAACCTGTGGGCGAGCTGTCAAATTCAGGAGGTCAGTTTAAAACCATTGTTAAGTGGCTGTAAACAAGCGGCTAATCATTTAAATTGGCTCCCCCTCTGCTGCATGTCGGATTTGTGCTCAGTGATCCAACATTTGGTAATGGTGTGTGGTGTCGGGTTTACAGCGGGTTTCTGACCTGCTGGAGAGAAAAACATTTTCCCACCCAAACCGCCACTGATCGCGCCCATTGACTCCCCCGGAACATCTCGACCTCTTTATAAAGAAGTTTTTTCTGAATTCCCTATTTCATTTCTTGGTGACCTATCATATTGATGGTCTCTAGATTTCCTCTTCCCCAGAAGTGGAAACACTCTGGACGAAAATTTGGGTGTGCCATGAAAGTTGCCAGTTCCGCTGTGGGTTAACGGCTGCCAGTAGGACTGACAAATACATGCTGGGGACGACTGATTTGTAGCCCAGCACTAAACTCACGGTGGCATTAGTTCTGGTATCAGTCCTGAATGTGGCATCCAGAAGCGGTGTTGCATCTTTCAACAACCTCTAGCAATGAGGTTATGCTTTTGTCAGGTATAGTGGGAAATTGAAAGGGCAATGTTTAAAAGGGCAAAGCCTTCTGAACTGATTGAAGTAAAACAAAATGCAATTTTCAGCCTTTACAGCTGTACTGCATTTTTTTTTTTAAAAGGAACATTGGAATAAACATCCCCAAAAGCTCTTCAGCTCTTAAAACTGAAAAATAGGAAAAGTGCTTCAGCACTAACACAAATGGCTTAGCAACCAGGGAAGGGGCACCCAGGATCTCGCACGCAACACTCCAACTTTGTGCAGGGGGCCAACATTATAAGAGAGGTCCTGTACCCACAGGAGCCAGGGGGCCTCCTAGAAAGAAAGAAGTGCAGGAAGATCACCGAGGCCGTCACGCCCAGCAGTATCGCCGCCACCTCCTGGCTCCATTGCCCAAAGAAACTTCATGACATCAGACCACTGGTCAAGGTCAGTGAGTGTATCTTCAAAAGCCATCAACAACCAACCTGCATCACTAGCCTCATACACTTCTCAATGCATGACTCCCACCCCTCCCCTCCCCCCACCCCCGCCACATCCCCCACCCCTCCTGCAATTACTGAGATACCAATAATCTGTAGCAATCATGAGGCACACATCCCATTATGAACTTCACTGCACCCCATTGGAGGAGATGGTGTTGGCCATTCTTTATCATGGGCATTGCTGAACCTTTGGCCAGCGGCAGGGCAGAAATGAAAATAAAATGCTGGTATCCTCATGCGTTATCCTCTTTCTTGCATGCTGCTCTTGCTTTCCCACCCTCCCCTCACCAAAACTTCACCCTTGTGCCTTCCTCATTTCACATACCCAAGAAATGCAGTCTGCCCAGCCAATGGTTTGCGAAGAAAAGGGGAGAGGAGAGTGAACAAAAAGAAGAAACACCATCACTCGATTTCACACTCCCAGCCACAAGATCCTCAAAGTCGACCAGCAAGGGCATTTGCAGTGTCCCCCACTGAACATCAGCCTTCCACCAGCCAACCTGCAGCCACTGGGGGTAGCACTGTGTAACATCACTGGTATAGGAAAAGGCACACAGTAGACAGTCACTAAGGAATGCAGAAGGGCGATAAGTTGATTTCTTGATTTCATATCGGATGGATAGATGTATAAAGTTGGATTGGAAAGTTTGCTTTGTAGTGGCTTTTATTTCAGCATTGTGGCCAAGAGGATGCTGTGATGGTCAGTTACAGAAGGATGGTAAGGTGTAGGACAGATGGTGAAAGGGGAATTGGGGTTGTGGTCACGTACCAGAAGGCGATGATTCCATACTAGATATCCCGGCCAGCAAGGTGCTGTCTGGGATGCCTCCTTCCTTCTGCCTCCACCTCTTTGGCTACTTCCTCTTCGGCTTCTCCGTCTTCCTCTCCCTTAGCAAGCGAATGCTGTAAATGTGAAATAAAAACATAAAATGCTGGAAATACTCAGCAGCTCAGGCAGCATCTCGACCTGAGATGTGAACTGTTTCTCTCAAGGGATGTTGCCTGACCTGCTGAGTATTTGCAGAATTTTCTCTCTTCTTAGAGGCCTTCCTTTACCATCTGAGGCTTTGCAAGCATTCAGCAACATTCTTTGCACATTTAAAAACTGTGGGGGCGCTAATGGAGCACAAACAATTTGTCAAATGGGGCCGCTACTGCCTCCTAGGACATTCCGCGAGAGTTAGCGGAAGCGCAAACTGGCAGCGCCGAGCTCTCGCTGGTAGCGCCCAGAGTTTCTGCATCATCATCGTACGTGTCTATCGACCCGTTTTCACCTCACAGCGGAAATTCAGTGGAGCCCCGTGAGGCCACTGCAGGCAATGTTCGCACCAGCCTCGTGAACTCGGCTGCACTCCGCTCGCAGGGTGAAAATTAAAGGAGAGCAATTTTCTTTCAATGCCCGAATAACCGGTCATGGCCTTGCATTGCCGATTTTGCAGGGTCCGTGCCGCCATGTTGCAGCACAGCACTCCGCTTCTGTGCTGGGCTGCTGCCACGGCACCCCACTCCTCGGTGGAGAAGTGGTGGCCCCTCGCCCCATTGCAGAGCTCGCAGTGTGTCCTCCCCTTTAAAAGAAGGAAGGGGAGGGCTTTGTGCTCCCGCCAGCGCTATGCGGGACTCTGTAGTGCTGGAAAATTCCCATGCTTCGTGTCCCAGTCCCACCCACAAGAGGAAATAGAGCACCTGACATTTGCCCCACTTCCTCTAAGAGGTGGTAACCCCAATTTCGCGGCCTGGGCAGGACGTAGGCACTGGGCGCAGGAAGTCCTGCCTTGCCTCGATTACCACCCCCAAATGGGGTAATACTGAATTTTGGCCCCTTTTACTTCAATAAAATAACAAAATTCAGTCCAAAAGCTTAACTGCAAATTTACTAGAATAATGTGCGTGTCCTTTTCAGAGGGGATCATAGTGCCTCTGAATCTGCTGAACAGTGAGGCCATGATTTCGCCTACCGAGGTGAGCCCAGTGCGGCGAGGTATGTGTGGACTGAGACCCCGCTCCCACCTCAATCCCGCTCTGAGAAGATTTATCCATTGATGGGGCTTGTTAAGCCCACACTGAAATTCACAGCCAATTAAAAGGAAGCGGGTCTGATGATGTCATTTGATGTGTCATCACCCACTTTCCCTAACTGGATCATGTCCATATTCAGTTGTGCTCTGTGTTCTGCAACATTCAGGTACTGCAAACAGTGACAAGCACTGTACAAAGGTGCATGGCTGCACCAAAGATCTCCCATGACTTCCTCCATGTGCTTCTGGAGGGAATTAAAGCATGCAGGGAGGTTCTCTTCCCTTTCAATAGGCAGAAGAGACCTCTCTGGGACACCAATGCAGCCTGGTTACACATTGCACAGCAGGGCACAGCAGGGATGTCATCAGAAGGACCAGGCTGCAGTGGCGCAAACCTTTCAATGATCTCAGTAGGTCACAAAAACGTTACTGCAAAGCCACACTCAATCTCATCCTGCAATGCCACTCATCACATCCTCATCACTCTGCCTTCCCTATCCTACTTCTGCACATCCTTACTCACAGCGACTTTCCTTGCACCTCCACCATCCCTCTCTCTCTATCTACATCATATCCCCATCTCACTAGCTACCCCTCACACTCACTCTCATCCTTGTCCAATAATACCAACTAACAACACACAAGGCTCTTGGGTCTTTTAGCCAATGTTCATGCAAAGTTTCTGTTCATGTGTTGCCAAACATTGAAATCTTTATTTTCAACACTGCCTTCTTGGACAGATTTATGTGCATCTTTGGAAGTAGCTTAATGCGTTTTACTGAATGGCCTCCCGGGTAACAATGTGGTAGGGTGGTGATACTGCACAGGACACAGAGCATCAGGTGATTGCAGAGAAGGTTGGTGTTGTTGGTGATGCTGGTGTGCCTGGTGATGTTGGTGTTGTCGCTGATCGTGGTGGGATTCTGGGGACCAAGGTGAGATTTTTTCAAAGGTACCAATGCTGCTGGAATAGAGGAATGGAGACTCATTGAAAACCTCACCTACTTACCTGGCGTGATCCCCGAGCGCTGTGAACCTCATCAAAAAGCTGGAAAATAGTAAGTACCTTTTAACTAGCTCTTAACTATGTCAATTGGCTTGCCTGCCGCTTGGTGTCGGGTCTGCAAAGCGCAGACAGACCCAGAATTTGGCAAACTAACATGGAGGTGGGTTGACAGTGGATCTGCCTCCAAACCCACCCTCTGAGTGCCAGCAAAATTCTGGCCTGTGTTTTCATGGTGAGCTTAGGAGCCAGCGCTTTCAGCGCTCGGGTCCTGGTTCCCCGAGGTGATATTAAGTTGGCTTTGCACGCCAACTGATGTCACCTTTTCCCTAATTTAATTTTTCCACGCCTATCACTTTCACTGGCAGTGCTGCCAGTAAATGGCGGTTGCTGCGGGATCTCTCACCAGCTGCCGAAAGACTGGTAGTTGCTGTTTCTTCACAAAATGTTGCCGTTAACAGATATAACACCTGAACCTTTAGCCCTCTCTTTCTGTCTACTCTATCAAATCCTATCATAATTTTCAAGACCTCTATTAGATCACCCCTCAGCCTTCTCTTTTCAAGAGAAAAGAGATCCAGCCTATTCATGCTTTCCTGGTGTGTATAACCTCACATTTCTGTCCTCGTAAATCTCTTTTTTTTTAATACTCTTGTGTGCCTCTGTATCCTTTTATAATAGGGCTACCAGAACTCTACACACTACTCCAAGTGTCGTCTAACCAAGGTTCAATATAAGTTTAGCATAACTTCTCTACTTTTCAATTTTATCCCTCTACAAATAAACCTTAGTGCTTGGTTTGCTTTTTTAATGGACTTATTAACCTACATTGCCACTTTTAGTGATTTGTATATTTGTACCCCCAGATCCCTTTGTTCTCATTTTCCAAGTAATAAGTGACATTCTTATTTTTCTTACCAAAATCTTATCTATGTTGAAATTAATTTGACAATTATGTGCCCATTCTGCAAGTTTATTAATGTCTTCTTCTAATTTGTTGCCGTCCTCCTCAGTATTGACTATGGTTCCCAATTTGGTGTCATTCGCAAATTTAGAAATTGGGGTTGAAATTTCCCTTTTCTATAATGCCTCTGGCTACCTGAAAGTGGTGGCCATGGGTCAGTGCGGAATGGCCGGTGAGTCATGGCGGACTGGCCGACATTCGCGGTATTGCCCTGATGGATTTTTCTGGCAGTGTGGATACCCGCCCCGCGCCCCCTACTTCTGCCTCACTCCTGCAAATGTGTTGTTAACGACGTCATCAGATTGCGCACCGCCTCAGACTCACCCCGGAAGCTAAATGCAGCTCAAGTTGTCTTCCGGCTGCCTGTTGGTACCAATGACAGGTTTTTGGGTCGGTATACATTGTTTGCTCAAGACTGCCAGCGGCATTTAAAGGCATGTTGCGGCTAGATTTTTTCGGACACTTTCAATCATTGCATGTAGCCTTGTTGAGAGTGTGATTGAGTTATAGTGGCCCGGCTCTTTACACTCTACAACAGAGCTGTGATTGAGGAAGCTAGCCTTGTGGAGGATAACTAAATGGGGTCAGTGCTGGCAGCGGAACGTCTCCTGCACATTGCGCGTGGTAGGGAGGCATGCAGGAGATGATGGCACCAGCTACAATGGCTGGAGAGGCAGCAGGCAAGGGACGCAGCACACGCGGTTGAGGAAGATGCAGAAGGCTATGGAGATGCCGTCCGAGCTGAACCCAGAGAGGTGCACCAGGAAGGACCTCAGGAAGGGCCTGCCGTCAGGAGGAGGGTCAGGTATGCAGACCCTCGCACAACATAATGGGCCAGATGGACAGGAGGCAGCAGGCACAGGAGGCAGATGCTTGCCAGCAGCAGGCTGCAGAGGGTGAGGACCAAAAAGAGCAGGAGGGAGAAGGCAATGAGGCAGCTGTCAGAGGAAGATGCCTACATAGACGTGGTGGGAGAAGGCCCTATCGTCAAAGGGTCTACAGACAGCAGTTCTCCTACATGGAGCTGATGGATGACCAGTGTCTCCGGAGACTGCGATTCCGCAAGGACATCATGACTGAGCTGTGCAATCTCCTGTAGCCAGATCTGCAGCCTCAAACAAGATTGAGGACAGATCTGACCATCGCATCAAAGGTCGCCTTCGCCCTCAATTTCTAGGCGACTGGATCTTTCCATAGAAACATAGAAAATAGATGTAGGAGTAGGCCATTCGGCCCTTTGAGCCTGCACCACCATTCAATAAGATCATGGCTGATCATTCACCTCAGTACCCCTTTCCTGCTTTCTCTCCATACCCCTTGATCTCCTTAGCCATAAGGGCCATATCTAACTCCCTCTTCAATATATCCAACGAACTGGCATCAACAACTATCTGCAGTAGAGAATTCCACAGGTTAACAACTCTCTGAGTGAAGAAGTTTCTCCTCATCTCCTCCGTCCTAAATGGCTTACCTCTTATCCTTGGACTGCGTCCCCTGGTTCTGGACTTCCCTAACATCGGGAACATTCTTCCTGCATCTAACCTGTCCGGTCCCGTCAGAATTTTATATGTTTCTATGAGATCTCCTCTCATCCTTCTAAACTCCAGTGAATATAGGCCCAGTCAATCCAGTCTCTCCTCATATGTCAGTCCTGCCATCCCGGGAATCAGTCTGGTGCATCTCGAACATCTCCCAGTTTGTCGCACATAGCTCCATCCATCAGGTAACAGATGCTCTGTATCAGAGGAGGAGGGACGACATATCCTTCCGATTAGTTGGAACGGCTGACCAGAATTGCAGGCTTCCTCATGGTTCAGGGCACCATAGACTGCACCTACGTCACATTAAGGGTGCCACAGAACAATCCCGGGATCTTCTGTAACCGCAAGGGATTCTACTCCCTCTATGTCCAGCTGCTGTGCGACCACAACCGCAAAATCATGGCAGTTGATGCCCGGTATCCTGACAGCAGCCACGATGCTTTCATCCTGTGGCAGACTGGTATGCCAGGCGTCTTTGCTGGGCCAAACCAAGATTGCGGCTGGCTCCTTGGAGACAAGGGCTACCCACTCTGCACTTGGCTGCTGACTCCCCTTCGCAACCCCAGGACTGCTACGCAGCAATCTTACAATGACTCCCAACCAGCCACCAGGCGCATCATTGTGTTATGGTCAGACTAACTCCACAAGACTGTGTTGTAAACTCAAACCATTGTGACCTTGGTCTCTTTAATATAACTCCAAAGTGAGGCAGCAACGTGGTGGCCTGCTTTTTATACCTGCTTGCACCAGGGTACACAGGTGACCCATAGGTCTTCCACAGGTGTGCCCTCCATTGGCAAGTCTTACACACAGGTGAGGTTAACATACATAACATCACTATCCCAAAAAGTCTGGTGTGCAAGTTATTTATAGATTGAGGCGATCTGATGGTCTGCGTTCCCTGGTCGATCGCCTGAGTTGACATCCTGGCATGGATAAGTTGGTCGGGTCTTCGCTGCTCGGCTGGTCTGGTCGGACTGTCGGGCAAGGTGGGTTCATCCTCGTGGTTGACAGCAAGGTCAATTGCTGGTTAGGTGTGTGTTGGTGGATCATAGATGGTGGGGTCTTCCTCAAACTGTTGGTAGTCCATGAATCGCCGTTTGGTCTGATCCAGGTGCTTTCTGCACGTTTGCCCATTCAACAATTTCACAACAAGCCCCCTCCTTGGCTAAGACAGTGGCAGCAATTCACTTGGGACAGTGACCGTAATTTAGAACAAACACCGGGACATTGACTTCAATGTCACGCGAGGCCACCCCACGATCATGGTACATGATATGCCTGTGCCGCCGGGCTTCTACATGATCATTGAGGTCCAGGTGGACTAAGGAGAGCCTGGTTTTGAGTGCTCTCTTCATTAACAATTCTGCAGGGGGAACCCCGGTGAGTGAGTGGGGGCGCGTCCGGTAGCTGAGCAGGACCCTCGATAACCGGCTCTGCAAGGAGCCGTCCGTTGTGCTTGGCCATTGGATGCGGGCTTAAATGGGGCAGACATGACATGCTTGATGCCATTGTGGGTCATGAACTCGTTGAATTCCGGCGAAACATGGTCCATTGTCACTGACAAGGATGTCGGGCAACCCATGGGTGGCAGTGGACGTACATGACATTATTATACATTCAATCCATTTTGAATAAGCGTCCACTGCTACGAGAAACATCTTCCCTAGAAAGGAGCCAACGAAATCTATGTGGACCCTGTTATATATGTATACTTGTATTTAATCTGTACAGCCACCAGAAGGCTCATCCCCTGGAGTCCCAAGGGATCCCATAATCCCTTGGGTGCGCAGGTATTTAAGGAGGCTTCACAGGTTGGAGAGGCATTCTGGAGACCTGCAATAAAAGGCTAAGGTCACACTTTACTTTGAGCTCAGTGTTCAGTCTGACTATTTCTCCATACACAACAACTGCCGACGAGATACAGATAGCGAACCCAAAAGAAGATTGGAAACTTTTGTGGAGCGACTCGACCAATACTTTGTGGCCAATGAGCTAGATGGGGAAAAGAGCACTGCCAAACGAAGGGCGATCCTCCTCACCGTCTGTGGGGCACCAACATATGGCCTGATGAAGAATCTGCTCACTCCAGCGAAACCCACGGAGAAATTGTACGACAATTTGTGCACATTGGTCCAAGAGCATTTGAACCTGAAGGAAAGCTTTCTGATGGCGAGGTACCGGTTCTATACCTACAAAAGTCTGAAGGCCAGGAAGTGGTGAGTTTTGCTGCTGAGCTAAGACGCCTTGCAGGACATTGCAAATTTGAAGACTATTTGGAGCACCTGCTCAGATACTTTTTCATACTTGGCATTGGCCACGAAACCATACTTCACATACTTTTGACTGTAGAGACACCAACCTTGAGTAAGGCCATAGCGATAGCCCAAGCGTTTATTGCCACCAGTGACAATACGAAGCAAATCTATCAGCACACAAGTGCTGCTACAAGTACTGTGAACAAAGTGATGATATCGAATCGTAACATACAGGGCAGATCACACATACCTGCAGCAACACGTCCACAGATGTCTGAGTCCACCTTCAAGGGTGATGAATGCAAGACCATTAACACCTTGTTGGCGCTGCAGGGGCTGATCATCATTTCCATTCATGCCGATTCAAAGAGTACATTTGCAAGGGCTGTGAAACAATGGGACACCTCCAACGAGTGTGCAGGTGAGCTGCAAAGCCTGTTAAACCTGCAAACCACCATGTTGTAGAGGAGGACAGATCCACAGAGGATCACGATGAACTAGAGCCTCAGATTGAGGAGTCAGAGGTACGTGGGGTGCACACATTCACCACGAATTGTCCACCAATAATGCTGAATGATGAACTAAATGGACTCCCGGTATCAATGCAGCTGTACACAGGCGCGAGCCAGTCCATCATGGACAAAAAGACTCTTGAAAGGTTGTGATGCAACAAGGCCTCCAGGCCAGTTTTAACTCCAGTTCGCACGAAACTAAGAACTTACACGAAAGAACTGCTTCCTGTAATCGGCAGTGCTACCATAAAGCTCTTCTACGATGGAGCAGTGCACGAGTTACCACTCTGGGTGGTACCGGGCGATGGTCCCATGCTGCTCGGCAGGAGCTGCTTGGGAAAGATACGCTGGAACTGGGACGACGTCCGAGCGCTATCGCCCGCTGATGGTACTTTTGTGTGCCCAGGTCTTAAACAAATTTCCTTCGCTATTCGAACCAGGCATCAGGAAATTCCAAGGAGCAAAAGTGCAGATCCACCTAATTCCGTGGGCGCGACCTATCCATCACAAGGCGAGAGCAGTACTGTACATGATGAGAGAAAGGGTAGAGATCGAGCTAGACCGGCTGCAAAGAGTGGGCATCATTTCCCCGATCGAGTTCAACAAGTGGGCCAGTCCTATCATCCCAATCCTCAAGGGAGACGGCACCATCAGAATCTGTGGCAATTACAAAGTAACTATCAATCGTTTCTCCCTGCAGGACCAATACCTACTACCAAAGGCCGACGACCTCTTTGCAATGCTGGCAGGAGGAAAGACGTTCATAAAACTGGATTTGACTTCAGCCTACATGATGCAGGAACTGGAGGAATCATCGGAGGCCCTCACCTGCATCAACACGCCCAAAGGTCTTTTTGTTTATAACAGATGCCCGTTTGGAATCTGATCGGCGGCGGCGATATTCCAGAGAAACATGGAAAGCTTACTGAAGTCAGTCCCGCACACTGTGGTCTTCCAGGACGACATATTGGTCACAGGTCTGAACACAGTCGAGCATCTGCAGAACCTGGAGGAGGAGGTTCTTAGTCGTCCCCAAGAAGGGCAGAGACACTTTCAGCAATGACCTCCACAGTACCCACCCAGGCACTGTAATGATGAAAGCGATAGCCAGATCCCACGTGTGGTGGCCCGGTATCGATGCGGACTTGGAGTCCTGCGTTCACAGATGTAAAACATGCTCGCAGTTAAGCAATGTATCCAGGGAGGCGCTGCTAAGTTTATGGTCTTGGCCCTCCAAGCCGTGGTCTCGGATACACATCGATTATGCAGGCACATTCTTGGGTAAAATGTTCCTTGTGGTTGTGGTCTACTCCAAGTGGATTGAATGTGAGATAATGTCGGCTAGCACGTCCGCTGCCACTACTGAAAGCCTGCGGGCCATGTTTGCCATACACGGCCTAAGCCGATGTCCTGGTGAGTGACAATGGGCCATGTTTAACTGGTGCTGAGTTCAAAGAATTCATGATCCATAACTGGATCAAACAGCGTCCAATGGTCAGGCAGAGAGCAGTGCAAACCATCAAGCAAGGCTTGAAGAGGGTAACTGAAGGCTCACTGCAGAATCTCCTATCCCGAGTCCTGCTTAGCTACCGCATGAGACCCCACTCACTCACTGGGATTCCACCTGCTGAACTGCTCATGAAAAGAGCATGTAAGACAAGGCTCTTGTTAGTTCATCCTGATCTACATGAACAGGTGGAGAGCAGGTGGCTTCAACAAAGTGCATACCATGAAAGCGCAAATGTGTCACGTGAGATTGAAATCAATGATCCTGTATTTGTATTAAATTATGGACAAGGTCCCAAGTGGCTTCCCAACACTGTCGTGGCCAAAGAGGGGAGCAGTGTGTTTCGGGTCAAACTTTCAAATGGACTCATTCACCGGAAACACTTGGACCAAATCAAACTCAGGTTCACGGACTATCCTGAGCAACCCACCCTTGACCCTACCTTCTTTGCTCCCCCAACATACACACCAGTGACAACCGGCATCATGGTTGACCACGAAGCAGAACCCACAGCAGCCCAGCAGGCCCAACACACCAGGCAGCCCAGCAAGGCCAGCTGCATAGCAGCCCAGCGAGGGCCCAACATACCGGGCAGCCCAACAAGGCCAGCTGCACAGCAGCCCAGCGAGGGCCCAACAAATGATTCAACAACAGCAGCTTTCACACCGAGATGTCAACTAGGGCAAGAAGGGCCTCCGATCTACTCACATTGTAAATGGGGGGAGTTTTGTTATATGTATGCTTGTATTTACTCAGTACGGCCACCAGAGGGCTCAACCTCTGGAGTCCCAAGGGATCCCATAATCCCTTGGGAGCACGGGTATTTCAGAAGGCTTCACAGGTTGGAGAGGCACTCTAGAGACCTGCAATAAAAGACTAAGGTCACACTTTACTTTGAGCTCAGTGTTCAGTCTGACTCTTTCTCCATACACAACAAACCCTGGACCATGGTTTGGAGGGCTGTGACCATAGACTCAGTGGGGCCTCCCTGGGTGCGTTGCTCAGCTGTGAGCAAGTGTTGCATTGGTGTACGCATGACTCTAATTCGGAGTCAATGCCGGGCCAGCAGACATGTGACCTGGCGATAGCTTTCATCATGACTATGCCTGGGTGGGTACTGTGTAGGTCGCATGCAAACATTTCCTTGCCCTTTTTGAGCAAAATCATGCGATTACCCAATAGGAGGCAATCTGACTGGACTGACAGTTCGTCCTTGTGTCGGTGAAAAGGCTTAATTTCCTCTTGCATTTCCCCGGGAATCCCCGACCAGCTCCCATTGAGGATGCATCTTTTTACTAGTGATAACAGGGGGTCTTGGCTGGTCCAGGACCTGATCTGGCGAGCCATGACGGTTGACCCCTCGCTCTCAAAAGCATCCATTACCAGAAGCAATCTGCGGGTTGCGCCACTTCCACCCCGGTGATATTCTGGGCGATGTGTGTGCGAGGTGGTGAAATTGACGGTGGGCAATCTCCATGGTGGCTAGTTTGGATAAATATGCTCTTTCGACAAAACGGCCACCGGGCGTTATTACTGAATCTCGGCGTTAAGTCCGTGAGGAAAGTAATGCTGTGAGATAATATGGGCGTTGAAATCGCCCATTCTGCTGATTCCACCCAAAAAAGGTGGACAGCCGTAATATTGAATCTCAGCGTTAAGCTTGGCGATAAGTCTGCTTTTTTAAAAAAAAAGATAGTCAGTTTCCAATTTGTGCCAAAATAGATGATATCTGGGTGTTATGTCATTTCAGCGGTTAAGTGGGCGTTGAGTAGGCAAAAAAAGTGGAGGTTCTAGCCCTCAGGGAGAGATGGCATTAAAGGAAGGCCTTCATTTACTGATGCTGCCCCAGCGGGATCCACATGACTGGCGGCCACAGGAAAGGCAACAGGTGAGCACACTAGCCGTTGCACCCTGCCTCGCCACCACCATAGTCCTCTGTTGCTCCACAGTTGTGGGAGACCTTGGCCTGCAAAGCAAAGAAGGGTTGCTAAGTAGCAGTGTAATGAGGTCTCGGCACTGAGTCCAAGTGTTGGTCCATTACATGCAGTTGTAACTCTCTCATGAAACTAACCCTCCATTGCTCGTATGGACACATAGATATAGATGCCTTAGCAATCAAAGGCTGCTTCATTAACTATATAGTAAAGGTGGGAAATAAGAGAAGGAAAGGCTCAGATGGAAGGTGAGGAGTTGGGAACATGTACTCCCTTTCATCAGTTGAATGATGTTGATCAGTCGGAATTGCGGCATTGGCTGGCGGTGCGCTCATGAATGGGGGTCCCCGACACCTCCACATGATCTCTCTCTCTCTCTCTCTCTCTCTCTCTCTCTCTCTCTCTCTCTCTCTCTCTCTCTCTCTCTCCACACATTGACAAAGATGGAGCAACTGGGTTGTCCTGTGTCCAGATAGAGAACCCGCCTCCACAGCTTGGACCAGGGTCTCAAGTTCAACATCCGAGAAGCAGCTGGCCCTCCTTAAACCTCTTGCATTAGCCATTCCTTCACAAGCAACAGAGACAAGCTGCAAAACCTGCCCTTTAAGGCAGCCAGGTAACAGCTGCCTCGTTATAAGTAAATCGTCACCAGCTGAATTTCACGGCCTAATCGGCCACTCTGCACCGACACCGCTGCAAAGTGCCTATTTCTGCCACCAATACTGCGCCACTCCTTTTTTTTTTCAGCAAAAATGCTGAATTTCGCTCTAATGGCCGCCTCATCCATTGTGGCGATAATACACGACAAAAAGCGGTAGATGTGCCTCATTTTGGGCAGTGGACAATTTCAGCCCCTTTGTGTTTTGATTCCAAAGTCTAAATCGTTAATAAAAATGATGAATAATAGCGGTCTCAGCACTGATCCTCGTGGGACACTACTTTCTACCTTCTGCCACTATGAATAGCTACCCTTTATCTCTACTCTCTGCTTTCTGTCTTGAAGCCTCCCTTAGTTTAGTCTGTCCTATGCTCTCCTTTCCTGTTTTGTTTATAGTTTGTATATAGTTTATATTGGTTTCATTTCTTGTAGATCCCTCTCTCTTTTACTAGTTTAAAGCTTTTGCTGGCTCCCTATTTACCCTTTCCACTAGGGTATTGTTCCTATTCTGATTCAGGTAGAGCCCGTCCCATCGGTGCAGCTCCTTCCTGTCCCAGAACTGGTGTCCCATGAAAAGGAACCCCTTTTTCCCCACACCAGCTCTGTAGCCACATGTTAATTCTCCTGATCTGACTGTTTGTTTCTATGCCAATTTGCATGTGGCTCAGGCAATACTCCAGAGACCTCTAGGTCCTGCTTTTTAATTTAGCTACTAACTTCTGATATTTCCTCATCAGGATCTCCTCCCTGTTCCTACTTATGTCATTTGTTCCAACATGGACCATGGCAACTGGATTTTCCCCCTCTCTTTCCAAATTCCTCTCCAGCTGCCTTGAGATATCATTTACCCTGGCACTGGGTAGGCAACATAACCTTTTGGGGCTCTCGTTCATGGCTGCAGAGGACACGATCTATTCCCTAATCATAGAATCCCCTATCACTATCACATTTCTATTCAGCTCTCTCCTGCCCCCACCCTGCCCTCTTGCCCCCTCCACCAGACAGCCTTCTAAGCCATGATGCCTCGGTTTGCGTTGTGGCTTTCCTTCCTGCATTCTTTGTCCTTGTTCTCATAGGTAGTGAGTACATTAACCTGTTGTACAAGATCAGTGTCCACAAGAAATCCTTCTCAACCACTACTAAGACCCCACTACTTAGCTCACTGACAGTAACACCCTCCCCTTCCTGAGCCTATGCTTTCCTCTGGGGTGACTGTGTTCTGGATAAAATGATCCTGAAATTCCTCCATGCTTCATCATGTCTCTAGCTCACACTCCAGCTCAATGACTCTAAGCCGGAATGGTGGAAGACAGAGACACTTCCTGCAGTGGTGGGAATCAGGGACAGTCTTGCTGTCCACAAACTCCCACATACCACAGTCCCGACACACAGCCTGCCCTGCCAGCTCTGTTCTTTTTGTATTTGTTTATTGATAGCCTAAATTAGAGTCTTAAGAGAAGTGGCTGCAGAGATAATGGATGCATTGGTTGTAATCTACCAAAATTCCCTGGATTCTGGGGTGGTCCCAGCAGATTGGAAAACCACAAATGTAACGCCCCTATTTAAAAAAAGGAGGCAGAAAAAAAGCAGGAAATTATAGACCTCTATAATTTAGCCTCTAATATATTGCCTATATATTAGAGGCTAACTGGTCTAAAACTCAATTATAAATGATAGAAAATGGCCTTATAACATAAAATGGGTATTAAAATGGAGAAAGGCTAAGAAGCAAAGCCTGATGGTAAATCAACCATTCTAAGTAACCAAAACAATGTGTTGAATTTTAGTACAGAATAACAAAGTTCATCAGGTTCTGTTTAGATCAACATACCTTATCGGTAGAAAGGCAGTGTATCTTGAGAATGTTTAGACTAGTGGGAGGTACAGAAGATTAGTGGGACTGCCTACGAGATGGAACGAACCCTTTTCAAGGTTTCAAAGCTCATACATGGAAAACATGAGATATTTTGCTAGCTTGCCACACTGGCACAAAAAGGGTATAAAGAAAGCAACTCTTCTACTGGGAAGGCAGTGTGAATCAAGACAACAGGAGATAAAGAGTCGGCAGCATGGTCAGCTCGAGAGGACGCTATCAAGATTCAGGTTGTGACTATAATTTGTAACAGAATGTAAATTACTTGATAAATCTCTGTTGTTTTTACTCAATATACCTGTATTAAAAGCATTCGTTATACTCTGAACAAGAGTCTCCTAGTTTGAATTAAATATAAACCCTGAGAATAGTTGAATTTCTATAATTAGCAAAGCAGCAAAAAGCTGCTAAGTAGTTAAACACTACATTTGGCGACCATGAAGGGACAAAATAAAGAGATATTGTACAAAATACAATATACTCATTAAACAAGTTAATTGGGGACACTTGTAATTTTTTCTCTCCATTTGAAAACAGGTTGTTGTGTATAGATGTAGTTTTTGAAAGGCAAATCATGTTTGACAAATTTGCTGGAGTTCTTTGAGGATGAAATGAGTAGGGTGGATAAGGGGGAACCAGTGGATGTGGTGTATTTGGATTGCCAGAAGGCGTTCAATAAGGTGCCACATAAGAGGTTACTGCACAAGATAAAAGCTCATGAGGTTGGGGGTAATATATTAGTATTGATACAGGATTGGTTAACTAACAGAAAACAGAGAGTCGGGATAAATGGGTTATTTTCTGGTTGGCAAACAGTGACTAGTGGGTTGCCTCAGAGATCAGTGCTGGGTCCTCAACTATTTACAATCTATATTAATGACTTGGATAAAGGGACCGAGTGTAATGTAGCCAAGTTTGCTGATGATACAAAGATGGGTGGGAAAGCAAGTTGTGAGGAGGACACAAAAAATCTGCAAAGGGATATAGACAGGCTAAGTGGGCAAAAATGTGGCAAATGGAGTATCATGTGAGGTTACCCACTTTGGCAGAAATAATAGAAAAAGCAAATTTAAATGGAGAAAAATTGAAAAGTACTGCAATACAGAGTGACCTGTAGGTCCTTGTGCATGAAACACAAAAAGTTAGTATGCAGATACAGCAAGTAATCAGGAAGGCAAATGGAATGTTGGCTTTTATTGCAAAGGGGATAGAGTATACAAGCAGAGAAGTCCTGCTACAACTGTACAGGGTATTGGTGAGGCCACACCTGGAGTACTGTGTACAGTTTTGGTCCCCGTATTTAAGGAAGGATATACTTGCATTGGAGGCTGTTCAGAGAAGATTCACTGGTTTGATTCTGGAGATGAGGGGGTTCACTTGTGAAGATAGGTTGAGTAGGTTGGGCCTGTTGTGTATAGAAGAACTCCACTATGAGCTAAACTTAGTGTGACCTTGGTCTTTATTACAACTCAAGAGTGTCTAAACAACATGGCAGCCAACCTTTTATTCTGGCCCTGCACTTGTGTGCAGGTGACCATTAGGACTTCAACAGTCACGCCCTCTGGTGGCAAGTATTACATAGTTACATACATAGCATCACTCCCCTCCCCCAAAGTCTTCGGTACAAGTTGAGGCGATCTGGAGCTCTTCGCTCCTTGGTTGATCGTCTAAGTTCAAACCCTGGCGTGTGTGAGTTGGTCGGACCATTGCTGCACTGCACTGCGGCTGGTCTGACCAGACTGTCAGGAATGGTGGGTTCATCCTTGTGATTGACAGCGAGGTCGATTGCTGGTTGGGTGTGTGTGCATGCATCGTCGATGATGATGTCCTCTTCAAGTCGTTCCTGGTTGTCATTAAATCGCAATTTGGACTGATCTAAATGCTTTCTGCATGTTTGGCCATTTAACAGTTTGATTATAAACAACCTATTCCCTTCCTTGGCCAAAACAGTGCCAGCAACCCACTTGGGACCATGACCGTAATGACTCCGTGGAGCCTCCCTTGGTGCATTGCTCAGTTGCGAGCAAGTGTTACACTGATGCACGCATGACTCCAAGTCCGAGTCAATGCCGGGCCACCAAGCATGCGACCTGGCAATTGCCTTCATCATGACAATGCCTGGGTGTAGGTCGCGTATAAATTTTTCCCTGCCTTTTTTTGGCAAAACCACGTGATTACCCCATAAGAGAGAATCCGACTGGATGGACGTTTCATCTTTGCGTTGGTGAAATGGCTTAATTTCATCTTGCATTTCCCCGGGAACGGCTGACCAATTCCCATTTAGGACGCAACTCTTTACTAATGATAGCACAGGATTCTGGCTGGTCCAGGTCCTGATCTGGCAAGGTGTGACGGGTGACCTCTCACTCTCAAAAGCATCCATGACCAGTAGCAAGTCTGCAGGCTGCGCCATTTCAACCTCAGTGGTGTGGGTAATGGTAGCTGGCTGAGAGCATCGGCACAGTTTTCAGTGTTTCTACCTTTGCCCTCTGAAAACAGCGAAATGAGTGGCTTGTGGTCAGTTTCAAACTCAAACCGAAGTCCAAATAGGTACTGGTGCATTTTCTTAACCCCATATACACATGCTAATGCCTCTTTCTCGACCATACTACAGGCTCTCTCAGCCTGAGACAGATTTCTAGATGCGTATGCAACTGGTTAGAGGTTGCCCGATACATTGGCTTGCTGTAACACACAGCTGACCCCATACGATGAGGCATCACAAGCTAGCACTAAACGTTTACATGGGACATAGTGTACAAGTAACTTATTTGAACATAGCAGATTCCTGGCCTTCTCAAAGGCTGTGTCTTGAGATTTGCCCCAAACCCAGTCGTCACCCTTATGTAGCAACATGTGCAAAGGCTCTAACAAGGTGCTCAACCCGGGTAGAAAATTGCCAAAATAGTTGGAGTCCCAGGAACGAACGCAGCTCCGTCACATTCTGTGGTCTGGGTGCATTCTTGATGGTCTCTGTCTTTGAATCCGTGGGCCTGATGCCGTCTGCTGCAATCTTTCTCCCCAAAATGTCGACTTCTGGCACCAGGAAAACACAATTGGAGCCTGAATCCCACTCTGTCTAGGCAACTTAGAACCTCTTCCAGGTTGTGTAGATGTTTGATGGTGTCACGAC
Source organism: Pristiophorus japonicus (assembly GCF_044704955.1). Lineage (NCBI taxonomy): Eukaryota > Metazoa > Chordata > Chondrichthyes > Pristiophoridae > Pristiophorus > Pristiophorus japonicus. Next base: position 106,279,909 of record NC_091986.1, read on the forward strand.
CAGTGATCAGGATGTCATTTGAAACACAACGGTCCATGATCAGATCAGCCATGACCTTACTGAATGGCAGAGCAGGCTTGAGGAGCCAAATAGCCTATTCCTACTCCTTATGTTCTTATTAAAATTAGGTATCCTGCTTTTGCTAAAAAAAGAAAACTACTGACTGTTTACTCATCTGATTTACTTGCCCTCAGAGCTGGTCCTCTGTGCTCTCAGGTCACTTTATCAGAATTCTAACCAGTTAGTATTCAATTCATTTCTCTGATTATAATTTAATTATTTATTTCTTTTATTTTCACTCTTTTTAAGGAAGCTAATTTTCCATCAATGAAAACCAACTACAATTAAAATGATAGGGGGAGAAATTTCGGAGCGCCCCGTTTGGGATGCTAACTTTTAAAAGTAAAAAACATTAGTGCCAGCCACATTGGAAGACTCCCTCCCTTCCCAACGGCAGCTGCGATCCCTCCCGATCAGCCCGATAACTGAAGCAGAGTGCTGGGCTGATTGATCGCGGGCAAAGAAATCGGCCAAAAACATGAGGAGAGAAGGTACATTTTTTTTTTACTTACCTCAGCCACCTCACCTTCAAGTATCACCCTGAAGCACCTGACCACTTGATGAATGCCGCCTGCAGCTGCCTGCATTTTTGAAGGGGGCAGAAATCAAGTTCGGATCCGGGGCACTACCGGGGTGATGAGCACAGCGATTACATCACAATCTCTGGACGAAGGAGATCGGGGCACAATACCATACTGTCGCTGCAAACCTCCCGCCGAATATGGCGGGAGTCGATGTTTCCACCGCACCCTGTCAGAACCCGGTTAGTACCCCATTGTTGCCTCCCCCGATGGCAATTAATGGAAGGTGCTAAGGAAGCTAATTTCTAGGCCAAAGAGTTTTGAAGGCACTAGTTTGCAGTGCTGTTTGTGTGGAATATAGCATCTGAAATGATCACTAGAATATTTCTTGGGTAGAGTTGCTATGGATAAATGAAGCAGGATGATTGTCCTTTCTTGTAATTTATATTCCAGTTTATTATAAATCATTGTACTTATATTGAAATTTTAACTTTTCATTCTTTGTGTTTTTTTTTTACTGCTTCTCAGTGATGCAGAAGTGTAGTTCTGGAGTCAAATCCCAAACTGACTTCAAAGGGGAGCAATGTAAGGTTGTGGCCTAGAAATTTGGGTGTAAAACAGAGGCCTAAGTGTCCAATTGGCGTGTGACATTTGCATGCTAATCCCATGCTGGAGGTGTACTACCTGCCGGATTGGATGGGGCTTCTTCATAGTTGTCCAGGGCACACAGAATCAGAGGTATTAAAAATCCTTATTTACCATATTTAAATATGCTTGTTGTTAGATTCTTTCGTGAAATTGATCTGCCTCGAGAGCTGGAATGGGGTCAGAGATGATGCCCTTGACTTCCTCTCCAGAAAAGGAGCAAAATAATTGAGAAGCACACATTCTAGCTAAGTTGGTAATGGCAAGATGTGCTGAGAGGCATGCAAGGGCTTAGCTCAATCTACCTTGAGTGTGGTATCTTGAGACACAGCTAATACACACATTTGCACTAACATGGCTGCTGAATAACAACTGTGCATACCACATGGTTTTTTATTGTTATTACATCAGTAGTTCATTAGGTGGAGTAGTCCATGACAGAGCTCTATTACACTTCTCCCTCCTTATTGAAGAAGTTAATCATAACAAAATAATCATTATACATAACTTGCATGGAATATACAAACAAAAGAGATTAACTTATTTTTCCATATTTACAAAGCAAACTTAACCACTGGTTTTCTGTTTCAAAGAGTATACTTTCTTTCTTGAACAGAACTTTATAATCTTGATGTAGGACTTAGACTCATTCTAGGCTGAGCCTGAGGAGAGTTTTTCTGCAAGGGTTGACCTTGAGCTACAGTTGGATTCTCTACACTTTCAGACTGTTTGTCTGATTTGGGCTTAGACTTACATTCTGGCTTCCTCCTGGTCTTGTTTCTGGTACATCTGCTGTAGGATTTGCTACTGGTACTCTACTTGTAACCAGACTATCTGACTCATCAGAATAAATTGAATCATCCCAACTTTCAATTCCTTCCACATCTGTAGGTAAGATATGATCAATATAAACAAACCTAACCTGTCCATGATCAAACATCTTGACCAAATATGTGCGAGGTTCACATATCTTCACTACTCTTCCTGGTAACCACTTTAACCATTTATGGTGATGGTTCTTCACTCTAACCTTCTGATTCAATGTCACACTTCTCTCTCTAGTTCTCTTTCTAACAAGACTCCTTTTCTGCTTTGATTGTTTCTCTACTACTGACTGTGCCACGTTTGGCTTTAACAACGAGAACCTGGTTCATGGCTGTCGTTTGAGAAACAACTCTGCTGGTGTTTTACCAGTAGTGGTATGAGGAATATTCCGATAAATACAGAAAATTTGCCAGTTTGTTATCCAAAGACAACTGCCATTTCTTTGGATTTGGATCCAACATTTGTTTAATGAGGGCACATTCTACAATTTGTACTGTGCGCTCTGCTGCACCATTTGAAGCAGGGTGGTACAGTGGAACCTTGATATGTTTCACACCATTTCATGAACTGTGCAAATTTTTCTGAACAAAATTGTGTCCCATTATCAGACACTGTTTCTTCTGGGAGGCCTTATGAAGAAAACAATCTTCACAATTGTTTAATGTTCTACTTGTTGTTTTCCGCATCAGAAACACCTCTACTCACCTTTGAATGATTAACTACAACTATATACAATTGCTGTCCTTCCAGCTCAGCAAAATCTACATGTAACCTTTGCCACACCCTGGGAGGCCATTTCTATGGCTGTAATGGTACTGATAGTGGTTTCTTGATCACCGATTGACATGTTGCCCACTGACTGATGATGTACTCTATCTCTTTATCTAAACCTGGCCACCACAAGTAACTGCGTGCAAAACCCTTGGTCAAGCACATTCTCAGGTGCTGGCCATGAAGATCTTCTAACAATTTAGACCTGAACCTATTTGGGATAACCACTCTTCTTCCCACATAATACAATATTTATCTACTGACAACATTCCTACGAACGAAGTGTGGAGGAATATCTTCCTCAGATACCTGGTTTGGCCATCCATTTGCTATGTAATTGTGCACCTTTGACATAACTGGTTGCTCTATCAATCTCTTCAGCTGTGACTGGCACCTCATCAAGGTATGAATAATAGAACACTTCTTCTCTATTGGGTGTAACTTGTGATGGGGATGGCAACCTGGACATAGCATCAGCAGTACTTTGATCAGCTGATCATCTATACTCAATGTCATATGTATATACTGACAAAATCAAAGCCCATCTCTTCATTTGGGCTGCAGCTAAGGCTGGAACTGGGGAATTTGGATGGAGGATTGCTGTCAGGGGTAAATTTATGACTAAACGAATATTTGTGAAACTTCTTGACCCCAATAATCAATGCCAAAACTTCCCTTTCGATCTGTGCATAATTCCACTCACAGGCACTGAGAGTGCAAGAAGCAAAAGCAATTGGTCTCTCCTCCTCACTATGTAGTACGTGAGAGATCACTGCCCCAACTCCATATGGCGAGGTATCACATAGTAGCTTGATCTTCTTAGATACGTCATAGTGAACTTGCATAGTTTTCTCTACTAATTGGCTTTTGCACTCTTTGATGCTGTGTCACATTCTTCTGACCACGTCCAAGGGTCCTGTTCTTTCAGCAGCTCATTCAGTGCATGGATCCTTGTAGCCAAATTTGGGAGGAACTTCCTGTAATAATTCAAAAGATCGAAGTTCTGAGATATTCTTGGGAATGGTTGCATTTCTGATTGTATCCAGCTTTCCCTTGTTTGGATGTAAACCATCTTTGTCTAATCTGTGCCCTAACTACTCCACTGAATTTTGAAACATCCCACACTTGTGAGCAGTCACTCATAGTCTGTGCTTCTCTACACGTTTGAGCACTTCATTCAACATCTTATTATGGATTTTCCTGTTTGGTGCTGAAATGAATTTGTTATCTAAATAACACCCTGCCCCTTCAATCCCATGCAAAATTTGGTTCATCACCCCTTGGAATATGGTGAGGGCAGAAGACACTCCAAATGGTAGCCTATTAATCTGATATCGGCCTAAGTGAGCATTTATAGTCAAGCGTGACTTGGACTCTTCATCTAACTCAAGTTGTAGGTAGGTGTTTGTCTCTAACTTTAAAGGATCTGGCCACCTGTGCGCATTGTGAATAAACCTTCCACATTTGGCAACGTATTGAGTAGATTACACTTTAGAACCTTGTTTACAATTACCTTATAATCATCACAAAACCTTACCTTATCATTTGACTTTGGTATAACAGCAATGGATGTAGCCCAATTACTCAAATCTTCCTTAGAGATAATGTTCTCAGTTTCTAGTCTTTTGAATCCTTGCTCAACTTTCTCCTCGAGTGCGTATGTTACGGGACAGGGCTTACAGTAAACTGGTCTTGCGTCCTTCTGCACTCTGACACTCACCTTGAAGTCTGAGATCGGAGTGCCTGTTTCATGGAATACCTTCAGATATTGTTTGCTGATGTCATCTTTCAATGCAAATTTCCCTTTCATACAAAAAATCACATTCCAATCCAGCTTCAGTGATCCCAACCAATTTCTACCTATCAAGGCAGGCTTGTCTCCTGGCACTACTATGAGAGGCAAGCTCTGATACTGATCCTTGTATTTCACTGGTATGGTGACACATCCTACTACAGGGAGTAGTTCTCTTGAGTAGTTTCATTGCTCTATCTTCAATTTCCCTAGCTGCAACTCGTCGCAATATAGCGATTCTGGTACTATGCCTACGGATGCACCAGTGTCGATTTCCATGGGTATCCTGGTTCCTGTGACATTTCCTTGGATGACGATACTTTGCGAATCGTTGTTAGATACCTTCATGCTCCTTATTACGCGAATCTCTAGAAACTCCTCGTACTGCTGCTTCTATTCAACACTGTAGCATCTGGTGATTTCTACTTCTAGCATTGCCAGTCGGTTTACTCTTCTGTCGGCACACCTTTGCAAGATACCCAGTTTTCTTGCAATAGAAACACTCTGCCTTCACATTTGGACAGCTTTGAGCAAGGTGTTGCCCCAGACACCGATAGCACGACTTCAATGTATTGCTACCTTGGCAGTTGATAAAGCCTTGGGCCCTAACTGCCTTTTACTTTTAGCCTGCTAACTAGCTGCCTGACAGTATCACCCTCCCCTTCCTGAGGCTATGCTTTCCTCTGGGTTTTGATTGTGTTCTGGATAAAATGATCCTGAAATTCCTCCACCCTCCATCACTAGCTCACACTCCAGCTCAATGACTCTAAGCCGGAGTGATGGAAGACAGAGACACATCCTGCAGTGGTGGAAATCAGGGACAGTCTCGCTGTCCACAAACTGCCACACACCACAGTCCTGACACATAGCCTGTCCTGCCATCTCTGTTCTTTTTGAATTTGTTTATTGATAGCCTAAATTAAAATTAGGTAAACTGCTTTTGTTAAAAAAAATACTGACTGTTTACTGATCTCAGAGCTGGTCCTCTGTGCTTTCTGTGAAGTCACTTTATCAGAATTCTAATCAGTTAGTATTCAATTAATTTCTCTGATTATAATTTATTTATTTTCACGTTTTTAAGATAGTTAATTCTCCATCAATGATAACCAACTACAATTAAAATTATAGGGGGAGAAATTTGGGAGTGCCCCGTTAGGGGTTTCCATCTTTTAAAAGTAAAAAACATTAGAGCCAGCCACGTTGAAAGACACCTTCTCTCCCTTAAAGGGAAGAACCATCGCTGCAGGTTCTGCAGAAAAAAAACGTAACTTCTGCCCAACGGAAGCCGCGATCCCTCCCGATCAATCCGATACACTGAAGCATAGTGCCAGGCTGATCGATCGCGAGCAAAGAAGACTGGTCAAAAACCTGAAAGAGAGAAGATAATTTTTTTTTGTACTGACATCAGCCACCTCGCCTTTAAGTATCGCCCCCCAAAGTGCCTGACACCTCCTGCAGCTGTCAATGTTTTTGCCCGGCGATGCTGCAGGGGGCAGAATGCGAGTTCAGGTCTGGGACGCTACCTGGGCGATGCGCATGCCAATGATGTTATGATCTCCGTTGAAGGAGATCGGGGTGCAGCGCCGGACTGCCGCAACAAACCTCCCACCCAATATGGCGGGGATTGATGTTATCCCAGAGGTGCTAAGGAGACGAATTTGTCGGCCTTTTCTTCAATGGACTCCTCTGCTCTGTCGACTGTGACGTCACTTTTGCAAATTTACCCAGAGTTTCTTTTCCCTTCTCTCCCGATGCTTTGTTGCTGTTCTGCCGTGTTTCTGCTTAAATGTTTGGGTCCATTCCCATGGTGCTCCGTGCTCTCCCGATGCATGGGACAAGTGAGCACCCGACCCACACTCATAGGTCCCAAGCAAAAGAATTGCCCTCTGACGCCACATTTTCCAGAGGGGTTAACGCTGGTAATCACCAATGACCGAGATTCTTGCATAAGTGCTGGGATTCTGTCCCATGTATTATAAAGGCCAGAAATATTATTTTCAGGTTTTGTATCTAAAATGCTGAAGCACATAATTGCAATCGGTTTCAAAAATGCATAATCGTTTCACATTGTAGAAATATCTGAAATATTTCCAGTGGATTGGAAAACCGCAAATGTAATGTCCCTATTTAAAAAAGGAAACTATAGACCAGTTACCCTAACATCTGTCATTGGGAAAATACTGGAGTCCATTATTAAGGCAGCAGTAGCTAGACATTTGGAAAAGCATAATACGGTCAAGCAGAGTCAGCATGGTTTTATGAAAGGGAAATCATGTTTGACAAAAATTCTGATTCCTTTGAGGATGTAACGAGCAGGGTGGATAAGGGGAACCAGTGGATGTGGTGTATTTGGATTTCCAGAAGGCATTCGATAAGGTGCCACGTAAGAGGTTATTGCACAAGATAAAAGCTCACTGGGTTGAGGGTAATATATTAGCAAGTTAGCGGATTGGCTAACTAACAGAAAACAGAGAATCTGGATAAATGGGTCACTTTCTGGTTGACAAACGATAACTAGTGGGGTGCCACAGGGATCGGTGCTTTGGCCTCAATTTATTTACAATCTATATTAATAACTTGGATGAAGGGACCGAGTGTAATGTAGCCAAGTTTGCTGATACAAAGCTGGGTGAGAAAGCAAGTTGTGAGGAGGACACACAAAATTTGCAAAGGGATATAGACAGGCTAGGTGAGTGGACAAACATTTGGCAGATGGAGTATAATGTGGGGAAGTGGGAGGTTATCCACTTTGGCAGGAAAAATAAAAAAACAAATTAGTATTTAAATGGAGAGAAATTACAAATTGTCACTGTACAGAGGGACCTGGGGGTCCTTGTGTATGAAACACAAAACATTAGTGTTATATATGTAAACCTGTAAATACAATGTTTAACCACCAGTCGGCTCATCCCCTGGAGTCCCAAGGGCTCCCACAATCCCTTGGGAGCACCTGTACATAAGGAGGTCTCACAGGCTGGAGAGGCACTCTGGAGACCTGTAATAAAGGACTACAGTCACACATTACTTTGAGCTTACAGTATCTGGTCAGATTCTTTATTCAAGACATAACAACTGGCGACAAGATACAGATGACGAACCCCACCGCAACAATGCAGAGAATCGTGGGCATCCTGGAGAAATTTTTGGAGGGAGATGATTGGGAAACCTTCGTGGAGTGACTTGACCAATACTTTGTGGCCAATGAGCTGAAAGGAGAAGCGAATGCTGCCAAACGAAGGGCGATCCTCCTCACCGTTTGCAGGGCACCAACGTATGGCCTCAAAATCTGCTCGCTCCAGCGAAACCCACAGAGAAGTCGTACAATGATTTGTGCACGTTGGTCTGGGAGCATCTAAACCTGAAGGAAAGCGTTCTGATGGCGAGGTACCGGTTCTATACGTACAAGAGGTCTGAATGCCAGGAAGTGTCGAGCTACGTCGCCGAGCTAAGGCGCCTTGCAGGACATTGTGAATTTAAAAGACACTTGGAGCACATGCTCAGGGACTTCTTTGTACTTGGCATTGGCCATGAAGTAATACTTCGCAAACTTTTGACTGTAGAGACCCCAAACTTGAGTAAAGCCATAGTGATAGCCCAGGCGTTTATCGCCACCAGTGACAATACCAAACAAATCTCTCAGCGCACGAGTGCTGCTGCAAGTACAGTGAACAAAGTAACATTGTTTTCGAATCGTAACGTACAGGGCAGGACTCACATGCCTGCAGATACACGTCCGCAAATGACTGAGTCCACCATCAAGGGTGGTGAATGCAAGGCCATTAACACCTTGTTGGCACTGCAGAGGTGATCATCGTTTCCATTCATGCTGCTTCAAAGGATACATTTGCAAGGGCTGTGGAACAATGGGACACTTCCAACGTATGTGCAGGCAAGCTGCAAACTCTGCAAACCATCATGTTGCAGAGGAGGACAGATCCACGGCGAATCACGATGAACCAGAGCCTCAGACTAGGAGGCAGAGGTATATGGGGTGCACACATTTACCACAAAGTGTCCCCCGATAATGCTGAAGGTTGAATTAAATGGACTCCCGGTGTCAATGGAGCTGGACACGGGTGCGAGCCAGTCAATATTGAGCAAAAAGACTTTTGATAAATTGTGGTGCAGCAAGGCCTCAAGGCCAGTCCTGACTCCCATTCGTACTAAACTGAGAACATATACAAAGGAACTGATTCCCGTAATCGACAGTGCTACCGTAAAGATCTCTGACGATGGAGCGGTGCACAATTTATCACTCTGGGTGGTACCGGGCGATGGCCCCACGCTGTTCAGCAGGAGCTGGCCTGGAAAGATATGTTGGAACTGGGATGACGTCCGAATGCTCTCATCCGTCGACGACACGTCATGTGCCCAGGTCCTAAACAAGTTCCCCTCACAAGTTCAAACCGGGCATCACGAAGTTCCAAGGAGCAAAAGTACAGATTCCACTTGATTCCGGAGACGTGACCCATCCATTACAAGGTGAGAGCGGTACCGTACATGTGAGAGAGGGTGGAGATCAAGCTGGACCGGCTGCAAAGAGAGAGCATCATTTCGCCGATTGAATTCAATGAGTGGGCCAGTCCGATTGTTCCAGTCCTCAAGGATGACCTATTTGTAACGGGAGGAAAAACGTTCATGAAGGTGGACTTGACTTCTGCCTACATGACGCAGGAGCTGGAGGAATCATCGAAGGGCCTCAACAGCATCAACACGCACAAAGGTCGCTTCATTTACAACAGATGCCCATTTGGGATTCGATCAGCCACGGTGATATTCCAGAGGAACATGGAAAACTTGCTGAATTCAGTCCGGCTCACCGTGGTCTTCCAGGACGATATCTCAGTTACAGGTCAGGACACCGTCAAGCGCCTGCAGAACCTGGAGGAGGTTCTTTAGTCAGCTTGATCATGTGGGGCTCAGGTTAAAATGCTCGAAGTGCATTTTCCTGGCGCCTGAAGTGGAGTTCCTGGGGAGAAGGATCGTGGCGGATGGTATCAGGCCCATCGATTCGAAGACGGAGGCAATCAAGAACGCACCGAGACCACAGAACGTGACGGAGCTGCGGTCGTTTGTAGGACTCCTGAACTACTTTGGTAACTTCTTACCGGGTCTTAGCACATTGTTAGAACCACTGCAATCTTTACTGCGTAAAGGAGATGAATGGGTATGGGGTAAAAGCCAAGAACGTGCCTTTGAGAAAGCTAGGAAACTGTTATGCTCAAACAAATTGCTTGTGTTGTATAATCCATGTAAGCGTTTAGTACTAGCATGTGATGTGTCATCGTATGGCGTCGGATGTGTATTGCAATAAGCTAATGAATTTGGGGAAACATGCAACTGGTTGCTTATGCATCCAGAAGTCTGTCTAAGGCTGAGAGGGCCGACAGCATGATCGAAAAAAGTGTTATCGTATGTTTATGGGGTAAAGAAAATGCATCAATATCTGTTTGGGCTCAAATTTGAATTGGAAACCGACCATAAGCCACTGATATCCCTTTTTTACGAGGCTGCGGGTCCCAGTGGGATGCAGCGAGCCATGCCCAGGGTGAAGAGGGGAAAGAGAGCTCGGCAGAGCTGCAAGATCTAACAGATGTGGTTCAGATGATGGCAATGAGTGGGGAGAGCACTGACCTTACACGATCACTCCTGGACACCATCAGTGGGGTGGGTGATGAGGTATCCGGTCTGTTGGGAGAAATAACAACACTCTCAAGAAATGGGAACATTGTCCGGGAACATGAGGGAGGGAGGGAATGTCGCAGGCAGCTGATAAAATGTCAGTGAACATGAGGGAGGGAATGTTGGAGGTAGTTGAGACACTGTCAGGGCACACGAGGGCGGGAATGTCGGAATTAGCTGCTGCAATAAGGGAACACACCCAAAACCCGCACCCATTGACAGAATCCACTGCCACTCACACTCCAATCCCCAGACCAGCCGGGCCTTCCATATTACCAGCTGTCCCCCAACACCACCCCCCCACCCCCCAACCCCCCATCAAGAAGTGTGCATTATTGAGATGTTCAAACGAATAAGCTTGGTACCAAACCAAGAAACACTTCACCACCGCCTGTGGGCAGGGGTCGAGTCACCAAGACCAAGCCCAGCGGGCTGTCTTAGAATAAGGTGGAGGAGAGATGGATGCGCACAGTCTTTCTTTGCTGCTGTTTTTGTTATTATTACTGTTCTCAAATTAAAAGTTTTTTGTAAGTTATGTAAATTTACAAGTTTGAAAGTGATCTTAGAGTTTGTAAATTATGTTAAAGTTTGTAAGTGATCTTAACTGAAAACTTTGAAGTTTGATACAAAAATATTTTTATTAAAGTTAAGTACAAACAAATGTTTGTTAAACTTTTGAATAAAATATATTTTAAATTATAACTGAATCATTGACATTATTTGTTCAATTATTAACACAACTTTTTGTAGTAAAGAAGAATAATTTCCGTTATTTGTTCCATTAACACAACACAACATTACGGAACAGGTCCAAACAGTAAACATGTCCATGTGGAATAGTTGTCGCTGAGCCTTCAGGCAGCAAAGTGTTCACGGATGAGCTGCTGGTGCAAGGCTCGTTAAAGGGGCATGACGGTCTGCCCTCCTCTGCTGTCGTGCTCTGGGTTCAGGTAGTTGCATGGCTTCCTCGTCCTCCTCCTCCTCCTCCTCGTCATCTGCATCTTCCTCATCATCATCAGTCACTCTCACATCATGTGGGTCTTCTACTACCAGCTGCTGCTGCCTCATGATGGTTAAGTTATGCAGCATGCAGCACACAACAGTGAACTGACCGACAATCTCAGGGGATTATTGCAAGTAGCCTCCGGAATGGCCCAGGCATCGGAAATGTTGTTTCACGATACCAAAGGTCCTCTCTATTATGCTGCGCATCGCAATGTGCGACATGTTGTATTTCCAGGCAGCTTCTGTCAGGATTATGGGGCGTCATGAGCCAAGTGGCGAGGCCATATCCTTTGTTTCCCAGCAGCCAGCTCTGCCCTTCTGGCTACTGCTGAAATATGGTAAATATAGGGCTTTCGCGTAGGATTAATGCATCATGGGTGTTCCCAGGGTATCTTGCATCAACTGACATGATACGAGCATGTCATCAGCAGGAGCTGCACATTAATGGAGTAGAAGCCTTTTCTGTTCCTATACATCTCTGAATCCTCCAAAGGTGCTCGCAAGGCGATGTGGGTACAATCAATGCAGCCTTGTACATTTGGGAAGCCAGCAATCCTGGAGAAGTCCACAGCCCTTTCACACATTGCCTGGGTGATCATGGGGAACTTTATGAAGTAATTCCTCCGGGCATATAGTGCAGCAGTCACCTGCCAAATGCAGATATGTGTTGCATGTTGAGAAATGGTGCACAAATCCCCAGTTGTGGCCTGGAATGATCCAGATGCATAGAATGAAAGTGCAGCTGTAACCTTTACTTCATCTGACAAAGCTGTACTCCTGATGCTTCTAGGTTGCAGGTTTGGTTTTACTAACTCTCAGATCTCGGTTACAACTTCTTTGCAGAAATGCAGCCTTCTCACACAGTTTGTATTACTCAGGTGCAGGTATGAACGCCTGTCTTCATATACTCCTGCCCATCATCCTACTGAGGTTCCTCATGTGATGATGTCGAATCAATCGTCAGCTACACAGCACCATCATGCATTGTCAGTAATGCCCCCATGATTAAATTGAACCTCAAAACAGCAGGACAAGCTTCTTTGTTCTCTCTCTCCCCAAGGTCAACGCCCTAGTATGGACCACACCGAGGTCTGCGCATGTGCAATAGGCTTGCTTCGAACGGGAAGCTGGGCATTCAAATGAGGACATTTGGGGCAACCAAATCTAATGCAATTTTAGATTTTTTTCAAAGTACCACCCCTCCACCGACCGAACGTCTCCTCACCAGGCTCGAGGTTCGGCCGGCAGAATCACTCTCTCGCCCGGAAACATGGGCTCGGTAAATACCGCCATGCTGTCCCCCCCCACCTCCCCCTGGCTTCTTTTGATGCTACTGCATAGTGTAAGGGTTCTCATCCCTTCAATTCAGCTTCCACATCACCCCACCCCCACCGGCTTCTTTTGAAGCTGAGTCCTGAGCCCCTGTGTCCGGGCAAGCGAACGATTCTGCCGGCCGATGCTTTGACCCTCAAGCTCAGTTTGGAGACATTCGGTGGCGGCATGGCAGTTTGAAAAAAAATCCAAAATGAAAGAATTTCTTTAAACTTCCATTTTCTGCGTTTTAAGTTTGAAAAAAATTAAGCTTCATGATGCATATTTAATGTGTTATTGACTCCCTCCAAAACTTCGCCTAAAAACAATGGTGTCTTTCTACGCCGATATTTTCATGTGCGCTGGTATTTCTTAAGTGCCCAGAAGATTTTTTGGGTGTGTTCACATACGCCGTCCTAGAAAATCTGTAAGTTGACCAAACTGCATAAATGTGAAAAACTGGCACAGACATCAGGTTACACCCCCATGACGCAAAAAGAACAAACCTTAAAAATTGTAACTAACTGAGTTACGCTGCGCACAATCTTTGGGGAAACTTGGATATTTTAATGAATGCCAAAAAGGCAGCATGCGCCAAAAAAACGGCGCAGATCACTGGGGAAAATTGAGCCCAAAGAAAGGAGAGATTTGTTGTAATAATTATTCTGTACATTCAGTTGCTAATTGTAAAATAAAGCAGCTTAATAATTCGTAGTTGGCCTCGACTCACTAAAGTGTGAATCAGTGCACCTCGTGGAAGACTGGTAAAATGAAAAACTGGGCATGTGCAAATTTACATTATCTTGTTCATATAAAAAGGGGTCTCATTTTGTACTTTTGAACATCCTCGATTTTAAATGCTCCAATATTGGCGGTCTTGCCTTCAGCTGTCTAGGCACTAAGCTCTGGAATTTCCTCCCTAAATCTCTTTGCCTCTCTACTTCTCTTTCCTGCTTTAAGACATTCCTTAATACCTACCTCTTCGACCAAATTTTTGGTCATCCACCCTAACATCTCCTTATATGGCTCGATATCAATTTTTTGGGATGTTTTATTATGTTAAAAGCGCTAAATAAATTTAAGTTGTTGTTGTTGTACCCCATCACCCCAGTGCTCGCTGACCTACATTAGCTTCCTGTCCAGCAATGCCACAAATTTAAAATTCTCATCCTCGTTCTCTTGCTACTGTACTGACCTACTGAGCCACTGTGCTTCCCCTAGCATCCTGTTCAGGTATCTAGTTCTTGTCTTTCCATTACCATCCTACTAGTAGCTTATACCCATAAACCATTCCTACATCCTCTGACCCCTGCCCTGCCATGTACTTTCACACCACCACTTGCCCCCTTCTATCTCAGACTTGTAGGCCCCGATAATGGGGTAGAGTATTCACTTTGGGCGCAATCGGTATTTCCGGAGGAAATTGCACCCAAAATTGCTCCTGTTTTGAGAAGTCTCGATTTTCCGCTCTACCTCAATTGCATATCACCAAATATAATGGCCTTACCCTTCCCTTTCTTTGTAACATCCTCTAGCTCGATAGCCCCCACCCCCTCATTCCTGAGAACTCTGCATTCCTAGATCTCTGGCTTCTGGTGCATCCCGACTGCTTTGCTTCACCATTGGTGGCCATGCCTTCAGCAGTCTAGGCCCTAAACTCTGGAATTCCCATCCTAAACCTACGATCCACCATCAGGAACACCGCTGATGAAATTCTGGGCCATAAATAGCAATGTCTTTAGAAGCCTTGATTTATTTCCTTCTAATCTACTCAGCAATACTTCACCTGGTTGACTGTAGCCAACAAAATCTCCACTCAACTGGAAAAGTGCTTACCAAAGAAACCCATCAAGAGAAATGTCAAGGCTCGAGAACAGAGTTGAGTTTTAGATAAAAATCAGCACAGTGGGTCAGGAAGTGACAGAGAGAGTAACAAAGGTAATAAGGCATCAGTGTCTAAAGTGACATCAGGGAAAAATAAAAATAAGTCAAAGCTAAAGGCACTATATCTGAATACTTGAAGCATTCACAACAAAATAGATGAATTAATAGCGCAGATAGAAATTAATAGGTTTGATCTAATAGCCATGGTTGCAAAGTGGCCAAGGTTGGGAACTAAATATTTCAGCATACTTAACTTTTAGAAGAGATGGGCAAAATGAAAAAGGAGGAAGGGTAGTCCTGATAATAAAGGATGGGATAAAGACAGCAGAGAGAAAGGATCTTAGGTCTGAAAATCAAGAAGTAGATTCAGTTTGGGTGGAGCTAAGAAACAACAAGGGGCAGAAAACATTGGTGGGAGTTGTTTATTGGTCCCCAAATAGTAGTTGTAATGTAGGGCAGAGTATACATCAGGAAGTTAGAAGTGCATGTAACAAGGACAATACAGCAATCATGGGGGACTTTAATCTACATATAGACTGAGCAAACCAAATTTGCAGTAATAATTGGAGGACAAATTCATAGAATGTAAACAAGATAGTTTTCTAGATCAGTATGTTGAGGAACCAACTAGGGAACATTCTATTTTAGATCTAGTCTTGTGTAATGTGAAAGGGTTAATTAATAACCTTGTAGTAAAGGAGCCTTTAAGGAAGAGTGACCATAATATGATAGAATTTTATATTGAGTTTGAAAATAATTTAGTTAAATCTGAAACAAAGATCTTAAATCTAAACAAAGCAAACTACGTTCGTATGAGGGGCGAGTTGGCTAAGGTTGATTGGGAAACTACATTAAAAGGTATGTCGATAGACAAGCAATGGACAGCATTTAAAGAATTAATACATAATTTACAACAAATATACATTCCTTTAAGGCACAAAAACCCCACAGGAAAAATGGTCCAACCGTGGCTAACAAGAGAAGTTAAAAATAGTATTAAATCAAAGGAAGAGGCTTATAATGTTGCCAAAAAGAATAGTAAACCTGAGGATTGGAAAGATTTTAGAATTCAGCAAAGGAGGACCAAGAAATTGATAAAGAAAGAGAAAATAGAATATAAGAGTAAACTAGCGAGAGGCATAAAAAACAGATTTTGAAACTTCAGTAGGTATATAAAAAGGAAAAGATTAGTGAAAATAAATGTGGGTCCCTTGCAGGCTGAGACAGATGAAATTATAATGGGAATAAGGAAATGGCAGAGATACTAAACAAATACTTTGTGTCTGTCTTCACGGAAGAAGACGCAAAACACTTGCCAGAAATAATGGCGAATCAAGGGTCTAGTGAGAATGGGGAACTGAAATAAATTTGTATTAGTAAAAAAATAGTATGGGAGAAATTAATGGGACTGAAATCCAATAAATCCCCTGGACCTGATGGCTTACATCCTAGGGTTTTGAAAGAGGTGCCTATGGAGATAGTGGACGCATTGGTTGTCATCTTCCAAAATTCCATAGATTCTAGAATGGTTCCTATGGATTAGAAGGTAGCAAATGTAACCCCACTATTTAAGAAAGGAAGGAGAGAAAAAAGGGGGAATTTCAGACTCGTTAGCCTGACATCAGTAGTAGTAAAACGCTAGAATTTATTATTAAGGGTGTGATAACAACGCACTTAGAAAATAATATTAGGATTGGGCAGAGTCAACATGGATTTATAAAAGAGAAATCATGTTTGACAAATCTGTTAGAGTCTTTTTTAGGTTGTAACTAACAGAATTAATGAGGGGGAATCAGTGGATGTGGTGTATTTGGATTTTCAGAAGACATTCGAAAAGATGCCACACAAGAGGTTATTAAACACAATTAGTGCTCATGGGATTGGGGGTAATATATTAGCATGGATTAAGGATTGGCTAATGGAAAGAAAACAGAGAGTAGGAATAAATGGGTAATTTTCGGATTGTCAGGCTGTAACTGGTAGGGTACCGCAAGGATCACTGCTTGGGCCTCAGCGATTTACAATCTATATCAATGATTGGGATGAGTGGACCAAATGTCCAAGTTTGCTGATGATACAAGCTAAGTGGAAATGTAAGTCATGAGGACAATGCAAAGAGGCTTCAAGGGGATATAGACAGGCTAAATGAGTGGGCAAGAACATGGCAAATGGAATATAATGTGGAGAAATGTTATCCACTTTGGTAGGAAAAATAGAAAAGTAGAGTATTTTTTAAATGGTGAGAGATTGGGAAATGTTGGTGTTAGAGGGACCTGGGTGTCCTTGTACACGAATCATGCATGTACAGCAAGCAATTAAGAAAGCATGTTGGCCTTTATTCCAAGAGAATTTGAGTACAAGAGTAAAGATGTCACTGCAATTATATAGGGCTCTGGTGAGACCACACCTGGAGTATTGTGTACAGTTTTGGTCTCCTTACCTAAGGAAGGATAAACTTGCCATTGAGGAAGTGCAACGAAGGTTCACTAGAAGGTTCACCAGACTGATTCCTGGGTTAAAGGGATTGTCGTATGAGAAGAGATTGAGTAAACTAGGAGTTTAGAAGAATGAGAGGTGATCTCATTGAAACATATTAAATTCTTACAGGGCTTGACAGGGTAGATGCAGGAAGGATGTTTCCCCTGGCTGGGGAGTCTAGAACCAGGGGTCACAGTCTCAGAATAAAGGGTTGGCAATTTAGGACAGAGATGAGGAGAAATTTCTTTACTCAGGAATTCTCTACTCCAAAGGGCTGTGGAAGCTCAATCGTTGAGTATATTCAAGACAGAGATTGATAGATTTTTGGATATGATAGTAATCAAAGGATATAGGGATAGTGCAGGAAGTTGGGTTGAGGTAGAAGATCAGCCATGGTCTTAATAAATGGCGGCGCAGGTTCGAGGGGCTGAATGGCCTACTCCTGCTCCTATTTCTTATGTTCTTATGTTCTTATGAGCTAAAGCTCAGTATTTTAGACTTTTTGAATGGCTTAATTACAAAGACTGCATAATTCTCAAAATTCTTTCTCATAAAATCTCTATGGGGGATAGTAGCTGGTAACTGTTACATATGTAAACTTCATAATACTATAAGACTTGCCACCAGGGGGAGCACCTGTTGGAGGCCCAAGGGTCACCTGCATACCTTGTGCAAGCAATTATAAAAGGTTGTCTGCCATGCTGATTCTTCACTCTGGAGTTTGATTAAAGAGACCATGGTCACATCAGTTTGAGCTTACAGCACACAGTCTTGTGGAGTTATGCTGAACATAACAATTGGCGATGAGTAACAGATCACGAACTTTCATGCGGTTATGGCTGCCGTTGGTATTCTTGAGAGATTTGTTGAGGGTGATGATTGGGAAGCCTTCATTGAGTGTCTTAGCAGTACTTCGTGGCCAACAAGCTGGATACGGACAGTAACGCGGTCAAGCGCAGGGCGATTCTCCTCACTGTTTGTGGGTCCACAATATATGGCCTCATCAAACCTCTGCTAGCACCGACGAAAGCAATGGACAAGACATATGCAGAGTGTGTACAATGGTTCGGGAACACCTCAAGCCGAAGGAGAGCATCTTAATGGCCAGGTATCGCTTTTACACGCACCATCGCTCCGAGGGCCAGAATGTGGCAAGCTATGTTGCCGACCTAAGATGCCTTGCGTGACCATGCGAATTTGCTGGATTTTGGGGGGAAATATTGTGGGACTTTTTCGTGCTTGGAATTGGCCATGAGGTCATTCTTTGCAAACTACTGTCTGCCGAATCCCTAGATCTGAGCTAGGCTTTCATGTCAACAAATGATAACACTAAGCAGATATCTTTTCAACACCAAAGCTCACCGGCAAGTACTGTGCATAAAATAACGCCTTCAACAGGCAGAACTGCATATGGCAGGGCCTACACGCCTGCAGAGGCCAGACCTAGGATGACTCAGAGTCCGCCGTGGGGCATGAATGTGAATCCATTAACACCATGTTGGCGCTGAGGGGATAATCATATAGCCCATCACTGTTGATTCAAGCACTACGTGTGCAAAGGCTGCGAAACAATGGGGCACCTCCAGTGAATGTGCAAACGTGCTGCGATTCACCACGTGGCAGAGTCGGCAGAAGATGACCGATCTGGCATGGATCACGCTGAACGAGTAAGAGAGGCAACTCAACCCGAGACTGAAGAGGAAGTGTATGGGGTACATACCTTCACCACCAAAAGCCCTTCGATAATGTTGAAAGTCAAATTAAATGGCATTCCAGTTTCCATGGAATTGGACACAGGGGTGAGTCAGTCAATTAGGAGCCAGAAGGTTTTTGAGAAACTGTGGGGCAACAAGACACAAAGGCAAAAACTAAGCCCGATTCATACAAAGCTGCACACTTACACCAAAGAACTCATACCAGTCATTGGCACTGCGACAGTTAAAGTATCGTACGATGGAGCTGTGCATGATTTATCACTATGGATTGTACCAGGCGATGGCCCAACGCTGTTCGGCAGAAGCTGGCTAGGAAAGATCCGATGGAACTGGGACAACATCAAAGCGCTGTCTTTGGTGGATAACGCCTCGTGCGCTCAAATGCTAAACAAATTTCCGTCGCTATTTGAGCCAGGCATCGGCAACTTCACAGGCACAAAGTGCAGATCCATCTAGTCCCTGATGCATGGCCTGTTCATCACAAGACCCGAGCGGTGCCATACATGCAAGAGAAAGTCGAGATCGAACTGGGCAGACTTCAATGAGGGGGAATTATATTGCCAGTCGAGTTCAACGATTGGGCCAGTCCAATTGTTCCGGTGTTGAAAAGCGATGGCACGGTCAGAATCTGCGGAGACTGCAAAGTAACGATCAACCGAGTCTCGTTTCAAGACCAGTACCTACTACCCAAAGTGGAGGACCTGTTTGCAACTTTAGCAGGAGGGAAGTCGTTCACCAAGCTGGATCTAACCTCTGCTTACATGACACAGGAGCTGGCTGAATCTTCGAAAAGATTGATGTGCATCAGCACGCACAAAAGACTGTTCATATACCACAGACGCCCTTTTGGGTTTCGCTCGGCTGCTGCCATCTTCTAGAGGAACATGGAGAGACTGCTGAAATCGGTTCCGCGCACCGTTGTGTTCCAAGATGACATCCTGATCACTGGTCGTGACACCACCGAACACTTGCACAACCTGGAAGAGTGGGACTCAGGCTGAAATGCTCCAAGTGTGTTTTCCTGGTGCCAGAGATCGAATTTTGGGGGAGAAAGATTGCGGCAGTTGGCATCAGACCCACAGATTCTAAGACGGAGGCCATCAAGAACGCACCTAGACCGCAGAATGTGACGGAGCTGCGTTCGTTCCTGGGACTCCTCAACTAGTTTGGTAACTTTTTATCTTGGTTAAGCACTTTGCTGGAACCTTTGCATTTATTGATACGTAAGGGTGATGACTGGGTTTGGAGTAAATCTCAAGAGACAGCCTTTGAGAAGGCCAGAAATCTGCTATGTTCTAACAAGTTACTTGTATTGTATGACCCGTGTAAACGTTTAATATTAGCTTGTAATGCATCTTCGAATGGGGTCGGTTGTGTGTTACAGCAAGCCAATGTGTCAGGCAAACTGCAATCGGTTGCATATGCGTCCAGAAGTTTATCTAAGGCTAAAAGAGACTACAGTATGGTTGAGAAAGAAGCATTAGCATGCGTATATGGGGTTAAGAAAATGCACAACTACCTATTCCCACTCTGTTCGAGCTCGAAACCGACCACAAGCCGCTCACTTCACTGTTTTCAGAAAGCAAAGGTATTAACACCAAAGCTTTGTCCTGCATCCAAAGATGGGCACTAACATTATCTGCGTATGACTATATTATCCGCCACAGACCAGGCACTGAGAAATGTGCTGATGCCCTCAGTCAGCTACCATTGCCCACCACCGGGGTGGAAATGGTCCAATCCGCAGACTTGCTTCTTGTAATGGATGCTTTTGAGAGCGAGGGTCAACCATCACAGCTCACCAGATCAGTACCTGGACTAGCCAGGATCCTGTGTTCTAGTAAAAAACTGCATCCTTAATGGGAGCTGGTCGTCTTGCATTTCGGGAAATGCAAGACGAAATTAAGCCGTTTTACCGACGCAAGGATGAAATGTCCATCCAATCAGATTGTCTCCTGTGGGGTAATCGCGTGGTTTTGCCAAAAAAAGTCAGGGAAACGTTTATACGCGACCTGCACAGTACCCACCCAGGCATAGTCATGATGAAGACTATCACCAGGTCGCTCGTTTGGTGGCCCGGCACTGACTCGGAATTGGAGTCATGCGTACACCAATGCAACACTTGCTCACAGTTGAGCAATGCACCAAGGGAGGCCCCACTGAGTCTATGGTCATGGCCCTCCAAACCGTGGACCAGGGTCCGCGTAGATTTCGCTGGCCCCTTTCTAGGAAAGATGTTCCTAGTAGCAGTGGACGCGTACTCTAAATGGATTGAATGTGTAATAATGTCATCATGTACGTCCACTGCCACCATTGAAAGCCTCCGGGCCATGTTCGCCACCTACGGTTTGCCCGACGTCCTTGTTAGTGACAATGGACCATGTTTCACCAGCTTGGAATTCAACGAGTTCATGACCTACAATGACATCAAACATGTCAGATCTGCCCCGTTTAAGCCCGCATCCAACGGTCAAGTGGAATGGGCAGTCCAAACTATCAAGCAGAGCTTGAAATGTGTGACGGACAGTTCCCTGCAGACCTGGTTATCTCAGGTTCTGCTCGGCTACCGGACACGACCCCACTCGCTTACTAGGGTTCCCCGGCAGAATTGTTAATGAAGAGAGCACTCAAAACCAGGCTCTCCTTAGTCCACCCGGATCTCAATGATCATGTAGAAACCCGGCGTCACCGGCATAACATGCACCACAGTCGCGTGGCTGTATCGCGTGATATTGAGGCTAATGACCCTGTATTTGTTCTTAATTATGGTCATGGTCCCAAATGGGTTGCTGGCACTGTTTTAGCCAAGGACGGGAATAGAGTGTTTGTTGTCAAACTTCTGAATGGACAAATGTGTAGAAAGCATTTGGATCAGACCAAACTGCGATTCACTGACAACCAAGAACAGTTTGAAGAGGACATTACCATCATTGATCCACCAACACACACCCAACCAGCAATTGACCTCACTGTCAATCATGAGGATGAACCCACCATGCCCTACAGTCTGATCAGACCAGCCGCGCTGCAGTGCAGCAATGATCCGACCAACTCATCCATGCCAGGACTTCAACTCAGGCAATCAACCCGGGAACAAAGAGCTCCTGATCGTCTCAACTTGTGAATAACTTGTATCTCAGACTTTGAGGGGGGGGAGTGATGTTATGTATTTAAATTTTATAATAGTGTAAGACTTGCCACCAGGGGGAGCACCTGTTGGTGACCCAAGGATCACCTGCACACCTAATGCAAGCAAGTATAAAAAGTTGTCTGCCATGCTGATTCTTCACTCTGGAATTTGATTAAATAGACCAAGGTCACATCTATTTGACTTTACAGCACACAGTCTTGTGGAGTTATTCTGAACATAACAGTAACTATTTATTACATTTGTGTGCTGTCAAAAATATAAAATTATTTTTATTTGACTATGAACCAAACTGATCTGTATTTGATTCTCAAAAATAATTGTTGGAGCAGACTGAGACAAAAAAGCTGTTCATTCCATCTATCCATAATTCTCATTGCTCGTAAAGCTAATGAAAAATGAGTTGAGGACACCTTAAACACTTGAGATTAATTCTAATCATAACAATCCTATAAGGGTATTGCAAAGTTAATTAGGCATCCTCCAATGTAGTTTATCATGCCCAACATCTCCACTAATGTTATAGAAGGTCACCATCCTCATGTTGTAAAATGCTTTAAAACATCCATTAAAATCTTGCCATATATTGTGTTCTTGGTAAAATGATTGTGAATTTGGAATCCAAAATAAAAACTGATTTAAAAAAAAAATTGTATTAAAGACCAATATTTAATTTACATTCATGAATGATGATTTATAATATTTTTGCTGTCTAGGATCATGTCTTATTTCGGGGCTGTGGTAAGCTAAAAGTTCTCTAACTTAATGTTCCCCTTTAACATCTCTTTGCCCACCAGTTTTCTGTGATCCCAACATATCTGTACTGTAATAAAGTTCTTGTATGGGCCATATTCTCTATTGAAAATTGCTATGTAAACATTTTCTATAGGAATTGCCACGTTAAAATGAGGCTTCTTGGATTCAGCCCCATTTGGATTATGGTTGGAAAATTGGACCTGTTTGTGCTGGACATTAAGACCAGTTTCGAAGAAAAAATGGCAGCCGCCTTGGTTACACCCGCTTGCGGCCGGTCCCACAGCAGCCGCCCTTTTGGGCAGGTCGGTTGTGCTGCTGTTGCCTGCGTTCGCTGCAAAAATGGAATGGATGCAGATCATGATGTCAATGAATGTGCCATTTTTCATGCCAGTGCTCCATTTAATGCCCTCTACAAATCATGACCAGCAGACCATGCGTTCAGCAGCAGAACGGACCCTCACCAAAGCTATTTAA
The DNA here is from genome assembly GCF_044704955.1 of Pristiophorus japonicus. Lineage (NCBI taxonomy): Eukaryota > Metazoa > Chordata > Chondrichthyes > Pristiophoridae > Pristiophorus > Pristiophorus japonicus. The sequence continues at coordinate 106,302,976 of NC_091986.1, forward strand.
AGGGATCATCAACAACTTGCAGCTGACTTACTTTTTCGTTTGTGCCACTGCACACACAGTTGGATTCCTCGCTCAGCTCAGCTGTGGGAAGTCACTGCCTGGTTTTCAGTCTCGGCGGCTTCTTCTGAGGAACTGCGGCTTCCTCCGGTACATTGATCTTGGTGGAGCGAGAGCGAGAGGGAGAGAGAGCTCTCTCTAGATACAAGCTGCAAGCTCCAAGCTACAAGCTAAAAATAAAGTGGAAAAGAGCCTGTCTTTATGGGAGTCTTGCTACTCCCTAACTTTTCCACCAATCTTTAAAATCCTTTTGTTCCTAATCCTGGGTACTTAGTCAGTAATGGGCCATCCAATCCATTTGTGTTGGACTAAGGGCATTTCTCTCAGTCTTTGTGTTGGGAAAAACCTGGTTCCTCTTTGGCTGGCCAAGCTAGTGGGTTCATTGTTCTGCTCTTCTTCTGAGGTGGAGATGAGGAGTGCTTTTGCATATTAGAGTGGCTTTGTCAATGGCCCCCACTTCCTGGCCAACAGCTCTTTTGTCAATATTCATGGCCCCTTTCCTTTTGCTAGGACTGGTGGGCAAACCCATAGATTCTGGATGACTGACAGTTCTTTTGTCAAAGCTAACTGCCATGCGGTCTCTGAAGTTTTAACAAAAAACAGCTTTTTCACTTATCTGCACAGGGTGACCCCAGCACAGGGAAAATACCCTCAGAAAAAAATAAAATCCACAAAATATTCTCGACTAAGTCCATTCTTTAAACAGAAACTTTGCGATCTCTTCAGTGGGCACAGATCTCTGCCAGCTCTTGGAACCAAACTTGCAGCCTCAGAGCAGGGCAACAAGGCGCTCAAGGTGACCGCAGTCTTGAGTTTTCTGGCCAGTGGATTCTTCCTGGCTGGATCAGGTGATATAGCAAAGATTTCATAGTTAGCTGTCCATCGCTCCACCCAGGAGGTCACAGAGGCTCTGTACTCCAGGAGAAGGGACTTCATTGTCTTCCATCTGAACAGCATGTAGCTTTGCCAGGATATTGTGCTTCCCCATAGTGCAGGGCGACATTGACTGCAAACTCGTGGCTTTGCAGACGCTGCAGATCAATGCAAAGTGTACGACTCACTTAATATGCAGTTGGTCTGTGACCACGCCCAGCACATCAGGATTCGGGACCACCTTAGGGAGAGGAGGAAAAGGAGGAGGATGTGGCATGAGGGAGGAGGAAAAGGGGGAGGAGGAAGAGGCAAGGCAGGCAACAGATCCCCATTTCGGACAGGTGTCCGTAAGCACCTTATCAGACTCAAGTTCCCCGTTATTCACCACCTCCCCATATTACCATTTCTCTGTCATGGAATATCATAGTGTCCTCCTGGGCACAAAGCTGAAATTAGGACCACCACAAAACAAACATTCCAAACATAATTTATAAATTTATCAAATCCAAATCAAAACGTCAACTAATCACCCTTATGCATTCCCTTAGTTCCTGTCTTTCATTTTGCTTTTCCTACTACAGTGCTCCTATGAAGTGCTACCCCAGTGGCTGCAGCATGCCTGGTGCTGACTACAGATGATCTTGCAGGATGACCTCAAGCATCTCTGGGCCTAGAAGGCCCATCTGTAAACTGCACCATGTCAGCACGAGCCGCAGTAGTCTGCGCTGGTTGGATGTCAGGCAGCAGCAAGGGTACTGGTGAAGTGGCAGTGATGGGAGTACAAATTATGTCATCCTGAGAGAGGACAGCATGTTTTTGCTCCACAGAGCCACTGTCACTTCCGCGGGGCGACACCTCAGCATTCCTTGGCAAATGTTGTGGGACAGATTGCTGGAGTGCTGTGAGACCCTGCAAGTCCCTTTCCACACTCATAAACTCACTCATAATTCCAGCAGTCTGAGCTTCCACTGCAGCAATGAGATGTTGGGTCGCTTCCGCCTGTGCTGCAATGGAAGCTGCAACATTGCCCATCATATGCAGCATCATGACTGGGTTCACAAGCTCCCTCATGGAGTTGCCATCATTTCTATCCTGAAAATTATGGGCTCCAAGCTCTTTGCAGAGCCGTGTACAATGTTGGAGCTGGACTCCTCCAACACTGACAAGAGGCTCTCTGGCAGGCTTTCCATTGCACCTAGCATTTCTGTGTGCATGCCCATCACCTGTCTTCTGAAGCCCACCCCATTGAGATCATCATCTGAGTCATATGCTACAAAACAAATGCTCTCCGGGGAGCTGGCACCCAAGCTACCTTTCTCCCCTCGGCCTGGCTGCGGCCCTCTCGTGCCTGGATATTCACCATATGCAGATCCCGCTTCTGAACTACCCTGTAAAGTCTGTGCAGTGCTATATTTTGAGCTGGTGCCTGTGAGTATCAGATGCAGTGATGGAGTGTCATCTTCTCCTCCTTCACTCTTCTTCTTTTTCACTCTCCTCTCCCTCTTCTTGGTTAGCCACTGGCTGGGCAGGCTGGATTTCTTGGGTGGTTGAAATGAGGAAGGCACAAGGGTAAGGATCTGGTGAGAAGTGTGCGGGAAAGCAAGAAGTGCATGCTTACACAATGTACAGCTTGTATATCAGAAGATATTGTGGGGTGAGGGGGAAGTGGGATGTGAGAAGGATGATAATGTATGTGACTACCAGCATCTTGTATTCTTTCAGCCCCAATGCTGGCCGAGGGCTCAGCCGTGCCCCTGCCAAGAATGGCCAGCACTGTTTCTTTCAAGGGAGTGAGGTGAAGCTCGGAATATTTGGGGTGCCTTGTGTTTGGTAGAGATTGTTGGTAGGTGAGTCATGGGGGGGCTATGCCTTGAGTAGTGTGTGAGGTTAGTGGTCCTGTTGGTAGGTGACAGCTCTTGAAGATGCATTCATTGATTTTGACCACATGTCTGAGGTCATCACACTTCTTTTGGCCCTGGAGCTAGGTCTTGGGGGGGGGGGGGGGAAACTGCAAGCAGTGACAGCCTCAATGATATGGTCCTTCATCCTTCTTTCTGGAGGGCCTCCTGGTCTCTTGTGGATAGAGCACCTCTCTTCCAGTGTTGGCCCCCTGTACAAAGCTGGAGCACTGAATCCGAGACTCTGGGTGCTGTTTCCCTAGCCTGTTGAGCCATTTGTGTTAGTGCTGAAATATTTTGAGTATTATTTTATGTGCAGAATGAAGTTCGGCTTTAAGTTATGTGGACTGCCTAGTTTTGTATGATTTTAAAATTTTTTTCAGAATACAGTTCAGCTTTAGTCGGGAGCAGCAGCAGGAGCAGGTGGACCTGTGAGGGAAGGGGTGGCAGTGTAGTGCTTCAATAAAGCCCGAGGCTCGAGACCCAGATCAAGCTAGTCAGGAGCAGCAGCGGGAGTGGGTGGACCTGTGAGGGAAGCGGCAGCAGTGGGGTCAAAAGCAAGAAAAAAGTCAAAAGTAATCAAAGTGTGATGTCACAGCCAAGAGTGTAAGTAATTGGCTGGTTGATTGGTGAGTAGTTTTCTTTTTCTTATCTTTTTTCTTTTTCTTAGCAGTAAGAAACCATGTCATTGTTGCCAAATTAAGTAATTTAGGGGTTAAGTCATGGCAGGAGAGCCCAGACCCATGTCATGCTCCTCCTGTGCTATGTGGGAAATCAGGGACGCTTCCAGTGTCCCTGACTACTATGTGTGTGGGAAGTGTATCCAGCTGCAGCTCCTGACAGACCGCATTGTGGCAATGGAGCTGCTCATGGATTCAATCTGGAGCATCTGCGATGCTGAGGATGTCGTGAATAGCACGTTTAGTGAATTGGTCACACAGCAGGTAAAGGTTACACAGGCATATAGGGAATGGGTGACCATCAGGCAGAGCAGTAGAAGGAAGGTAATGCAGGGGTCCCCTGCGGTCATCTCCCTCCAAAACAGATATGCCACCTTGTGTACTGTTGGGGGAGCTGGCTCATCAGGGGAAGGCAGCAGCAGCCAAGTTCATGGCACCGTGGGTAGCTCTGCTGTGCAGGAGGGCAGGAAAAAGAGTGGGAGAGCTATAGTGGTAGAGGATTCTATTGTAAGGGGAATAGATAGGCATTTCTGCGGCCGCAAACGAGACTCCAGGATGGTATGTTGCCTCCCTTCGAGCAAGAGTCAAGGATGTCTCGGAGCAGCTGCAGGACATTTTGGAGGGGGAGGGTGAACAGCCAGTTGTCGTGGTGCATATAGGTATCAACGATATAGGTAAAAAGCGGGATGAGGTCCTACAAGCTGAATTTAGGAAGTGAGAAGTTAAATTAAAAAGTGGGACCTCAAAGGTAGTAATCTCAGGATTGCTACCAGTGCCATGTGCTAGTCAGAATAGAAATAGCAGGATAGCTAAGATGAATACATGGCTTGAGGAATGGTGCAAGAGGGAGGGATTCAAATTCCTGGGACATTGGAACTGGTTCTGGGGAGGTGGGACCAGTACAAATTGGATGGTCTGCACTTGGGCAGGACCGGAATCGATGTCCTAGAGGGAGTGTTTGCTAGTGCTGTTGGGAAGGATTTAAACTAATAGGGCAGAGGGATGGAAATCTATGCAGGGAGACAGATGGAAGTACAATGGGGTATAAAGGAGAAAAGTGGAAGTGGAGGGCAGAAAAATCAACGGTAAAAATCAAAAGGACAACATTACAACATAATTCTAAAAGGACAAAGAGTGTTAGAAAAACAAGCCTGAAGGCTCTGTGTCTCAATGCGAGGAGCATTCGTAATAAGGTGGATGAATTAACTGCGCAGATAGCTGTTAACGGATATGATGTCATTGGGATTAAGGAGACATGGCTCCAGGGTGACCAAGGCTGGGAACTTAACATCCAAGGGTATTCAATATTCAGGAAGGATAGACTGAAAGGAAAAGGAGGTGGGGTAGCGTTGCTGGTTAAAGAGGAGATTAATGCAATAGTAAGGAAGGACATTAGTATGGATGAGGTGGAATCTGTATAGGTAGAGCTGCGGAACATCAAAGGGCAGAAAACGCTAGTGGGAGTTGTGTCCAGACCACCAAACAGTCATAGTGAGGTTGGGGATGGCTTCAAACAGGAAATTAGGGATGTGTGCAATAAAGGTACAGCAGTTATCATGGGCGACTTTAATCTACATATAGATTCGGCTAAACAAGCTGGTAGCAATACGGTGGAGGAGGATTTCCTGGAGTGTATTAGGGATGGTTTTCTGGACCAATATGTCGAGGAACCAATTAGAGAGCTGACCATCCTAGACTGGGTGTTGTGTAATGAGCGAGGATTAATTAGCAATCTTGTTGTGCAAGGCCCCTTGGGGAAGAGTGACCATAATATGGTAGAATTCTTCATTAAGATGGAGAGTGACACAGTTAATTCAGAGACTAGAGTCCTGAACTTAAAGAAAGATAACTTCGATGGTATGAGACGTGAATTGGCTAGAATAGACTGGCGAGGAGGCAGTTGCCTCGTCCGATAAACTCCTCGTTCTTTTGCGCCCTCCCTGGTGCGCCTCTCCCACCTCACTGCTCCCTCCAGCGTCAGTCTGCTTAGCGTGCTGTGATGCCTCCTCGTCTCCCTCCATTATAGGCCAAATTCGGTCAAATATGTGGCTGGCAACAGCTAATTTTTGTTTCCCTATTTGCTTTGAAGCTCTAAAGTCTCCCTTATTCCTCCAAAAGCATCCACACCACACCCACACACGCTTTCAGTCCCTCTCAGCTTCCTCTCTCTCTGTCTGCTCTTCTGCGCATGTCATGATGACCCTTGATCTCCTGAATCGCGGGAATTGAGCGTTGCCATGCCATTACTAAGGACGGTGACACTTTGGGCCCAAGTTTCCACACGATAAAAAACGGGCGCCCCTCCGAGTTGGGCGCCCGTTTTTCGCGCCTAAAACGGTGCCGGAAAAAAAACTTGCGATTCTGGAGAGCCCTGCAGCTCCTTGTCTGTTTGGCGCGGCGCCCAGGGGGGCGGAGCCTACACTCGCGCCGATTTTGTAAGTGGGAGGGGGCGGGTACTATTTAAATTAGTTTTTTTCCTGCCGGCAACCCTGCGCGTGCGCGTTGGAGCGTTCGCACAGTGTGAAGGAAAACATTGGCCCTCGGCCATTTTTGTAGTTCTTTGTAGCTGTTTAATTTTTGAACATTTTTTAATAAAAGCACATTGCCATCAGCACATCAGCACTGAGGCTTCCTGCAGCCTTCTCACTGTCTCCTTCCCGCCCGCTGTCGGGAAGGTCTTCCTCCCCCCCCCCGCTGCGTTCGGGCGGGCGGGCCCGCACTCCCTCCCTCCCGCCGTTGGGAACGTCTTCCTCCCCCCCCCCCCCCCCGCTGCGTTCTGGCGGGCAGGTCCGCACTCCCCTCCCTCCCGCCGTCGGGAACGGCTTCCTCCTCCCCCCCTGCCGTCGGGAATGAACGAACGAACTTGTGAGGCTGGCTGAAGCACTTTCACACAGGTAGGAAGATGGTTTATTGAATCTTTTCTTTGCTTATAAATTTTTATTCAGGTTGGATTTATTTGTATAATATTTGTATAAGTATAAATAAGGATTTATTATAGAATTTAATGACTTCCCTTCCCCCCCTCCCCCCCACCTCGTTCTGGAGCCTAATTTGTAACCTGCGCCTGATTTTTTCATGTGTAGAACAGGTTTTTTCAGTTCTACAAAAATCTTCACTTGCTCCATTCTAAGTTAGTTTGGAGTACGTTTTCACTGTGGAAACTTTGAAATCAGGCGTCAGTGGCCGGACACGCCCCCTTTTGAAGAAAAAATTCTGTTCCAAAGTAGAACTGTTCCAGCTGACTAGAACTGCAGAAAAAAAATGTGGAGAATTGCGATTTCTAAGATAGTCCGTTCTCCACCAGTTGCTCCTAAAAATCAGGCGCAAATCATGTGGAAACTTGGGCCCTTTACGTCAGGAGGTCAGCGAGATTTAACGCTAACACCCATTTCATATCGCTCGTAGTAACGGCCAATTTCAAAAATGGAGACCAGGTGCTTTGAGAATGGGCGAGAAGCCGGCGATCTGAAAACCCTTTTTTACTGCCCACGCCGGAAATAACGCCTATTTTTGGGCGATAAGCACAAAAGTGTAAAATCTAGCCCCATGTCCCCAAGTTTTAGTTTCCCCTATGAGTGGAAATATCCTCTCTGCATCCACCTTGTTGAGCCCCCTCATTATCTTATATGTTTCGACAAGATCACCTCTCATTCTTCTGAACTCCAAAAAGTATAGTCCCAACCTACTCAACCTACCTTCATAAGTCAACCCACTCATCTCAAGAATCAACCTAGTAAACCTTCTCTGAACAGTCTCCAATGCAAGTATATCGTTCCTTAAATATAGAAACCGAAACTGTATGCAGTACTCCAGGTGTGGCCTCACGAATACCCTGTACAGTTGTAGCAGGACTTCTCTGCTTTTATACTCTATCCTCCTTGCAATAAAGGCCAACATTCCATTTGCCTTCCTGATTACTCGCTGTGCCTGCATACTAACTTTTTGTGTTTCATGCACAAGGACCCCCAGATCCCTCTGTACTTCAGAACTTTGCAATTTTTCTCCATTTAAATTATAATTTGCTTTTCTATTTTTTCTGCCAAAATGGATAACTTCACATTTTCCCACATTATACTCCATCTGCCAAATTTTTGCCCATTCACTTAGCCTGTCTAATATCGCTTTGAAAATTTTTCGTGTCCTCCTCACAATTTGCTTTCCCACCCATCTTTGTATCATCAACAAACTTAGCTACATTACATTCAGTCCCTTCATCCAATTCATTAATATAGATTGTAAATAGTTGAGGCCCCAGCACCGGTCCCTGCAGCACTCCACTAGTTACTGTTGCCAACCGGAAAATGACGCATTTATACTGGCTCTTTGTTTTCTGTTAGTTAGCCAATCCTCTATCCATGCTAATATATTACCCCCAAGCCCATGAACTTTTATCTTGAGCAGTAACCTTTTATGTTGCACCTTATCGAATGCCTTCTGGAAATCCAAATACACCACATCCACTGGTTCCCAGTCTGTTCATCCTTTCAAGTCTGTGTGCTTTGGACTTAAGTGAGCAAAGATGGGGCCATACCAGGGGGAACGATCAGGGTGGAAAAAAGTATGAGTTTTATTATGAAGCATAAAAGGAGCAGGAACTCAGAAAGCTAAATATTAGCCAAATACTTAATAACAAAGCATTTTCTGAAGGTGACATGGTGAGAAAGTGCTTTGTGCTATGCAATGGTAAAAGGTGGATTTGTGCCAATGAATTCTCACAAAGTAAATTTCCAACTGTACTATCACAAGGAAGGAAAACACATCAGAGGGAAACATAGAAACATAGAAAATAGGTGCAGGAGTAGGCCATTCGGCCCTTCGAGCCTGCACCACCATTCAATAAGATCATGGCTGATCATTCACCTCAGAACCCCTTTCCCGCTTTCTCTCCGTACCCCTTGAATCAGACTTCAGTTTTTATGAATAAGTGGATTATCTACATATGCTATCTCCCATAAAGCCATAGCTGAGATTGGAAATTTCAAGAGAATCACAAGCACAAAACCACATTCTACCAATTCTCACACAAAATGCCTTCTCACTACTCCACTCTTTGGGAATGCATTTGTTCAAGAGCTGCATAACCAGAAGTCTGAGAATTTGGACATATATCATTGTTCCTTCAATGTTGCTTGAGCAGTATCCTGCAATCCCCTAACACCTTTGTGAGAGCATCATCACCTGCATAGGTTCAATGAGAAGGGTCACCATCACCCTAAGATAACTAGGGATGGGAAATAAATTCAGCCTCATCAGTGGCACCCTGTTTTTTTGGGAAAACAGTTGAAAAAAAGTAACAATTTACAGCCTGCCACTAATGGCTAGAGAGAGCTTTATGACCTAAGAAGACCAGAGGAGACATGAGGGGAAACCTTTTTACGCAGCGAGCGGTTAGGATCTGGAATGTACTGCCTGAGAAGGTGGTGGAGGCAGATTCAATTGAGGCTTTCAAACGGGAATTCAATAAGTACCTGAAGGAAAAAAAACTGCAGGGCTACGGAGAAAGGGCGCAGGAGTGGGACTAACTGAAGTGTTCTTGTTGAGAGTCAGCACGGGCTTGATGGGCTGAATGGCCTCCTTCTGTGCTGTAACCATTCTATTATTCAATGAGAGGGCAAATAAATAACATGGACTGGAACAAAAATGATAATAATCAATATATTCAAAATAACTAATTTACAAATGTTATAAATAATACAAAATGTAAACTTTTACACTAATAGTTTTCAGCCTCTTTAACAAAGAACTTGGTCTTGGGACTTCACTCATATTCTAATTTCGGATCTTTAATTCTGCTTCTATATTGATAATCTTGACTCCTACTGCTTGAACGACATGCAAGGGATGCTACCCACATGCTTCATCATATCATCACTGGGAGTACTTTACCATTTCTTTAATCTCCTGGTTCCTCATAAAATTCATTTGGGCTAAAAAAGATTAATTGCGAGGCTTTTATTTAATTGGAAAAGAAATGTAAATATAAAAAAAAAATTATGGAAGATCATTAAAGTTTGTTTTATCCCCTATTTAAACACCTGTTTTTCAGATTATCTTTTAGTGTAAAAAAATGAGATGTTGACTATTGTTCTCTGGCAGTAGACATTTCTACAAACCTATGGAATAAAACTTACTAAACGCCTTCTCAATGTCAATATAGAAACAGAGTCAAAGATCCGAAATTAGAATATGAGTGAAGTCCCAAGACCAAGTTCTTTGTTAAAGAGGCTGAAAACTACTAGTGTAAAAGTTTACATTTTGTATTATTTATAACATTTGTAAATTAGTTATTTTGAATATATTGGTCATTACCATTTCACTGTATCTATCTTTCCCAGACACCCACGGTGTTTCATCTCTTTATAATCGCAAATCTTAATGGGGTAAATAACTTTTTATATTCTGAGTTCCACAATATAAAATATAAAATATAAAGTACTGCATGAATCCACTCTTAAGAGTTTTAGGGGGAGAAATTTGGTAGCGCCCTGTTTGGGGCATTAACTATTAAGATTTTGAAAAGTTAGCGCCAGACGCAAACAGATGCTAACTTCTAAATTGGGCTCTAGAGCCCCAGGAAGGAAGGGGGCGGTAAATGAGGCACTAATGACCTCAGTGGGGTGTTGCAAGCATGCTAACAGCAGAGTGCTACCCAATTTCAGGTGACTTGTATTCAGCAATCATCCTTCAGTCCTTCACACTGGCTCATTCCAGCTCTTAAACGGGAGGTTACATCAAGCCGCAGCTGCTCATTTTCATCAGTGTTTGCATTTGAGGGAGAACTGTGAGCAAGTGGAAAAAGTTTCTGGAATTGGCTAATCCAGCTGGAAGGGAGAAGGCACAATGATCTAATAACGTGGCATTGGAGGCATTGGTGGGGCAGTTAAGAGATGGAGGGATGTGCTCTTCCCGGCAGCTGGAAGTAGGTCATTGCCACAGATCTTCGGGGCCATGTGGAGGGAAGTGGCAGAGGAGGTGTCAGCCAGCACTGTAGTGGATTCAACACTCATACAGTGCCAGAAGTTGTTCAATGTCCTCAGTCGGGTGGTCAATGTGAGTACATGTTTCTACGCCTCCTACATACCAGCCTCTGAATCTCTGACTGCACACTGAGCAAACCACCACTTCCCCACCACTCTCCCACCAAACATGTGCAGCTACTCAAACTCACATACTCATCTCATGCCTTGCCTACATTCACTGCTATTAAACAATGGCAGGCATATATCCCACATACATAGCTGGATTCTTACTCACACAAATTCCTTTCTTTTGCAGGCCAAGATGGCACAGAGGGAGCAACAGAGTACTGGCAGAGGTGAACCTCAGCTGCAGGAGCTGTACGACCTGGAGGAGCGAGTGCTGCAACTGATTGGGCAGAAAGTGGTGGACGCCATGACCGTTGGTGATGTTGACCCTGTTGGGGCTAACAATGGTATGTATCTTTATTCCCTCTCCTTTTCTCATGCCACTTCCCCCTCACACCAGAAGGTTTTATCACTTTCCAGCTCCTGATACACTCTGCCTTTGTTGCTCCATTCCTGCCCCCGCTGCCCTTCCTCAGATTAGGAGACCAAAACTGAACACAATATTCCAGGTGAGGCCTCACTAACGCCCAGTACAACTGCAGTAAGACCTCCCTGCTCCTATAGTCAAATCCCCTAGCTATGAAGGCCAACAGACCATTTGCCTTCTTCACCACAAGAAATTGGTGTGCAAAATTAAAGCACATGGTATTGGGGGTAATGTACTGACATGGGTAGAGAACTGGTTGGCAGATAGGAAGCAGAGAGTCGGGATAAACGGGTCCTTTTCAGAATGGCAGGCAGTGACTAGTGGGGTGCCGCAGGACTCAGTGCTGGGACCCCAGCTATTGACATTATACATTAATGATTTAGAAACATAGAAAATAGGTGCAGGAGTAAGCCATTCAGCTCCTCTAGCCTGCACCACCATTCAATGAGTTCATGGCTGAACATGCACTTCAGTACCCCCTTCTCGCCATACCCCTTGATCCCCCGAGTAGTAAGGACTTCATCTAACTCCCTTTTGAATATATTTAGTGAATTAGCCTCAACTACTTTCTGTGGTAGGGAATTCCACAGGTTCACCACTCTCTGGGTGAAGAAGTTTCTCCTCATCTCGGTCCTAAATGGCTTACCCCTTATCCTTAGACTGTGACCCCTGGTTCTGGACTTCCCCAACATTGGGAACCTTCTTCCTGCATCTAACCTGTCTAAACCCGTCAGAATTTTAAACATTTCTATGAGGTCCCCTCTCATTCTTCTGAACTCCAGTGAATACAAGCCCAGTTGATCCAGTCTTTCTTGATAGGTCAGTCCCACCATCCCGGGAATCAGTCTGGTGAATCTTCGCTGCACTCCCTCAATAGCAAGAATGTCCTTCCTCAAGTTAGGAGACCAAAACTGTACACAATACTCCAGGTGTGGCCTCACCAAGGCCCTGTACAACTGTAGCAACACCTCCCTGCCCCTGTACTCAAATCCCCTCGCTATGAAGGCCAACATGCCATTTGCTTTCTTAACCGCCTGCTGTACCTGCATGCCAACCTTCAATGACTGATGTACCATGACACCAGGAAGAATGTTCCCGATGTTGGGGAAGTCCAGAACCAGAGGACACAGTCTAAGGATAAGGGGTGAGCCATTTAGGACTGAGATGAGGAGAAACTTCTTCACTCAGAGAGTTGTTAACCTGTGGAATTCCCTACCACAGAGAGTCGTTGATGTCAGTTCATTGGATATATCAAGAGGGAGTTAGATGTGGTCCTTATGGCTAAAGGGATCAAGGGGTATGGAGAGAAAGCAGGAAAGGGGTACTGAGGTGAATGATCAGCCATGATCTTATTGAATGGTGGTGCAGGCTCGAAGGGCCGAATGGCCTACTCCTGCATCTATTTTCTATGTTTCTATGTTTCTATGACAGTGACGAGGGAGAAGAGGAAGAGGACCCAAGCACTGTGCCATTGCATCTCTCACCCGCAGGCACTAGCTCAGAGACTGGCACTACACGGTCCTTAGAGGGGTCTGCACTGGGTGATGAACCGGGGCCTAGCGGCTGCAGCAAAGGGAAAGGGTAGTTTGGGAGCCAGTGCCCTGGAGGGAGAGTTTGCGTCCGGGTTCTACTGCACAAGACTCAGATGAGGACCTTGATGGGGAGGTGTTCACATGAAGGTTGATGGCCATGTACCCCGACATGATAGCTGCAATGGCAAGAGTGCCCGAGAGCCTCTCAGAAATGGTACTCCACCTTCAACATTGCACAGAGCTCTGCGCACACCATGGAGCTCATCATTTCCAGTGTGCAGATGCTGATGGACTCCCAGAGAGACTGTTCGGATCCAGACATCATGACGTGTGTCATGGATGATGTGGCAGCTTCCATTGCAGCACAGGTGTAATCAACGCAACATCTTAGTGCTGTAATGCTGACAATGGTTGGTGGCATGGAAGCTCAGACTGCTCTCATGCAGTCTCCACTGGATGCCACACGAGCTCTGACTGCTGCCATTGCCGCTGGAACCATCACAGTTGACCGGGGATCTCATGGTGTTGCAGCTGGCCACCAACCTGTGCTCCAGCAGATTGGTGGGGATGCTGAGGTGCTACCCTGGGAGAGTGGCAGTGGGTCAGTGGAGCAGGAACCTGCTGTCCTCTCTCAGGATGACAGCATTCTTGATCCCACCACAGCCACTCCACCATTGCACTTGTCGCTGCCTGTCATCCAGCCAGCCCAGACAGCCGCCGCTCAGCCTGAAGTGGTGCAGTCTACCAGCCGGGACTTCCAGGCCCAGAACTGATCAAGGATGTCCTGTAGTCTCTGGCCCTGACACTCAGCAGACTTCCACCAGTCGTGCTGCACCCACAAGGGAGTGATTACAAAAGAACTCTAGAATAGGTAAACCGAGTATTAAGAGGGGATGTAAGGTATTGTGTAAGGGTGATTCTTAAATATAATAATTGTTTATGATAGTTTTAAATGGTATGAGATACATTTTTATTGGAATGGTGCATATTTGGTGGCGTATCTCATTTCAGTTTTGGGGCTGTGGTATGGAAGGGGAAATTGATGTGCTGATGGGGATGTGCAGAGCAACCGGAAAGTGGGCTAGAATTCACTGGAACCGAAGTCTGATGAGGTGGTTGCGAACCGTCCTTGCAGAATGGCAATTGAGTCGCTGCCTCATCAGTCGCTGCTGTTGCTGCTCCTGCTCCTTTCGTTCTCGTCCTCATCTTCTTCCTGCTCCTCTTTTTGCTTCTCCTCCTGGTCCTCCTCATGCTCCTCCTGTGCATGCTTGGCAGGAGTGTTGGGGTTGCGGAGGGGAGTTATGAGCCACAGGGAGAGTGGATAGCCCCTGTCTCCGAGCAGCCAATGTGGTGGCTGGAACAGAGCTGGCACACCGGTCTGGTGCAGGATGAAGGCATCGTGATTGCTGCCAGGATAATGGGCATTGACGGTGAGGAATCGGCGTGTGCGGTAGCACACCAACTACACATTAAGTGAATGGTAGCCTTTGCGGCTACAGAATACCTTAGGGTTGTTATACGGTGCCTACAAAGTGACATGGGTGCAGTCAATAGCACCCTGCACCATGGGGAAGCCCGCTATCCAATGCACGCTCTAGTTGCCTCTCTCTGGTCTTGGGGAAGGAAATGTATTCCCTTCTTCTGTACACAGCATTTGTGACCTCGTGGATGCAGCAATGGACGGCAAACTGGGAGATGTTGGAGATGTCTCCTGTTGCACACTGGAAGGATCCGCTGGTGTAAAAATTGAACGCGATGGTGACATCGACTGCCACTGAGAGAGCAGTCCTCACCCTGGTCTGAGGCTCAAGGTCTGGTTGCAGGAAGTGGCAGAGCTCTGTGATCACGTCCTTGCTAAATCGCAGCCTTCGAACACACTGTTCCTCAGTGAAATTGATGTCAGAGAACTGCTGCTGAAATACCCTGGGAGGGGAAGGTCTCCTGTTGACAGCCCTGTTGGGTCTCCTCCCTCTGGCCAACTTTTGCTGTATTTCTCTCTGCCTAAATTGTCTCCGACGGTGATGTTGGAGCATGAGGTTGAATGTCAACACAGCCCCCATGAAATGATATAAAGGTTGGACTTTCAAATCTGCCCTCAATGAAAATCACGAATGTTTAACAGCCAGAACACTCCTTCAACTGGAAATCGCTGAAATCTGTCAAAACGCCTGTCTGCTTATGTGGAAGTAAGCAACAACCATTATTGGGCGACTTAAAATTTTCCCGAAGATGGTGCCTGTAAATAGCGTTCCTCCAGCCGACTCCAACTGAAACTTGACAGCTGAAGCTGTCATTGTCAGTGCCAGGCAGGAACATAGGGGGCAAGAGCAAATTTAGCTTCCGGGGTGGCAATGGGGTGCAGCCGGGCGGGGCGCTACCTGTTAACGCCACAACAAAACCCCCGCCCAATTTAGCATGAGGCATTGTTCTCGCCGTGTCCAGTGAAAAACTCATTTGAGTCCTGGGGATGCTAACTGCCTCAATTTCATGCTATAAGATACATTATTTTACAATTAAAACAAAACAGGTTTAATACGGAAGATATAGAATATATCAATATCATAAACATATGCTGAATGCATGGCTTGGTAAAAGTTGAAACACAGCTATACAATAGAGGAATTCAGATATTGTCATGAGGAAGATTCTGTGGAGATTTAAAATCTAAATTTTAATTCACTCACTTCTACATGCCCATAAATTTTTAATGCAGTTTTTGTCTGCCCAAAGCAATCCTGCAAAATATTTGTCAGAATTGCAGAACTGTGGGACTGGGTTCTCCACTAACTAGCTTTTGCAACAGACATATTAGCTTGGGCAGCACATTCACCTTTGCAGTAAATTGTCTTCTCAAAGAGTCTTAGTCTGTGTTTGTACTTGTTATGAGTGAGAGGCAATTCCTTCTGTAAGTTGCTGAAAGTTTTGGGCTTATTGTTATGCCCAGATATCTAAAACCTAAGTCTGACCATACACATTGAAATGCATTTTTCCAGAATGTCTTGTGTGAGCGACATGTCCTCTGTTTTGGTACAATTAAATTTGTAACCTGAAAGCTGACCAGTCTCTGATGAGTTGGAAAATAATAAGTTTCACAGTAGTGGGCTGATATAGTAATCATCATGAATCCCTTCATGCTGCATTTCACCGATGTCTGCATGTATCCTTATGGATGTTGCAAGCAATTCTATGCCTGGGTCATAAAGGGAATTCAAGCTTCATTGGTATTGCAAATGGTACCTTGATGAGCCTTTGGTGAACAGTTAGTGCTCTCAATGCTTCCGGCCTGTTGTGCCCTGTGCTCAGCACATTAGATGTCTTGGGCCACATTATTGGCTCCAAGTCACTATATGACGCACAGCCATGGCAAAGAGTTCTGAATTTAAAACAAATAATTAATTACATATATTATCTCTGTAACTATTAAAAAAAAATGTGTGCAATGTGATTGGATAATATTAACAATTGAAGATCAATAGCATATGAAATATTCAACAATTTTGCTTGAAGCACCTGTGACTTATGAAGGCTAACATTTCCAATGGATAATTTTATAATTACTCATCTTATTTCTGACCGATGACATCAGAAAAGTATGCAAGAGAAGAAACATATTTATCTTGAAGGGATCGCAAAGTTTCTGTTTAAAGAATGGACTCAGTCGAATATTTTGTGGATTTTATTTTGCAGAGGGTATTTTCCCTGTGCTGGTTTTTGT
Organism: Pristiophorus japonicus; assembly: GCF_044704955.1. Taxonomy (NCBI): domain Eukaryota; kingdom Metazoa; phylum Chordata; class Chondrichthyes; family Pristiophoridae; genus Pristiophorus; species Pristiophorus japonicus. The sequence continues at coordinate 106,319,243 of NC_091986.1, forward strand.
TAAAACTCCAGAGACCACATGGCAGTTAGCTGTGACAAAAGAACTGTCAATCAACCATTGACAAAAGAGCTGTCGGCCAGGAAGGGGGGGCCATTGACAAAGCCACTCTAATATGCAAAAGCACTTCTCACCTCCATCTCAGAAGGAAAGCAGAACAATGAACCCACGAGCCTGGCCAGCCAAAGAGGAGCCAGGTCTTTCCCAACACAAAGACTGAGAGAAATTTTCCCAGATTAAGGGCCATCAGCCCATCACTGACTAAGTACCCGTGCTTAGAAACAAAGGCATTTTAAAGATTGGCGGGAAAGATAGGGGTAGCAAGACTCCCAAAAAGATACGGTCTTTCCACTTTATTTTTAGCTTGAAGCTTGGAGCGTGAAGCTTGCAGCTTGTATCTAGAGAGAGCTCTCTCTCGCTCTCGCTCTCGTTCCATCAAGATCGATGTACGAGAAGAAAGTAAGAAAGGAAGGAAGAGAGAGAGAGCTTCTTCTTTTCCCTCTCGCTCTCGCTCCACCAAGGAGGAAGCCGCAGTTCCGCAGGAGAAGAGCGATCGAGACCGGCTGCGTGAGGTGGTGAGCATGGCCGCGAGTGTCGCAAGCTGGGTGAGACTAAGGGCTCAGGGTTTTCTCAGACGTGAAGCTTTTCAGGGCTATTCTGGGGAGGAAGCTTCGACTGGGTAATTAGTTAGTAGGGGTGGAGTTAGAATGCGCCAGGGAATTACTGCATGTTACTAGGTCTCATTTCTGTACTGAATGTATGCTGTTTATAACCTGGATTTTATTCTCCACCGAGACAATGATTTTGTTTAGTAATGCATGTTTTAGCCAGTGTATGTTAGACCAAATAAATATAAGTACGATTTTTCACCGAAGCGTTCCTGTCCGTAACTCATTTCATTTACACTCTGAATAATAATTCCCGGGTCTAGAACTTTCGTAAGGCGGGGGCGATTCGAACCGTCCGTCTAGCAATTGGGCTAGTATCAAAACCGCTTACATCTCATGGTGACCACGGCAGGACACAGGTTAAAGGAGTATAAATCAGTCATGGACAGCGCTTCTGGCGAAAGATCCCAAATGGAGAAAGGGATTTCTTCATATGTATTTAAGAAGGTTAACATCACTAAGAAGTGAGTGCTAGGCTTATTGCATGCTGAGCGTCCAGTGGACGCAGTGGCAGAATGGACGAAAGGCAAGGAGCATAGGCGTAGCATTGAAAAGACGATATGGCTCGTCTGTCTACAAGACAAGTCCAACTGCTAGATGAGCAGGTTAGTAAGTTAGAGACAGAGCTCAGGGAGTCCAAGGCACAGTCAGACGCAAGGGCTGTAATAGGGAGCAGGTTATGCACGCAGCTAAGGGATAGAACATAAGAACATAAGAATTAGGAACAGGAGTAGGCCATCTAGCCCCTCGAGCCTGCTCCGCCACTCAATAAGATCATGGCTGATCTGGCCGTGGACTCAGCTCCACTTACCCGCCCTCTCCCCGTAACCCTTAATTCCCTTATTGGTTAAAAATCTATCTATCTGTGACTTGAATACATTCAATGAGCTAGCCTCAACTGCTTCCTTGGGCAGAGAATTCCACAGATTCACAACCCTCTGGGAGAAGAAATTCCTTCTCAACTCGGTTTTAAATTGGCTCCCCCGTATTTTGAGGCTGTGCCCCCTAGTTCTAGTCTCCCCGACCAGTGGAAACAATCTCTCCGCTTCTATCTTGTCTATCCCTTTCATTATTTTCAATGTTTCTATAAGATCACCCCTCATCCTTCTGAACTCCAACGAGTAAAGACCCAGTCTACTCAATCTATCATCATAAGGTAACCCCCTCATCTCCGGAATCAGCCGAGTGAATCGTCTCTGTACCCCCTCCAAAGCCCTCCAAAGCCAGTATATCCTTCCTTAAGTAAGGTGACCAAAACTGCACGCAGTACTCCAGGTGCGGCCTCACCAATAACCTATACAGTTGCAGCAGGACCTCCCTGCTTTTGTACTCCATCCCTGAGAAGAGGGGAAGAAAAAGCCAGGAGGAAACCTTCTGTAATCATAAGGAGTTCCTGCAATGCCAGGTAACTGAGGCAAAGGGGAACGAGAGGGCGGTTAGGGAGGAGAACACTCGCTTGTCGAATGAGGTAAAGCAGTTGAAGAGCAGTTGAAGGATATTCAGTGGCATACAGAGTTGCCAGCACTAGAGGGTTCGATACCGGTAATCATGGTCCTTGTCAGGAGCAGATCCGGAATTTAACCGATGATCTATCTAAGGCCAAAGGGATGATCTGGTAGCTCCGGGAATGGCCCAGGTAGATGAGGAAGAGCAGGGGAAAGATAAGGAGCTCTGTGAGGCAGAGGGGGACGCTCGACCACCGTCCGAAGTGCCGGGACCAGGACCCATGTGCCCTGTCCGGCAGCGGAAATACAGTACGCCCGTAGACGGTCACGAGCAAGGACCACTGCAGAGTGACTTCGTGATCCCGTATACAACCTCCCAGCTGCAGGCAATGGTCTCTAACCTGACCAAACTGATCAGCAAAGGCAACCCATCTGTCCATTTTACGGATGTGGAGCAGGTGGGGGGGGGATCAATAATTGCAACGAAGCTGAGTCAGCCAAATTACTTTTGTTTTCCCTGGATAGTCGGTTGTACCGGTCACTCTCAGCGGGTAGCAAGAGGGGGCAGGGCACGTTAGAGGGGATAAAGGATGACATCCTAGAGGCTATGGGCCTCAATGACAGAAGTTCCTTCTCCCAAGTGGAAAGGACACTGCAGTTAGGTGGGGAGGCACCGCAGGCTTTCACAGACAGGCTTTGGCCCATCTACCGGAGTGCCTGCATGGGGGTGCCTGACCGGGCGCAGCTGCAGGGGGACCCGAGGGTTCATTGGCTGAGGACGAACAGCCTGCCCAGGATCAAGGCCAAAGCAGAGGGGTGCTTCGATTCCAGGGATCCCAGACCACAGAAGAGGGGGTGATCCGAACAGTTAACTCTCTCTTTTAAGAATGGTAGGGGTGAGGATGACAAACCAAAGGTTCAGCAGTACACATGGACCTGCTTTCTCCAAGGGTTTCATAACAGTCCTTCTATTTTCCACCAATGTATGGTCAATTGTTTAAAAGTGTTCAGCAGACCACAGCAGCTTGTGCAGTACGTGGACGACCTGCTTTTGTTCTCCGACAAGGGGGAGGAGCATGGCCCACTGCTGGCTGAGCTGCTGAGTCTGTTAAAGGAAGCTGGGTTCAAGGTCAAACCCAGGAAAGCACAGATCGGCCAGCAGGAAGTAAAATTCCTCGGACTGACTGTGCGTGCTGGGGAGAGGGCCATCGGTGAGGCGAGGAGGAAGGCGGTACAGGAGCTACCTGACCCGACCATGGTAACAGGTGTAAGATCCTTCCTGGGACTCACACGGATGTCATAAAGGACTATGCCGCTACGGCAGCCCCTCTACTCCGGCTCCTCCAAATGGGAGTGGGCTGGGAGTGGGATGAGGACTGTGTTGTGTATCTATAAAGCACGCACTCCCATGTTCCACCACCAGGGAGTGCATCCCTTGAAGGGATCCCAGCATCCCTTGGGAGCACTGTATATAAGCCGGCCCATAAGGCCTGTTCCTCACTGTGGAGTGTCTTAATAAAGACTGAGGTCACTGTTACTTTAGCCTCTCTGTGTGCAGTCTCATCTGTGTTAGGAACACAATAACTGGCGACGAGTATACAAATCCAACGCAAAGATGCAGCAAAGTGTGGGCATCCTGGAGAAGATCTCGGAGGGTGAGGACTGGGAAGCCTATGTCAAATGCCTAGACCAGTACTTTGTAGCCAACGAGCTGGATGGAGGAGAATCGCTGCAAAATAAGAGAGCGGTCCTCCTCACGGTCTGCGGGACATCGATCTACAGCCTCATGAAGAATCTTCTGGCTCCGGCGAAACCCACAGATAAGTCATATGAGGAGCTGTGTACACTGGTTCGGGAGCATCTTAACCCAAGGGAGAGCGTGCTGATGGCAAGATATCGGTTCTACATGTGCCAGCAATCTGAAGGTCAGGAAGTGGCGAGATACGTCGACGAGCTAAGGCGACTTGCAGGACAATGTGAGTTTGATGGCTACCTGGAGCAAATGCTCAGAGACTTTTTTGTACCGGAAAATGACCTATTTATCCCGACTCTCTGTTTTCTGTTAGGTAACCAATCCTCTATTCATGCTAATATATTACCCCAACCCTGTGAACTTTAATCTTGTGCAGTAACTTTTTATGCGGCACCTTATCAAATGCCTTCTGGAAGTCCAAATACACCACATCCATTGGTTCCCTCTATCCACCCTGTTCGTTACATCCTCAAAGAATTCCAGCAAATTTGTCAAACATGACTTCCCCTTCATAAATCCATGCTGAATCTGCCTGGCCGAATTTTGCTTTTCCAAGTGTCCTGCTACTGCTTCTTTAATAATGGACTCCAACATTTTCCATCTAGTCTCTCTTGTCTTGCTTTAAGCTTGTGCATTTTGTAGTCATATCTTCTAGTTCCATATTTACAGTTTATGTTGAATAATACACTTACATATGCACAATCCATTCCTTTTTATCATTTTATAGACCTCAACTATACCCTTTTTACATTTCTGAGATAAAAACAAATTAAATTCTTTGAGTCCTTCTTCATAATTTATAGCTTTAATTAATGAAATCATCCTAATTACTCTCATCTGAATGCTTCCCAATGCACCTTTTAGAAAGATGGTGGTTAAAATTGCACAGAATTTGTCATGTATCCTACATGGCTATTGTTTGTACTATCACAAGGTGTGCCACCAGAGGGCACAGCAGTGGGAGACTTGTAGGTTACCTGTACAATTGTGCCTAGCCTAGTATAAAAGGCAGGCCACCATAGAAACATAGAAACATAGAAACATAGAAAATAGGTGCAGGAGCAGGCCATTCAGCCCTTCTAGCCTGCACCGCCATTCAATGAGTTCATGGCTGAACATGAAACTTCAGTACCCCCTTCCTGCTTTCTCGCCATAACCCTTGATCCCCCGAGTAGTAAGGACTTCATCTAACTCCCTTTTGAATATATTTAGTGAATTGGCCTCAACTACTTTCTGTGGTAGAGAATTCCACAGGTTCACCACTCTCTGGGTGAAGAAGTTTCTCCTCATCTCGGTCCTAAATGGCTTACCCCTTATCCTCAGACTGTGACCCCTGGTTCTGGACTTCCCCAACATTGGGAACATTCTTTCTGCATCTAACCTGTCTAAACCCGTCAGAATTTTAAACGTCTCTATGAGGTCCCCTCTCATTCTTCTGAACTCCAGTGAATACAAGCCCAATTGATCCAATCTTTCTTGATAGGTCAGTCCCGCCATCCCGGGAATCAGTCTGGTGAACCTTCGCTGCACTCCCTCAATAGCAAGAATGTCCTTCCTCAAGTTAGGAGACCAAAACTGTACACAATACTCCAGGTGTGGCCTCACCAAGGCCCTGTACAACTGTAGCAACACCTCCCTGCCCCTGTATTCAAATCCCCTCGCTATGAAGGCCAACATGCCATTTGCTTTCTTAACCGCCTGCTGTACCTGCATGCCAACCTTCAATGACTGATGTACCATGACACCCAGGTCTCGTTGCACCTTCCCTTTTCCTAATCTGTCACCATTCAGATAATAGTCTGTCTCTCTGTTTTTACCACCAAAGTGGATAACCTCACATTTATCCACATTATACTTCATCTGCCATGCATTTGCCCACTCACCTAACCTATCCAAGTCACTCTGCAGCCTAATAGCATCCTCCTCGCAGCTCACACTGCCACCCAACTTAGTATCATCCGCAAATTTGGAGATACTGCATTTAATCCCCTCGTCTAAATCATTAATGTACAATGTAAACAGCTGGGGCCCCAGCACAGAACCTTGCGGCACTCCACTAGTCACTGCCTGCCATTCTGAAAAGTACCCGTTTACTCCTACTCTTTGCTTCCTGTCTGACAACCAGTTCTCAATCCACGTCAGCACACTACCCCCAATCCCATGTGCTTTAACTTTGCACATTAATCTCTTGTGTGGGACCTTGTCGAAAGCCTTCTGAAAGTCCAAATATACCACATCAACTGGTTCTCCTTTGTCCACTTTACTGGAAACATCCTCAAAAAATTCCAGAAGATTTGTCAAGCATGATTTCCCTTTCACAAATCCATGCTGACTTGGACCTATCATGTCACCATTTTCCAGATGCACTGCTATGACATCCTTAATAATTGATTCCATCATTTTACCCACCAGGTGTGATCCTCACTCTGGAGTTATCAATAAAGGGCTAAGGTCACTACAGTTCAAGTGCAACACATTGCCTCATGGAGGCATTATCAGAGCATCCAAGGACATAACAATTGGTGACGAGATTACGGACTTTCACGTGAAAATGGCCACCCTTGGTACATTGCAGCAGTTCGCCGAAGGTGATGATTGGGATGCCTTTGTGGAGAGACTCGACCATTTCTTTACAGCAAACGACCTGGCAGGAGACAACCCGGCTACACTGGCTGGCAAATGGCGAGCTATCCTGCTAACCAGTTGTGGGCCCATCATCTATGGCCTCGTCAGGGACTTGCTTGCACCAACGAAGACAATAATCAAGACGTACGAGGAGCTCGTAACACTGATCCATGAGCAACTCAAGCCCAAGGGGAGCATCCTCACAGCCAGACACCGGTTCTACACCCACCAACGGCCCGAAGGCCAGGAAATCACGAAATATGCTGCAGACCTCAGGAGGCTGGTGGCACCGTGTAATTTCGGCGACCACCTCACTAAAGCACTGCAGGACATTTTTGTCATTGGAATCGGCCATAAGGGCCTTCTTCATAAGCTACTGTCGGCGGATACCACAGTCACACTGCAGAAGGCCATCTCTGTGAGCCAGGCATTCATGACCTCGACCTGAGGCTCCAGGCAGATGATTCACCCTCAGGACTCAAACCGGACAAGTACTGTGCACAGAGTGATGCCTTTTAGAGGCTGGACTGTAGAACACGAACCTTCTCAGGGAAGAGAGAACAGGCCCCTGAGTCCCTTAACTCAGAGTCCGCCGACGGGGGCTAATCAAGTAGATACACGCTGGCGTTGTGGAGGGAATCACAGGGCTCACCAGTGCTATTTTAAAGACTATGTATGCAAAGGCTGCAGCACAAAGGGCCACCTCCAGCGAAATATGACTCAATGTGTCGATGAAGAATCTGCAGATGGCCAGGAATCCAGCGCGGAAATATGAAACAATAGGCAGAGAGGCAGCTCAGCCCCACGACGAGGTAAATAGCATGTATACCTGCACCACCGAGTGTTCCCTGTTGAGGATGGAAATCGAGATAGAGTGCGTTCCAGTCTTCATGGAAATGGACACGGGGGTGAGCCAGTTAGCAATGAATCAAGAAGCCTTTGAGAGGCTATGGGACAATCAAACTGAACAACCCAAGTTGGTCCCGGTTCAGGCAAAGCTGTGCACCTACACCGATGAACATATCCCAGTCGTTGGTAGTGCGGATGTTAAGGTACTCCATGATGGCGTGGTGCACAAGTTACCTCTGTGGATTGTTGCAGGTGATGGACAATGCTACTCAGAAGAAGGTGAATGGAGAAGATCCATTGCAAGTGGGAAGACTTCACCCCTCCAACAATCGACATCCTCTGTGCTCAGAAGCAAAGCAAGCCGTCACCTGAGGTTGGATCCGGCACCAGAGAGCAGACCAGCACAGCACCCGAGACACAGACCGCCGAGACACGACTGCATGGAGATGATCCAGCTGGGATGAACCAATCGCACCTTCCAGGCTCCAGTGGCAGGACTCTGGAGAAAAAAAATCGGATCCAGAGGCGACTTCCCAGCTTCGGAGACAGAACCCGGGGAGAAGAGGATCACCACAGTTGACATTGTGGATGGAGGAAAGATTCAATAATAATGACCGCCCACTTTTTTTTGTCGTAAAGATCACATTTGCCTAAACTAATCCCCAGTATATCGCCCAGCGTCATTTTCAACATCTCGCACACATCACGCCCACAATATCGCTCGCCGAAAACACCGCTCTGAAAAAGTTGAGCTGCTCTGAATTCATCATCATCATCATAGGCAGTCCCTCGGCATCGAGGAAGACTTGCTTCCACTCTTAGAATGAGTCGCTAGGTGGCTGAACAGTCCAATGCGAGAGCCACAGTCCCTGCCACAGGTCGGACAGACAGTCGTTGCGGGTAAGAGAGGGTGGGACAGGTTTTCCGCACATTTCTTCTGCAGCCTGTGCTTATCTTCTGCATGCACTTGTCGACGAGTCTCGAGGTGCTTAGCACCCTCCCGGATCCACCTCCTCCACCCAGGGCGGTCTTTGGCCAGGGACTCCCAGGAGTCGTTGGGGATGCTGCACTTTACCAGGGAGGCTTTGAGGGTGCCCTTGTAACGTTTCCTCTATCCACCTTTGGCTTGTTTGCCATGAAGAAGTTCCGAATAGAGCGCTTGTTTCGAGCTAATCACAGCGGTGTGGATGCCATTTTGTAAATCGCAGGTCGCTTCATTGAAAAGGCTGCTTCAACTTCGGAGGAGTTTGGATTTACTCTGGAGTTCTTCTCAGGTGATGTGACCATCTGAACAGACATCTTTTCATACTATGGACAACTGGGTTTGAATGTAGGTGTCTTAGTGGGGAAATTTATTGCATTATACTTTTATTGGAATGGGGCCAGCCATTTCTCAGCCTGCATTGATTGCAATGCAGATGTTGCAGAGTGCAAATAGCACAATGTCTAATCCACAGCATTATGTTCCGAATCTAAGATGTGCCAGACTGATGAGGAGGTCCAGACCATACACCCACCGCACTTACAGGCAGAAGCGGTCTTACTTCGACTTATCCGAGAACACCTGCCTTCGGAGACTGCACTTCCACAAAGTGGTTATCAATGACATATGCCAGCCCATCACGACAGAGCTGCAGCCTGCCAGCACCTTCAGGACATCACTATCCGTCGAGGTCAAGGTCACCGCGGCACTGTCATTCTACGCATCCGATTTCTTTCAGGCCTCCGCGGTCGACATTTCCCCTTTGTCTCAGCATGCCACACATTGCTGCATTAGACAGGTCACGGAAGCCCTGTAGGATGTGTGTAGGATGAACTTTATCAGCTTCTCTATGACCATGGACCATGGAGGCTCAGACTGACAGGGCTGGAGCATTCTACCACATTGGTAAGTTCCCCAAGGTGCAAGGAGCAATACACTGTATGCACATTGCCATGCAGGCACCTTCTCAGGACCCAGAGGTTTTTTGCAACAGAAAAGGATTTTGCTCCCTGAAGGTCCAACTAGTTGTCGATCACAACCAGATAATTATGGCAGTGAATGCCAAATATATGGGCAGCTTCGATGAGGCTAACATCCTGCGTGAGAGCGTTGTATCTGACATGTTTACCAGTCAGCCACAAGGTCAATGCTGGATGCTTGGTGACAAACAATATGACCTAGTCACCTGGCTGACGACCCCCTGCGTGACACCCACACCGAGGCCAAGAAGATACAATGAGAGCCACATAGCCACATGCAATGTGGCCCAGAAAACAATTAATGTGCTTAAGCAGCGCTTTAGATGCCTGGAGCACTCAGGAGGGGAGTTACAATGAGGTAGCACAATTCGTGGTCGTGTGCTCCATGCTATACAACCTGGCTATTAGGAGGGGACAAGAATTGCCAGGGCTGATGGTCCATCTCAGGAGAGAGAGGAAGAGGAGGACGAGGGGCTGGACGCTGACCTCAGCCCAGACAATCAGGCTGACCATGCAACCATGCCCACGCCCCCCCTCTAGACCACAGGAAAGGGCCCATGGTGGCTACATAGCTGCTAGACTCTTACGTCAGCAGCTCATAAATGAGCGATTTGCCTGACAGAACGTTGCTGTTATTGACAAAGCTGACACACTGCTGTGTGTGCAGCTCAGATATCAATGGTGGCCATCACCTTGGTGCCAGTTAAAGTTTAATTTGATTCAAGTTAAGTGTGATTATACCCTTTCATGTTAAGGAATCACCAGTGTGTAATGGTCCAGCTATCTGAGACAATGCGCAACAAGGTTATGTTGAATAAAAAACATTTAATACGACCATTGGTCTGAAATCATAAGTATCACGGGCAAAAACACCCCACCCCCACCCCACTTTTTAGAACATTGACAACAATCAAATGGTCAACATGTCCAGCAACACAGAACACAAATGCAAACCAACAGGGTGGCCCCCTCCCCCGATACCTTACAACAGATTGCAAACACCGAGATGGAGATATAACACAGCCATCACTGCGGGCATGCACCTCACTTTCCTTCCCCCCTCCCCTTCTTCTCCCCACCTCTACTCCTTCCCCTCCTCGCTCTACATCGGCTGGCCAAGGCGCTCCTCAGGTGGTACCTCATTGGGGTAATGAAGGCACAGCCGGTGTTCGCAGAGATCCGGGAGTGGGGGGTACCGACGTGGCAATATTATCGGAAGCAGAAGCTGGATCTTGCTCCTGCCTCTCATGTGTCATTGGCACTGGGAGTGCGGAGCCTAGCTCTGGAGTGCCGCATTCTGGGACCACTGGGTGGCCTGTGCCATCAGTGTTCTTGGCAATCATAGAAACTTAGAAGCATAGAAAATAGGTGCAGGAGCAGGCCATTCGGCCCTTCGAGCCTGCACCGCCATTCAATATGATCATGGCTGATCATGCAACTTCAGTATCCCACTCCCGCTTTCTCTCCATGCCCCCTGATCCTCTTAGCCGTAAGGGCCACATTTAACTCCCTTTTGAATATATCCTACAAACTGGACCCCACAAATTTCTGTGGTAGAGAATTCCACAGATTCAGCACTTTCTGGTGAAAAAGCTTCTCCTCATCTCGGTCCTATATGGCATACCCCTTATCCTTAGACTATGACCCCTGATTCTGGACTTGCCCAACATCGGAACATTTTTCCTGCATCTAACCTGTCAGTCCTGTAATAATTTTATATGTTTCTATGAGATCCCCTCTCATTCTTCTAAATTCCAGTAATTATAAGCCGAGCCGATCCAATCTTTCTTCATATGTCAGTCCTGCCATCCCGGGAATTAGTCTGGTGAACCTTCACTGCACTCCCTCAAAGCAAGCATGTCCTTCCTCAGATTAAAACTGCACACAATACTCAAGGTGTGGTCTCACCAAGACCCTGTACAACTGCAGTAAGACCTCCCTGCTCCTATACGCAAATCTTCTCGCTATGAAGGCCAGCATGTCATTTGCTCTTTTTACTGCCTGCTGTACTTGCATGCCTACTTTCAGTGACTGATGTACCATGACACCTAGGTCTCTTTGCATCTTCCCTTTTATTAATCTGTCACCATTCAGATAATAATCTGCCTTCCTGTTTTTGCCACCAAAGTGGATAACATCACATTTATCCACATTATACTGCATCTGTCGTATATTTGCCCACTCACCGAACCTGTCCAAGTCACCCTGCAGTCTCTTAGCATCCTCCTCACAGCTCACACTGCCACCTAGCTTAGTGCAAACTTGAAGATATTACCTTCAATTCCTTTGTCTAAATCATTAATGTATATTGTAAATAGCTGGGGTCCCAGCATTGAACCTTGCAGTACCCAACTAGTCACTGCCTGCCATTCTGAAAGGACCCATTTATCCCCACTCTTTGCTTCCTGTCTGCTAACCAGTTCTCTATCCATGTCAATACATTACCCCCAATACCATGTGCTTTAATTTTGCACACTAATCTCTTGTGTGTGACCTTGTCAAAAGTCTTTTGAAAGTCCAAATACACCACATCCACTCGATCTCCCTTATCCACTTTCCTATCCATGCTGACTTGGACCGATCCTGTCTCTACTTTCCAAATGCGTTGCTATTACATCTTTAATAATTGATTCCAGCATTTTCCCCACCCCCGATGTCAGGCTAACCGGTCTATAATTCCGTTTTCTCTCTCCCTCCTTTTTTAAATAGTGGGGTTACATTAGCTACCCCCCAATCCATAGTTACTGATCCAGAGTCCATGGAATTTTGGAAAATGACCACTAATGCATCCACTATTTCTAGGGCCACTTCCTTAAGTACTCTGGGATGCAGACCATCAGGCCCAGGACCTCCGCCATCCGTGGTACGTACTCGGTAATGGTGCCAGAGATGCTGGTCAGCTGTCGGGATACGCCTCCCAGTGCCGCTAAATCTGGTCATCTATGTCAACAGTCCTTGTGTACAACAGTACCATCTCTCCGCTCTCATATGGCACTCGTGGAGCAGACCTGCCACGTCAATGAAACCTCTGCTGGGTTGGTGCCATCCTGGGGACACCTGGGGTGCCCTGCGGCAAGGTGCTTGGGCCCAGTACTTCCAGGATGGAGGTGGGAATGGCCGGAGGAGCACTAGATGGCCTTCGAGTTGAATGGGTTCTGGAGCCTGGCGATGCAGGCTCCTCAAATTCGGCACTCTCATCCATGGAGAATGGACCCAGCTGATTGACGGGCAAGAATCGGAGCTCCTCAGCAGCAGATGTATGATCGTCCGCCGAGTCGGGCCCCACGCCCCCACCTTCTGGCCTCTGTGGTCTTGCCTGGGGCCGCGCTGCTGGCTGAGCTGCAAAACACAAACGAGGATATTAGAGGAGAAGGGGGTGCTTGGGTCACAAGGTGAGTTCAGCGCTACACACAGCATTTGCACGACAAAAGCCGTACCACTATAAAAATCATCACAGACATCACATTCCATGACCATCAACACATTCTGCATTGTAATGATTCTCATGAGGTCAGCATTATTTATAGGACACTTTTAGAAATCATCTACCATATATTATTGTTTGGATATGAGTGGATTTGACTTTATCTATTAATATAGAAACATAGAAACATAGAAAATAGATGCAGGAATAAGCCATTCGGTCCCTCGAGCCTGCACCACTATTCAATAAGATCATGGCTGATCATTCACCTCACTATCCCTTTCCTGCTTTCTCTCCATACCCCTTGATCGCTTTAACTGTCAGGGCCATATCTAACTCTCTCTGGAATATATCTAACGAACTGGCATCAACAACTCTCTGCGGTAGAGAATTCCACAGGTTAACAACTCTCTGAGTGAAGCAGTTTCTCCTCATCTCGGTTCTAAATGGTTTACCCCTTAGCCTTAGATAGTGACCCCTGGTTCTGGACTTCCCCAACATCGGGAACATTCTTCCTGCATCTAACCTGTCCAGTCCCGTCAGAATCTTATATGTTTCTATGAGATCCCCTCTCATTCTTCTAAACTCCAGTGAATACAGGCGCAGTCGATCCAGTCTCTCCTCATATTTCAGTCCTGCCATCCCGGGAATTAGTCTGGTGAACCTTCGCTGCACTCCCTCAATAGCAAGATCGTCCTTCCTCAGATTAGGAGAAAAAACCAGAACACAATGTTCCAGGTGAGGCCTCATCAAGGCTCTGTACAATTGCATTAAGACGTCCCTGTTCCTATAATCAAATCCCCTAGCTATGAAGGCCAACATGCCATTTGCCTTCTTCACCGCCTGCTGTATCTGCATGCCAACTTTTAATGGCTGATGTACCATGACACCCAGGTCTCATTGCACATCCCCTTTTCCTAATCTGCCGCCATTCAGATAATATTCTGCCTTCCTGTTTTTGCCACCAAAGTGGATAACCTCACATTTATCCACATTATACTGCATCTGCCATATATTTGCCCACTCACCTAACCTGTCTAAATCACCCTGCAGCCTCTTAGCATCCTCCTCACAGCTCACACCGCCACCCAGCTTAGTGTCATCTGCAAACTTGGAGATATTATACTAAATTCCTTCATCTAAATCATTGATGTATATTGTAAATAGCTGGGGCCCCAGCACTGAGCCCTGCGGCACCCCACTAGCCACTGCCTGCCTGCCATTCTGAGAAGGACCCATTTATCTCTAGTCTCTGTTTACTGTCTGCCAACCAGTTCTCTATCCGCATCAATACATTACCCCCAATACCATGTGCTTTATTTTGCACACCAATCTCTTATGTGGGACCTTGTCAAAAGCCGTTTGAAAGTCCAAATACACCACATGTACTGGTTCTCCCTTGTCCACTCTACTAGTTACATCCTCAAAAAATTCTAGAAGATTTGTCAAGCATGATTTCCCTTTCAGAAATTCATGCTGACTTGGACCGATTCTGTCACTGCTTTCCAAATGCGCTGCTATCTCATCTTTAATAATTGATTCCAACATTTTCCCCACTACTGATGTCAGGCTAACCAGTCTATAATTCCCCGTTTTCTCTCTCCCTCCTTTTTTAAAAGATGATGTTACATTAGCTACCCTCCAGTCCATAGGAACTGATCCAGAGTCGATCTACTGTTGGAAAATGATCACCAATGCATCCACTATTTCTAGGGCCACTTCCTTAAGTACTCTGGGGTGCAGACTATCAGGCCCTGGGGATTTATTGGCCTTCAATCCCATCAATTTCCCTAGCACAATTTCCTGACTAATAAGGATTTCCTTCAGTTCCTCCTTCTCGCTAGACACTCGATCCCCTCGTATTTCTGGAAGGTTATATGTGTCTTACTTTGTGAAGACAGAACCAAAGCATTTGTTCAATTGGTCTGCCATTTCTTTGTTCCCCATTATAAATTCATCTGATTCTGATTGCAAGGGACCTACATTTGTCTTCATTAATCTTTTTCTCTTCACATATCTATAGAAGCTTTTGCAGTCAGTTTTTATGTTCCCAGCAAGCTTCCTCTCATATTCTATTTTCCCCCTCCTAATTAAACCCTTTGTCCTCCTCTGCTGAATTTTAAATTTCTCCCAGTCCTCAGGTTTGCTGCTTTTTCTGGCCAATTTATATGCCTCTTCCTTGGATTTAACACTATCCCTAATTTCCCTTGTTAGCCATGGTTGAGCCACCTTCCCCGTTTTATTTTTTACTCCAAACAAGGATGTATAATTGTTGAAGTTTATGCATGTAATCTTTAAATGTTTGCCCTTGCCTATTCACTGTCAACCCTTTGATATCATTCGCCAGTCTATTCTAGCCAATTCACGTCTCATACCATCGAAGTTACCTTTTCTTAAGTTCAGGACCCTAGTCCCTGAATTAACTGTGTCACTCTCCATCTTAATAAACAATTCTACCATATTATAAAACTCTTCCCCAAGGGGCCTCGCACAACAAGATAGCTAATAAATCCTTTCTCATTACTCATCACCCAGTCTAGGATGGCCAGCGCTCTAGTTGGTTTCTTGACATTTTGGTCCAGAAAACCATCCCTAATACACTCCAGGAAATCCTCCTCCACCGTATTGCTACCAGTTTGGTTAGCCCAATCTATATGTAAATTAAAGTCACCCATGATAACTGCTGTACCTTTATTGCACACGTCCCTAACTTCTTGTTTGATGCTGTCCCGAACCTCACTACTACTGTTTGGTAGTCTGTACACAACTCCCACTAGCATTTTCTGCGCTTTGGTATTCTGCAGCTCTACCCATACAGATTCCACATCATCTAAGCTAATGTCCTTCCTTACTATTGCGTTAATTTCCTCTTTAACCAGCAACGCTACTCCATCTACTTTTCCTTTCTGTCTATCCTTCCTGAATGTTGAATACCCCTGGATGTTGAGTTCCCAGCCTTGGTCACCCTGGAGCCATATTTCCGTAATCCCAAATATATCATATTCGTTAATAGCTGCCTGCGCAGTTAATTCGTCCACCTTATTACGACTACACCACGCATTCAGGCACTGAGCCTTCAGGCTTGTCTTTTTAACACACTTTGTCCCTTTAGAATTTTGCAGTAATGTGGCCCTTTTTGATTTTTGCCTTGGGTTTCTCTGCCCTCCACTTTTACTTATCTTCTTTCTATCTTTTGCTTCTGTCCCCATTTTACTTCCCTCTGTCTCCCTGCATAGGTTCCCATCCCCCTGCCATATTAGTTTAACTCCTCCCCAACAGCACTAGCAAACACTCCCCCCAGGACATTGGTTCCAGTCCTGCCCAGGTGCAGATCTTCTGGTTTGTACTGGTCCCACCTCCCCCAGAATCGATTCCAATATTCCAGGAATTTGAGTCCTTCCCTGCTGCACCACTCCTCAAGCCACGTATTCATCTTAGCTATCCTGCCATTCCTACTCTGACTAGCACGTGTCACTGGTAGCAATCCTGAGGTTGCTACCTTTTGAGGTCCTACTCTTTAATTTTACTCATAGCTCCCTAAACTCAGCTTGTCGGATCTCATCCCACTTTTTCCTATATCGTTGGTACCTATATGTACCACAACAGCTGGCTGTTCACCCTCCTCCTCCAGAATGTGCTGCAGCTGCTCCAAGACATCCTTGACCCTTGCACCACGGAGGCAACATACCATCCTGGAGTCTCGATTGTGGCCGCAGAAACACCTATCTAGTCCCCTTACAATAGAATCCCCTGTCACTATAGCTCTCCCACTCCTTTTCCTATCCTCCTGTGCAGCAGAGCCACCCATGGTGCCATTAACTTGGCTGCTGCTGCCTTCCCCTGAGGAGTCATCTCCCCCAACAGTACCCAAAACGGTGTATCTATTTTGGAGGGAGGTGACCACAGGGGACCCCTGCACTACCTTCCTTCCACTGCTCTTCCTGATGGTCACCTATTCCCTATCTGCCTGTGCAACCTTTACCTGCCGTGTGACCAACTCACTAAACATGCTATTTACGACGTCCTCAGCATCGCGGATGCTCCAGAGCGAATCCATGCGCAGCTCCAGTGCCACAATGCGGTCTGTCAGGAGCTGCAGCAGGATGCACTTCCTGCACATATAGTCGTCAGGGACACTGGAAGCGTCCCTGTCTTCCCACATAGCACAGGAGGAGCATGACACATGTCTAGACTCTCCTGCCATGACTTAACCCTTAAATTACTTAATTTGGCAACAATGCCAAAGGTTTCTTACTGCTAAGAACAAGAAAAAAGATAAAGAAAAAGAAAACTACTCACCACTCAACCAGCCAATCACTTACCCTCTTGGCTGTGATGTCACACTTCGATTACTTTTTACTTCTCTCTTACTTTTGACCCCGCTGCTGCCACTTCCCTCACAAGTCCGCTCACTCCCGCTGCTGCTCCCGACTAGCTCGGACTGGGGCTCAAGTCTCGGGCTTTATTGCCATGCTCTGCTGTCGCCATTTCCCTCACAGGTCCACCCACTCCCGCTGCTGCTCCCGACTAGCTCAGACTGGGGCTCGAGTCTTGGGCTTTATTGTCATGCACTGCTGCCGCCGGTTCCCTCACAGGTCCGCCCACTCCCGCTGCTGCTCCCGACTAGCTCGGACTGGGGCTCGAGTCTCGGGCTTTATTGCCGCACTCCGCTGCCGGTTCCCTCACAGGTCCGCCCACTCCTGCTTCTGCTGACGTTACATCATGCATTGGTGTATACTTTACTCGCATGGCATCACTTCAGGGTCTGCAGCTGCTTGCGTGGCCGTCTTGGGTTGCTCCCCACTAGTGTCAGCACCAGCTCCTCAATGTCATTGAGGTCGCTGATAACCGGTGGCCCCTCACCCGTTCGCCTCTGCTCAGACCTATTCCTTGAAAGATTCTTCTGTAAAAGGTAACAGGATGACATGGCATGACATCATTGCATGATATCATTCCTAGGTACTGTCATAGAGACTGATATAACACATAACCGACAGATGTAATCATGATTATTATGAAAATTATCATTCTTTACCTAAAGACGTGCACTGTGACCACAGGCTTTGCATATAACATTCCTGGTAAAAGTGAAAGACCTCACATCTGATGATAATCATTCATGACACTTACAAATCAAATTATATCAATACATAAGTACATGTAAATAAATGTAATACTTACCCTTGCGGATCTGACAAGGTCATTCCATCGCTTTCGGCATTGGTTGTTCTCACGCACCTCGTTGGTCGTCGACGAGACAACCTCTGCTATCTTGGCTCATATCCTCTGGTAGGCCTTTGGGTTGGGCTTCCCACGCCCTCCCTGTGTCAAATCACCCCAGCGTGACTCGACCTCCTGCATGAGGGAGGCATTAGCCTCATCTGAGAACCTCCTCGCTCTTTTGCGTCCTCCAATTTGATCCTCTCTCACCTCCCAGCTCTCGCCAGCGTCAGTCTCCACAGCGTGCTGTGTCGTCTCCTCCACTCCCTCCATTATAGGCACCAAATTCGGGAAAATATTTGGCTGGTAACAGCGAAGTTTTTTGGCACAATTTGCTCTAAAGCTCGAAACTCTCCCTCCTTCCTCCCAAAGCAGCCACACCACACCCACACACGCCTTCACTACCTCTCAGCTCCCTCTCTCTCTGTCTCCTCTTATGCGCAAAAAATGATGACCCTTGATCTCCTGAATCACGGGAATTGAGCGTTGCCATGCCGTTGCTAAGGACAGTGACACTTTACGGCAGAAGGTCAGAGAGATTTAACGCTAACGCCCATTTCAGATCGCTCGTGCTAACGCCCATTTTATAAATTGGAAACTAGGGGCCTTGAATGTGGGCGACAAGTCGGCAATCGCAAAACCCATAGGCAATCTGCACAAAAGTGTAAAATCTAGCCCGATATCACAAAGTACAGTACACTAACAAGATATAACAGCAACTGGCAATTTAAAGTTCAAGGGTTCAGAAATAAGTAGTATAGAGGAGGTTTTATCTCCGCAGTATATGTGCAGCTTCCATTGTTGGCTCTATTAGTTTGGAAGCAGCTGGAGGAGATGACAAGGCAGAACAAACTATCCCAAGCAGCAAATGCAATGCACTAGAGTGAGCTATCTGGACATTTCCGGAGAGCAATGCAAAATGAGTCTCATGCTCACCAGCGGAATTGAGACTGAGGTGTGCCTGCCAGGGCAGTCAATGATTTCTGTCACAGTGATGTTCTAGGCATCCACAGAGGACAACACAGGAGTCAGCATAATCCAGGATGCTTGTTCGAGTATCCTGGGATATCTTGAAGCAGTGTTTAGGATGACCTTATCTGGTCCAAGACTGCCCAAAGTGGAGGAAGAACATCCGGGAGGGCGTTGAGCACCTCGAGTCTTGTTGCCGAGAGCATGCAGGAATCAAGCGCAGACAGCAGA
The DNA here is from genome assembly GCF_044704955.1 of Pristiophorus japonicus. Lineage (NCBI taxonomy): Eukaryota > Metazoa > Chordata > Chondrichthyes > Pristiophoridae > Pristiophorus > Pristiophorus japonicus. The sequence goes on from NC_091986.1 coordinate 106,338,386, forward strand.
AGGAGTGTGCGGCGAACCAGACTCCCCAACCACTCTTTACTTCAGCCACTATCTGCCCCACCTGTTACAGAGACTGTAGTTCTGGCATTGGACTGTACAGTCATCTGAGAACTCACTTTTGGAGTGCAAGGAAGTCTTCCTCGATTTCGGGGACTGCCAATGATGACGATGATTTGTATTATCTATGAAGTTCACTCTCTGTCACCTCCAGTTTTTCCAGCCTAACCTTGTAACTTAATCCTTTGACCCTGACAGTCTTTTGGTTCTGGTCCTTCTCTTGGCCCCTATTTTCCCCATTATTGGGCGCCAATTTATTTTGGCGGCAAGCGATTGTTTTGGCGTAGATGGCCAGTTCTAATTTTCTAATGTTTGGGCGCCGACACTGACTATCAGCGGCAGAGTTTTTGGCGCCATATATTTTGGAGCTGGTGTATGTTAAAAAGGTGATTACGCACCATTTCTGGCCATTAAGGACGTTCCCCGCCCCAACCAATTTATTTTTAAAACCGCGTACAGAGACATTAAAGACCGTTTGGAAAAATCCTACCTTCATTTTATGAAATCAGCGCTGGTCCACTCCTATCCCTGGCCGAAGGTACTCATCGCTTCTCGGAGCAAATAACTGGAGGTTAAAAGTAAACCAGGTGAAATCGAACTTACCGTTCAGCCTTTTCCATGGCTGTGCAAACTGTCGGAAAATTTAAAACCAATCTTTCAGAGCAGCCTTTTCCCTTGAATTTCCAACTCCAGCCAAATTTTCAAAGATACAAGCACATCACAAAAAATGCAGAGTAGCCTCTTCTCTTGAAGACCAAACTGCAGGCACATCACCACATCAAGAAGAGCCTTCAGAAAACATTCAGGGTAGCCTTTTCCTTCGGAGAGTAACTTTTCAATGCAGCCGACCCGGCCCGCTGCTATTCCTGGCCGATGGTCCTCCACATACCCAGCCCACTGCTATCCCCGGCCGAAGGTCCTCCACGTACCCGGCCCACTGCTATCCCCGGCCGAAGGTCCTCCACGTACCCAGCCCGCTGCTATCCCCGGCCGAAGGTCCTTCACGTACCCGGCCCACTGCTATCCCCGGCCGAAGGTCCTCCACGTACCCGGCCCGCTGCTATCCCTGGCCGATGGTCCTCCACGTACCTGGCCCGCTGCTATCCCTGGCCGATGGTCCTCCACGCACGTGGCCCACTGCTATCCCCGGCCGAAGGTCCTCCACTTACACGGCCCACTGCTATCCCCGGCCGAAGGTCCTCCATGTACGGGGCCCACTGCTATTCCTGGCCAATGGTCCTCCACTTACACGGCCCACTGCTATCCCTGGCCGAAGGTCCTCCACGTACGGAGCCCGCTGCTATTCCTGGCCGATGGTCCTCCACTTACACGGCCCACTGCTATCCCCGGCCAATGGTCCTCCACGAAAGACAGTGCTATACATTCCAGGCACATTGGAAAGGATCACTGCATTATATTAAAGACTGGACATTGATTTCTGTTTTTAAATAGTGTCCCTTACATTTACAATGTTTGAAGACAGCGTTGCAATGCTTAGGTTGACCTGAGTAAACAATAAAATATTTTAAGTGATATATTATTGGTGTAAAAATGTTATTATCCACTAGAATAGGGTCTGATCAACCAGATAAGTATGTTTACTACCTTGTATTGAAGCCTGCCTAATGACAACTTGATTCCCAATCAGTTGTTCTTATCGATTAAAATTAATAATTGATCGATTGACCTTATTGACCTTATTGACCTAATTGACCTTATTAGAATCTCTAAAATTTCTGCACTCTCTGTAGTAGTTATTGCAAAGAGCCTGGTCAAATATGAATTGAGCGATAAATTGGTGATAAATTGAATCCCGCCTAAATGGGTTTGTTTGTTTGTGCCACCAGGGTCCTACCATTCATTAACTGCCTCAAATTGGGTTACATTTGAAAATCCTGGCTTTACAAGATTACATACTGGTATCAAGGTGTTCATGGATCTTGATTTGTTCAGGGTCACTGATACATGTACCATGCTTTGCATGTATCAGTGACCCAGAACAAGTCAGGGTCCATGAACACCTTAGTACTGGAACCTGCCCCCGTTTCATTTAAACTTATTAGTTACAAGGAAGGAGGCCATTTGGCCTGTCGAATTCATGACATAATCTAAAAAGATTTTCTAGTGCTGATTAAAAAAATAATGTACAGGATTCAGGTTAAATGTGCAAAATAAATATGTTTATTAAACATTTGTACAGTACAGTTGTACTTAGCTTAACTTAACTTATCTTTTAAATTTAATAACTTTAATAACTTTAATAAATCTTGTGTCAAAGTTTTCAATAAAAAAACAAACAAACAAGCCACCTCGCCTCCCCCTTAGCGCTGTGCGCCACTCCTGCCCCATTGATGCCGCTGCACCTGCGCGTGCCCGTTGTTGCAGACTTCTGCTTCCTCGCCCCCACCCCAAGGTTTTTTCTGTTTTCTTTCCGACGGTGCGTTTCTTGTTGTTGGGTTATGACAGGGACAGAGCTAGCAGATGTCATTGTGGAAAGTCCGGGTTCCTCTTCAGAATCATCCTCAGCCTGTGGATCAACCCCTGACTTTGGTCTGGTGGTTAGAATGTTAGTGGCAGCAATGACAGCCTGAATGTGCCCCCTTATTGCTGCTACTACCTCTGACATTCCCTCCCTCATCTGTCCTGACAGTGTTGCCACCTCTAATGACAGTCCTGCAATTTCTCCCCTCACCTCACCATTCCTGCAGCCAGTGTTACTACTTCATGCTTCAGTCCCGCTAATTCTACCCTCACCCCACCGAAGGTTTCCAGGAGCAATCTTGTTAGTTGGATGTTCTCCCCACTCATCCCCATGAGATGTCCCATGTTCACTGTATTCTGTGTTTCTGGTTTAGCTCTCCCTCCCACCCTCCTCTGTCGTCTCCCAGGTATGGTTTGCTGCAACACACTGGAACCCGCAGCCTCAGACGGCACACCTTGAAATGTCACGTCGGTTGATTCGCTCAGGAAAGGGCTTGGAATCCTCGAGGGGTTCACCATCTCCAATTCCAGTGTAACCATCACGGTATCAGAGTCTTCCTGCTGCCCTTCATTCTCCTGATGTAGAATATCTGGAATGCCTGAAAATGTTCTTTTTCTACTTCAGGTGCACCTTCTCTCTCCTAATGCGCAACATCTGCAAAACATAACAGGGATGCTTGGTTAGCAGCAGAGAGGACGGGGAAGCGTAACCGGCACACGCAGCACTTAACATTTAGCCAAACCAGACTGTGCATTTTGCGGGGCTTACCCTCTCTTGGTAAACTGGGCCCAGCTTCCGCATTGGTGGTTGGTCTTCTCCTGTAAGATTTAATCATGGACGCTATCCTCTGCTCCACGGCTGTTAGTTGCAGCCTACTTGCCGGACCTGCTCCAATTTGTGACCGTTCTCAGTTGATCTCTGACACCATCTCCTGCAAAGATGAAAATAGAACTTTTGAAGAGAGGGTCCTTCTGCACACACACATCTCTTGGCCCTGACAGCTTCCCCTTCTCCATCTCTGTCTCTGAACCTTTCACCTTCTCTGCACCCTACCCTTGCATCCATCTTTAGATTGAAGCTGTATTTTCTATCTGCAAATCCACCTCTGCCGCCAATGGGTTCTCACTCGTGATCCAGACAAGGCAGACCCGACACGTGCGGAAATTATTTCTTTTTTTTACAGCGCATGTGCAGTGAGTATTTTTTTTAAAGCGCATGCGCAGTTAATTTTCGGCACACTGTAAGCTCCGCCTGATGTGCATCTGTAAGGCATGCATTCCCATGTTCCACCACCAGGGAGCTCATCCCCTGAAGTCCCAAGGGATCCCAGCATCCCTTGGGAGCATTGTATATCAGCCAGCCCTTAAGGCCTGTTCCTCACTCTGGAGTGTCTTATTAAAGACTGAGGTCACTGTTACTTTAACCTCCCTGTGTGCAGCCTCATCTGAGTTAGGAACACAATAACTGGCGACGAGAATACAAATCCAACACAAAGATGCAGCAAACTGTGGGCATCCTGGAGAAGTTCTCGGAGGGTGAGGACTGGGAAGCCTATGTCGAACGGCTAGACCAGTACTTTGTAGCCAACGAGCTGGACGGAGAAGGAAGCGCTGCAAAGAGGAGAGCGGTCCTCCTCACAGTCTGCGGGGCACCAACCTATAGCTTCATGAAGAATCTTCTGGCTCCGGTGAAACCCACAGATAAGTCGTATGAGGAGTTGTGTACACTGATTCGGGAGCATCTTAACCCGAGGGAGAACATGTGCCAGCGATCTGAAGGTCAGGAAGTGGCGGGCTATGTCGCTGAGCTAAGGCGACTTGCAGGACAATGTGAGTTTGATGGCTACCTGGAGCAAATGCTCAGAGACTTTTTTGTACTGGGCATTGGCCACGAGAACATCCTCTGAAAACTTTTGACTGTAGAAACACCGACCCTCAGTAAGGCCATTGCGATAGCACATGCGTTTATGCCCACCAGTGATAACATCAAACAAATCTTTCAGCACACAAGTGCTAGCAATGTTCACAAATTAACTGGAACTGTGTTTGCGAGCAGAAATGTACAGGGCAGAAACCACGAGTCTGCAATTGCCAGCAGGCCTCAGGTGACCCAGATGACTCAGAGTCCCCAACAAATAATGAATGCAAGGCAATTCACACCTTGTTGGCATTGTGGAGGCTTCCATTCAGCCTATTCATGCCGCTTCAAAGGGTATGTTTGCAAGAGCTGTGGAACAATGAGGCAGCTCCAACGAGCTTGCAAACGAGCTGCAAGCTCTGCAAAACCTGCTAACCAACACGTGGCAGAGGAAGATCAGTCCATGGTGGATCAAAGCAATTTTGAGCCTCAGAGAGAGGAGGCAGATGCTGAAGTACATGGGGTGCACACATTTTCGACGAAATATTCACCTATAATGTTCAATGTAAAATTGAATGGCTTATCCGTAGCCATAGAACTGGACACTGGCCTAGCCAATCCATCATGAGTAAAAAGAGGTTTGAGAGACTATGGTGCAATAAGGCATTCAGACCAGCCCTGAGCCCCATCCACATGAAACTGAGAACATACACCAAAGAGCTTATCATTGTCCTGGGCAGCGCCATGATCAAGGTCACCTACGAGGGCACGGTGCACGAACTGCTATTCTGGATTGTCCCGCTGATGGCCCCACACTGCTTGGAAGGAGCTGGCTGGGCAAAATCCATTAGAACTGGGATGACATCCAAGCGCTATCACATGTCGACGAGGTACTCAGGTTCTTAACAAATTTCCTTCCCTCTTTGAGCCAGGCATTGGAAACTTTTCCGGGGTGAAGGTGTGGATCCACTTGGTCCCAGAGGCAAGTCCCATTCACCACAAGGCGTGAGCGGTACCTCACATGATGAGGGAGAGAGTGGAAATTGAGCTGGACAGGCTGCAATGCGAGGGCATCATTTCCCCAGTGGAATTCAGCGAGTGGGCCAGCCCGATTGTTCCAGTACTTAAAAATGATGGCACGGTCAGGATTTGTGATGATTATAAAGTAACTATTAATCGTTTCTCGCTATACGACCAATACCCACTACCTAAGTCAGACAACCTATTTGCGACGCTGGCATGAGGCAAGACATTCACCAAGCTCCACCTGACTTCGGCCTACATGACGTAGGAGCTGGAGGAGTCTTCCAAGGGCCTCACCTGCATCAACATGCACAAGGGACTGTTCATCTACAACAGATGCCCGTTTGGAATTCGGTCGGCTGCAGCGATCTTCCAGAAAAACATGGAGAGCCTATTCAAGACGATATCACGCATGGTGGTCTTTCAGGACGACATATTGGTCATGGGTCGGGACACTGTCGAGCACCTAGAAAACCTGGAGGAGGTCCTCCAGCAATTGGATCGCGTAGGGTTGCGGCTGAAGAGGTCGAAATGCGTCTTCATGGCAACAGAAGTGGAGTTTTTGGGGAGAAAGATCGCGGCGGACGGCATTCGGCCCACAGACGCCAAGACAGGGGCTATCAGGAACGTGCCCAGGCCACAGAACGTCACGGAGCTGCGTTCATTCCTGGGACTCCTCAACTAATTTGGTAACTTCCTACCGGGATTAAGACCCTTTTAGAGCCCCTACATGTGTTATTGCGCAAAGGTGAGAACTGGGTATGGGAAAAAAACAACTAATTCCTTTTGAGAAAGCCAGAAACATTTTATGCTCCAACAAGCTGCTTGTATTGTATAACCATGTAAAAGACTTGTGCTAGCATGTGATGTGTCGTCGTACGGAGTTGGATGTGTATTACAACAAGCTAACATTGCAGGGAAGTTGCAACCTAAAGCCTATGCTTCCAGGAGCTTGTCTAAGGCCGAGAGGGCCTACAGCATGATTGAGAAAGAGGCATTAGCATGTATGTTCAGGGGAAAGAAAATACATCAGTACCTGTTTGGCCTCAAATTTGAGCTGGAAACCGATCACAAGCCCCTCACATTCCTGTTTGCTGAAAACAAGGGGATAAATACTAATGCCTCAGCCCGCATACAAAGATGGGCACTCGCGCTATCAGCGTATAACTATACCATCCGCCACAGGCTAGGCACCGAGAACTGTGCGGATGCTCTCAGTCGGCTACCATTGCCAACCACGGGGGTGGAAATGGCGCAGCCTGCAAACTTGTTGATGGAGGGGCAGCCCGCAGACTTGTTGATGGTCATGGAAGCATTTGCAAATGATAAATCACCTGTCACGACCCACCAGATTAGGACTTGGACCAGCCAATATCCTCTGCCGTCCCTAGTAAAAAACTGTGTACTGCATGGGAGCTGGACCAGCAACCCCGTTGAAATGCAAGAGCCAATCAAGCTGTTCCAGCGGCAAAAGGACGAGCTGTCCATTCAGGCAGACTGCCTGTTGTGGGGTAACCGCGTAGTGTACCAAAAAAGGGCAGGGAGACGTTCATCTCAGATCTCCACAGCACATACCCAGGTATAGTAATAATGAAAGCGATAGCCAGAACCCACGTGTGGTGGCCCGGTATCGACTCTGACTTAGAGTCCTGTGTACGGCAATGCAGCGTATGTGCTCAGTTGAGCAACGTGCCCAGAGAGGCACCACTAAGTTTGTGGTCCTGGCCCTCCAGACCATGGTCAAGGATTCATGTTGACTATGCGGGCCCGTTTGTCGGTAAATGTTCCTGGTGGTGGTGGATGCTTTTTCAAAATGGATTGAATGTGAAATAATGTCAGGAAGCACCGCAACCATCACCATTGAAAGCCTGAGAGCCATGTTTGACACCCACGGCCTGCCTGACATACTGGTCAGTGACAACGAGCCATGTTTCACCTGTAAAGTCCTTACTCTACAGCATGAAACCACATGAGACACATTACAGGGACAAGGCCACTTTGTGACCTTAACTCTTTATTCACAGGATTCCATAAGTGATGACCTTGCATGGGACCTCCCTTTATATACTTGTGTGATCAGGTAAGGAGTGTCTCCCACAAGTTCATCCCCTGTGGTCAAGGTGTGCATCTGAGTTGAATGTATACAGTAATACAGTGGTGTTACATTGTAGTTACAAACATGACATCACCTTCCCCCCCGCCAAAGTCTTACTGGGATCATAGGTTTAGTCTTTCAGGTGGTCTACGCTCCCTCGTGGAGCGCCACAGTTGGGGCTCTGGTTGTTGGACACTGACGTGAGTGTCTGTCACCTGTGGTAATTCCGGCCTGTCCAGGCTGACCTCAGGGACTGTGTATTCTTTTGATTGCTCTTGTTGCATGTTCGCTGGCGGTAGTGTGAGCTCCATCTCATGGTCTTCTTCAGGTTCCTCCGTATCCATGCTGAACCTTTTTTTTAACTTGGTCCAGATGCTTACGGCATATGTAGCCATTGTTGAGTTTTACCACGATGACCCTATTCCCCTCTGCCAATTACAGTACCCTCAAGTCATTTGGGCTCCATGGCGTGATTGAGGGCGAATACAGGATCATTTATTTCTATACATCTCCCCTTGAATTACGGTCATGGTACTCGTTTTGTGACTTGCGCTTGCCCTCAACTATGTCGGTCAGGATGGGTGGATGAGGGACAACTGAGTTTTGAGTGTCCGTTTCATGAGTAGCTCTGCGGGCGGGACCCCCGTGAGCAAGTGCGGAAGGGATCTATAGGCCAGCAGGAGGCGCGATAGGCGGCATTGTAGGGAGGATCCTTGAATCCTGAGCATACCTTGCTTAATGATTTGGACTGCCTGTCCACCTGGCCATTGGAGGCTGGCTTGAACGGCGCAGTCCTGACGTGGTTGATGCCATTGCCCGACATAAACTCCTGGAATTCATAGCTCATGAAACATGGGCCGTTATCACTAACCAGGATGTCCGGCAAGCCATGGATTGCAAAGATCGCACGTAGGCTTTCCACAGTGGTGGATGACGTGCATGAATTCAGGATGATGCACTCGATCCATTTCGAGTACGCATCTACTACAATGAGGAACATCTTCCCCATGAACGGGCCCGCGTAGTCAATGTGAATGCGTGTCCATGGCTTGATGGGCCAGTGCCACGGCCTGAGCGGGGCCTCCCTGGGGGCAATACCCAGCTGGGCACATGTCGTGCACCTGCGAACACAGTGTTCCAGGTCTGAATCAATTCCAGGCCACCAAACGTGTGACTGGGCAATGGCCTTCATTATCATAATGCCTGGGTGCTCGCTGTGGAGTTCCCTGATGAATACCTCCCTGCCCTTCTGGGGCATGACTACCCGGCTGCCCCATAGTAGGCAGTCGGCTTGGATGGAGAGCTCATCCATTCACCTGTGGAACGGTCTGACCTCCTCAGGGCATGCTCCGTGTGCGGGCGCCCAATCCCCAGTTAGGACACATTTCTTAATCAGGGATAGGAGGAGATCTCTGTTTGTCCAGATTTTGATCTGGCGGGCTGTGATGGGGGAGCCTGCACTGTCAAAGGCATCGACAGCCATGACCATCTCAGCGCTTTGCTCAGCTGCCCCCTCGGTGGTGGTCAGTGGGAGCCTGCTGAGCACGGCAGCGCAATTTTCAGTGCCGGGCTGGTGCCGGATGGAGTAGTCATAAGCAGTTAGCGTGAGAGTGCATCGCTGTATGCAAGCTGATGCGTTGGCATTGACAGCTTTGTTGTCTGACAACAGGGATGTGAGTGGCTTGTGGTCCGTCTCTAATTCAAACTTCCTACCAAAGAGGTACTGATGCATTTTATTTATACCATAGACACATGCAAGCGCTTCCTTCTCGACCATCCCAAATCCCCGTTCTGCTTGAGAGAGCGACCTGGAGGCATAAGCCACAGGTTGTAGCTGACACTCAGCATTACCCTGCTGCAACACGCACCCAACCCAATAGGACGATGCATCACATGTCAGAACTAAACATTTACAGGGGTCGTACAGGGTCAAAACTTGTTTGAACAAAGTAGGTTTCACGCCCAATCAAAAGCCCGTTCCTGACAGTCCCCCCAAAACCAATCGCAACCCTTACGCAGGAGCATGTGTAGCAGCTCCAACAACGTGCTCAAGTTCAGCAGAAAGTTCCTGAAATAGTTCAACAGTCCCAGGAATGAACGCAGCTCTGATGTGTTGCAGGGCCTGGGTGCTTGTCGAATCGCCTCTGTTTTGGATTTTGTGGTTCGAATCCCATCTGCAGCAACCCTCCTGCTCAGAAACTCAACCTCGGGAGCTAAGAACATGCATTTAGACTTCTTCAGTTGCAGGCCTACCCGGTCCAGTCGGCGTAGCACCTTCTCCAGGTTGTGGAGGTGTTCCTCGGTGTCTCGACCCGTGATGAGGATGTCGTCCTGGAATACAATCGTTCCCGGAATGGATTTAAGCAGGCTTTCCATGTTACGTTGAAAAATCGCGGCCGCTGATCGAATGCCAAACGGGCACCTGTTATACACAAACAGTCCCTTGTGCGTGGTGATGGTGGTCAGTAGTTTGGATTCGTCGGCCAGTTCCTGGGTCATATAGGCTGAAGTGAGGTCAAACTTGGTGAACAGCTTGCCGCCTGACAGCGTGGCGAAGAGGTCCTCCGCTCTTGGGAGCGGATATTGGTCTTGTAGGGACACCCGATTGATGGTGGCTTTGTAGTCGCCACAGATCCTGACAGAGCCATCCGCTTTTAGAATGGGAATGATGGGGCTCGCCCAGTCGCTGAATTCAACAGGCGAGATGATGCCCTCTCGTAACAGCTCTCGATTTTTTCCCGCATTACATATGGCACTGCTCTGGCTTCATGGTGCACTGGCCTGGCATCCGGGGTGATGTGTATCACTACTTTAGTGCCTTTGAAAGTCCCGACACCCGGTTGGAATAGTGGCTCGAATTGTTGTAGGACTTGTGAGCACGAACTTCGCTCCACCGAGGACATTGCATGAACATCCCCCCATTTCCAGTTCATCTCAGCTAACCAGCTCCTCCCCAACAGTGCAGGACCATTGCCCGGGACAATCCAGAGTGGCAGCCGGTTCACTAACCCATTGTGTATGACAGCCATCATTGCACTGCCTAGCACCGGAATGATTTCTTTGGTGTAAGTCCGTAATTTTGTCTCAATACATTCTAATTTGGGTCTACTGGCTTTGAGTGGCCATAGCTTCTCAAATTGCTGAACACCAATGAGTGATTGGCTGGCCCCAGTGTCCAGCTCCATGCGTACAGGGATACCTTTCAACAAAACTCTCATCATCATTCATGGCGTTTTGGTGTATGAACTGTGAATATTCGCCGCATGGACCCGCTGCACATCGGCGTCCATCAATTTGCCCCAAACGTCACCCTGCCTCACAGAACCCTCTTCTGGTCCATCTGCCTCATATATTAGTCTGGTTGCAGGTTTTCTGCACATTCAAGCTCAATGGCCAGTGAGATTGCAGTTTCTGCAGACAAACTGTTGGAATCTGCAAGATCTGGCTGAGTGTTTTCCCCCACACCTCCAACATGAGTTAAAGTTCCCATTGTTGGGGGCAAAGGGACTATGGCCAGGAATTCCGCACTGACTGTCCCTTTGACTGCTCTTAAATACCCTATTAATGGGTGTCAATGGCCCCATTCCGGGCCGCATTGTCTACTGTGATGGCATGAACGTTCATTCAGCCTGCCATTGTCTCTGTTGAGGCCCTGCTCTGGGGTCTATTGCTGCCTGGTAAATGTCGAACTCCCCCTGCCTGCCTGCGGGGCTCTGAATAGCATTGATGGTGTTGACTCCCAGATCCATCGCCGCGTTAGAGGCAGAATTGCGCGCGTAAATCATTTTCGTCTCTTCCTCACCCGCCATGAAAGTTTGAGCTAACAACGCTGCCGCTTCCAAGGTCAAGTCCTTGATCTCAATTAACTTGCGAAAAATTAACGCATGACCGATACCCTCGATAAAGAAGTCCCTTAGCATCTCCCCCCTGCAGGCGTCTGTGAACTTACAGAGGCTGGCCAAACGCCGGAGGTCCGCTACAAAGTCTGGTATGCTCTGTCCTTCACGACGTCGGTGGGTGTAGAATCTGTGTCGAGCCATGTGTATGCTGCTCGCCAGTTTGCGGTGCTCCCCGATTAATTTGCTAAGCTCTTCAAAGGTTTTGTCCGACAGCTTTTCGGATGCCAGTAAGTCTTTCATGAGCGCATATGTTTTTGGCCCGCAGCTGGTCAAAAGATGAGCCCGTCGCTTGTCGGTCGCTGCATCCCCCAGCCAGTCTTTAGTAACAAAGCTTTGCTGAAGTCTCTCGACAAAATAGTCCCAGTCTTCCCCAACACAGTACCGTTCCTCTGTGCTACTGGTGGCCATTCTCGTGGGTCGTGAATTCCCGTTTCTCGTCGCCAATGTAAAGTCCTTACTCTACAGCATGAAACCACATGAGGCACATTGCAAGGACAAGGCCACTCTGTGACCTTAACTCTTTATTACAGGACTCCAGAAGTGATGACCCTGTGTGGGACCTCCCTTTATATACCTGTGTGATCAGGTAAGGAGTGTCTCCCACAAGTTCACGCCCTGTGGTCAAGGTGTGCATCTGAGTTGAGTGTATACAGTAATACAGTGGTGTTACATTGTAGTTACAAACATGACATCACCAGTGCCGAATTTAAAGAATTCATGACCCGCAATGGGCTCAAACATGTCACCTTGACCCCATTTAAACCAGCCTCCAATGGGTAGGCAGAGCGGGCAGTACAAACCATCAAACAGAGCCTCAAACGAGTCACAGAAGGCTCACTCCAAACCCGCCATTCCCGAGTACTGCTCAGCTACCGCTCAAGACCCCACTCGCTCATAGGGGTGCCCCCGGCTGAGCTACTCCTAAAAGGACACTCAAAACCAGACTCTCGCTGGTTCACCCCAACCTGCATGATCAGGTAGAGAGCAGGTGGCAGTAGCAAAATATAAACGATGGTCGCGCCACTGTGTCACGGGAAATTGATCTGAATGACCCTGTATATGTGCTAAACTATGGACATGGTCCCAAGTGGATCACGGGCACAGTGATAGCTAAAGAAGGGAGTAGGGTGTTTGTAGTCAAACTAGACAATGGACAAATTTGCAGAAAGCACCTGGACCAAACGAGGCTGTGGTTCACAGACTGCCCTGAACAACCCACAGCAGACACCATCTTTTTCGAGGCCACAACACACACCCAAAGGATCAACGACACCACGCCGGACCAGGAAATTGAACCCATCACGCCCAACAGCCCAGCAAGGCCAGGCTCACCCAGCAGCCCTGCAGGGCCAACAACACGCCAGCCCAGCAAGGGCACAGCCAACACACCAGAACAGACATTTGTACTGAGGCGGTCAACCAGGGAAAGAAAGGCTCCCGATCGCCTCACCTTGTTAATAGTTTTCACTTTGACTTTGGTGGGGGAGTGATGTTGTGTATCTGTAAAGCATGCACTCCCATGTTCCGCAACCAGGGAGCTCATCCCCTGAAGTCCCAAGGGAATCCCAGCATTCCTTGGGAGCACTGTATATAAGCCGGCCCCTAAGGCCTGTTCCTCACTCTGGAGTGTCTTATTAAAGACTGAGGTCACTGTTACTTTAATCTCCCTGTGTGCAGTCTCATCTGTGTTAGGAACACAATACCGCCCCCTGAAATGGACTCGGGTAGCGCGGCGCTAAAAATAGCTTTCAATTCGGGGAAACTACCGAGTATTTTTTTGCAGTTGACAGTGGGGAGAAAAACGTACATAAAGTTAAGTGGACACCAGAAATCTTTATTGGGAAAAATAGTGGCCAAGGGCTATAGTCTCTTGGCCCTTACAGCTTCCCCTTCTCTGTCTCCGTCTCTGATCCTTTCGCCTTCTCCACACCCTTCCCTTGCATCCATCTTTTGATTGAAGCTGTATTTCCTATCTGCAAATCCACCTCTGCCACCAATAGGTTCTCACTGGTGATCCAGACCAGGCCCTATAAACTGACGCCATAGTTTAGTGACCAAAATTTACACAAGGTACAGTCTGACTAGGGAATTGTACATTTTTAGCCTGGCACCTTCCATTTTATACTCTACTGGTTTAGTTATATAATTAAGCATTCTGTTTAATTTGTTTAAGCACAGTCATGTAACATGGTAGGTACTAAATTAGGACCCAACCCCTTTCTGCTTGACCTTTGACCATTCCTAAACCATAGTATACTTGCAACATCTATTATTCCTGCGAATATGTTGAACCTTGTTCTTTTCTGCATTGGATTTCATCTGCCAGTGAGCTGCTTAATTGCAGATTTTATCTCACTATTTGTTAGGTCCTTGGCTACTTTATTCATTTCATCAGTCCTGCTGATCTCCGCTTCCATGTTCAATGTCAACTGTGAATTTTGCCATTATCTAGTCATTACGGTAAATTATTAAGGGCTTCAGCACCAAACCTTTGGCTCTACGTGCTGTACTTTCACTCCACCGAGACATCATGCTCCTTTTAGCCAATTCCTTATTTACACCCAGGTTTTAACTTAAATATTAATTTAAGTCACAGACTTTCATGAGGAACCTTATTTGAAGGCTTTTTGGAAGTTTATGGCTGGGAATTTTCACAGAATGCTCTCACTCTGCTGCTGTAACTTAGCCGGAGGTGCGGCAGAATTTGGGCTCTGCAGTACCCATTTTATAGATGCTATTCGGCCTCCTAATGATAGAAAATGTCATTCGGGATGCACGCACATTTCGATGGGAAGTGTGCAATGCTGATTTGACATCAGCGCTACCATTTTCGAATGTCACGCTCCAGCCCAGTCTTATCCTCGCAAAACTGAGCATGACATTAAATGGTATGAAGGACCGCCCCACCAATGTTCCCTTTAAGCTGCGCGGACGCGCGCTCTGCAGGTCCCACGCAGCCAGTGAACCGGTTTATAAATAGAAAAACTGAGTGTGTGTGATATTTTAAATGGCCTGTGCAGACTGTTCAAGGGGTCATGTGGGGTAAAAAAAAATTAGAGGGATCATTGCCCTCCCACCAGTGCTACTTAAAGGGATCATGCTGGTGAGTTGCTGGATTTTTTCTTCTGGCTGTTGATGTAATTGCAAGCGTTTTTAGAACTTTCCTATACCTGTTTTAATAGTCTACAGGGAAAGGTTTGGCTGGTGCTGAAGTATCTTTTTGTTCATTTAAAAGCTTGTGGTGAAATAAGTTGCTTCTTGACATGGGTGGCCAGGTAGGGCTTCCTCTTGGAATTGAGCATGACTGAAATAATGAACAGAGGCTATGCTGAGCATGACAAGCTGCTAGAAGAGGGAGGAGGAGGAGGTGGGTAGAAGGGAATAATTTTCTTACGTTAACTTCAGCAAGGACCAATCCATGAGATGTCTACGCTTCATTAAAGAGGTCTTGACTGAAATTTCCCAACTGCTGCAGCCACACCTCCAACTACAAAGCAGGGCAAGGATGCACTGCCTGTGGTTGTCAAGGTGACTGTGGCTCTTAACTTTTATGTATCTGGCTCCTTCTCGGCTGTTGCTGGAGATATAAGCAGCATCTCGCAGTATACTGCTATATAAATGGAGGTCACTGAGACTCTCTATACAAAGAGAGAAAGCTTCACCTCATTCCCTCTTGCCAGAGACAAACAGGTACAGTGAGCACGAGAGTTTACACGGATTGCAGGCTTCTCCATAATGTAGGGTGCCATTGACTGCACAAACATTGTCTTGAGTGCGCCTCATGTCAATTTGGCCATTTCCATGAACCGAAAGAGAGTCCACTCCTTCAATGTGCAGCTGGTGTGCAACCGCAGGCAGATCATCATGCAGGTGAATGCCCGTGATTGTGGCAGTAGGCAAAGTTCCTTCATTCTGCGGCAGTCCTCTGTGCCAGCTGTATTTGACCCACCACTGCAAGTCAATGAGAAGGAAAGACTGTAAGAGAAGGGATAACCATCCGTGGCTAACTAAGGAAATAAGGGAGGGTATCAAATTGAAAAAAAGGCATACAATGTAGCCAAGACGAGTGGGTGGCCACATTTTTAAAAGCCTGCAGACAACGACTAAAAAAATGATTAAGAGTATGATTAAGAGGAAGATAGAGTATGAAAATAAACTAGCAGAAAATATAAAAACAGATAGTAAGAGCTTTTACAGGTACATTAAAAGGTAAAGAGTGGCTAAAGTAAATGTTGGTCTCCTGGAGGTTGAGACTGGGGAATTAATAATGGAGAACAGGGAAATCGCAGAGACAGTGAACAAATATTTTGTATTGATCTTCACGGGTAGAAGACACTAAAAACATCCCAATAGTGGATAATCAAAGAGCTATAGGGAAGGAGGAAATTAATGCAATCACTATCACTAATGAAGTAGTACTAGCTAAAATAATGGGACTAAAGATGGACAAGTCCACTGAACCTGATGGCTTACATCCTAGGGTTTTAATAGAAGTGACTGCAGAGATAGTGGATGCATTGGTTGTAATCTACCAAAATTCCCTGGATTCTGGAGTGGTGGTCCCAATGGATTGAAAAACCACAAATGTAACGCCCCTATTTAAAAAAGGAGGCAGACAAAAAGCAGTAAAGTATAGACCAGTTAACTTAACATCAGTCGTTGGGAAAATGCTGAAGTCCATTATTAAGGAAGCAGCAGCAGGTCATTTGGAAAAACATGATTCAATCAAGCAGAGTCAGCATGGTTTTATGAAAGGGAAATCATGTTTGACAAATTTGCTGGAGTTCTTTGAGGATGTACTGAGCAAGGTGAATAAGGGGAAACCAGTGGATGTGGTGTATTTGGATTTCCAGAAGGCATTCGATAAGGTGCTACGTAAAAGATTATTGCACAAGATAAAAGTTCACATTGTTGGGGATAATATATTAGCATGGATAGAGGATTGGCTAACTAACAGAAAACAGAGAGTCGGGATCAATGGGACATTTTCCGGTTGGCAAACAGTGACTAGTGGGGTGCCGCAGGGATCGGCGCTGGGGCCTCAACGATTTATAATCTATATTAATTACTTGTGTAGTGTATGAAATGATACAATGAACTCCGTATTGTGAGCCAGTGACTAGCTGTAACCTGGTCACTCTTTAATGGCTTCCAGAAGTGAAGATACAAAGGTGAAGTTCAGGTTATATACCGGGCCCAGCACGAGTGTGCCTATGACCCTAGGACCTCCGACGGAAGTGCCCACTGGTGGTGGACAGATCTTATGTACATACATTACATCATGCCGCCCCCCCACCTCCCCAGTTCTTACCCCACAGTAACCAGTCAGACTGGATGGAAAGCTTATCTTTGCGACGGCTGCACAGTTTGGTTTCACCATCCATTTCTTTGGGATGATCTACCAGTCCCCGTTTAGAACACAACGTTTTACATCCAATAGGTTGGATCCTGGCATCCATGACCGTGAGTAGCTCTGCGGGCATTGGCGTTTCGACCTCTGGAGTGGGCAACGGTAACCGGCTCAATGCATCAGCCCAGTTGTCGGTGCCTGGTCTATGGTGAATGACATAATCATAGGCAGATAATGTCATCGCCCACCTCTGGATGTGGGACGACGCGTTGGTATTGATACCTTTATGATCAGAGAACAACGATATAAGTGGCTTGTGATCGGTTTCCAGCTCGAAGCGAAGCCCAAACAGGTACTGGTGCATTTTTTTACCCATAAACACATGCTAAAGCCTCTTTCTCTACCATGCCGTAGGCTCTTTCTGCCTTGGACAGGCTTCGAGATGCGTATGCAACTGATTGTAGTTTGCCTGACTCGTTGGCTTGCTGGAGTACGCAGCCGACCCCATAGAACGACGCATCACATGGCAAAACTAGATGCTTGCATGGGTCATACTGTACCAGTAGCTTGTGGGAACACAACAGATTTCTAACTTTCTCAAAGACTCTGTTTTGAAGTTCATCCCACACCCAGTCATCTCTTTTCCTGAGCAGCTTGTGCAAAGGCTCTAATACTGTGCTCAATTTGGATAAGAAGTTACCGAAGTAGTTGAGAAGACCCAGGAACGAACGCAGCTCCATCACATTCTGGGGCCTGGGCGCATTTTTGATGGCCTCTGTTTTCGTGTCTGTAGGCCTGATTCCGTCTGCAGCAATCTTTCATCCAAGGAATTCGACCTCTGGTGCCATGAAAACGCACTTCAAACGTTTCAGCCTGAGTCCCACTTTGTCCAGACGACGCAGAACCTCTTCCAGATTGTGCAGGTGCTCGGCGGTGTCACGACCTGTGACTAGGATGTCGTTTTGGAATACCACGGTCCTGGGGACGGATTTCAATAGGCCCTCCATGTTTCTCTGAAATATGGCTGCCGCTGAACGAATGCTAAAAGGGCACCTGTTGTAAATAAACAGTCCTTTGTGCGTGTTGATGCATGTAAGTTTCTTTGATAATTCAACCAGTTCCTGTGTATGTAGGCTGACATTAGATCCAATTTGGTGAACAATTTTCCCCCGGCTAGTGTTGCAAACAGGTCATCAGCTTTCGGTAACGGGTACTGATCTTGTTTTGAAACTTTGTTGATCGTGACCTTGTCGTCTCCGCAAATCCTGACCGTGCCGTCGCTCTTGAACACTGGAACAATGGGGCTGGCCCATTCATTAAATTCGACCGGTGAGATGACCCCCTCGCATTGTTGCCTGTCCAATTCGAGCTCGACCTTTTCTCTCATCATGTGCGGAACCGCCCTGGCTTTATAATGGATGGGCCTTACGTCTAGGCCGAGGTGAATCTGCACCTTGGCTCCCTTGAAGCTGCCAATTCCCGGTTCAAACAGTGAGGGAAATTTGCTCAGCACTTGAGCACAAATCATCATCCGCTGATGACAAAGCTTTGATATCGTACCATTTCCATTTTATTTTCTCGAGCCAACTCTGCCGAATAGCGATGGGCCGTTGCCCGGGATAATCCATAATGGTACATCATAAATCGTTCCCTCGTACGACACTCTTACTGCTGCAATACCGATCACTGGTATGAGCTCTTTGGTGTAGGTACGCAACTTCGCATTTATCGGACTCAGCTTGGGTCTCTGCTATGGTCTCCCACAGCTTTTTGAAAGTCCGCTGGCTCATTATCGATTGACTCGTACGCATGTCTAATTCCTTGGAAACTGGCACGCCGTTAAATTTTACATCCATCATTATCGGTTGGCTCTTTGTTAGAAACGCATGGATGCTATACACTTCCTCCTCGGAGCTCTCAAATGCCTCGGGCTGCATCACCAGATCCACACTGAATTGATCAGCATCCACATGGTGTGTCGCAGCTCGCTTACTTCGCTGCGAACGCTGAAGATGCCCTGTCTACGCACACCCTCTGCATACATACTGCCTGAAGCGGTACTTGTGTATGGAGAAAGAGTCAGACTGAACACTTTGAGCTCAAAGTAAAGTGTGACATTAGCCTTTTATTGCAGGTCTCCAGAGCGCCTCTGCAGCCTGTGAAGCCTCCTTAAATATCTGTGCTCCCAAGGGATTATGGGATGCCTTGGGACTCCAGGGGATGAGCCCTCTGATGGCTATACAGAGTAAATACAAGTCCACATATATAACAACACTCCCCCCCCAAAGTCAATAGTGTAACTATTTACAATGTGAGTCGATCTGGGGCCCTTCTTGCCTTGGTTGATCATCTCGGTGTGAAAGCTAGTGTTGTTGATTGATTTGTTGGGCACTCGCTGGGCTGCTGTGCAGCTGGTCTTGCTGGGCTGCCTGGTGTGTTGGGCCCTGCAGGGTTGCTGTGGATGATGGGTTCTGCTTCGTGGTCAACCGTGGTGCCGGTTGCCACTGGTGTGTATGTCGGGGGATCAAAAAAGGTAGCGTCCAAGGTGGGTTGCTCAGGATAGTCCGTGAATTTGATCCAAGTGTTTTCGTTGAATGAGTCCATTTGAAAGTTTGACCCGAAACACCCTGCTTCCCTCTTTGGCCATGACAGTGCCGGGAAGCCACTTGGGACCTTATCCATAATTTAATACAAATACAGGATCATTGATTTCAATCTCGCGTGACATATTTGCGCTATCATAGTATGCACTTTGTTGAAACCGCCTTTTCATGTAGATCAGGGTGAACTAACGAGAGCCTTGTCTTAAGTACTCTTTTCATGAGCAGTTCAGCAGGTGGGATCCCAGTGAGTGAGTGGGGTCTCGTTCGGTAGCTAAGCAGGACTCGGGATAGGCGAGTCTGTAGTGAGCCTTCAGTTACCCTCTTCAAGCCTTGCTTGATGGTTTGCATTGTTCTCTCTGCCTGACCATTGGACGCTGGTTTAAACAGGGCAGATGTGACATGTTTGATCCCGTTACGGGTCATGAATTCTTTGAACTCAGCACTGGTAAAACATGGCCCATTGTCGCTCACCAGGACATCGGGTAAGCCGTGAGTGGCAAACGTGGCCCGCAGGCTTTCAGTAGTGGCAGCGGACGTGCTAGCCGACACTATCTCACATTCAATCCACTTGGAGTACGCGTCTACAACCACAAGGAACATTTTACCCAAGAACGGGCCTGCATAGTCGACGTGTACCCTAGACCATGGTTTGGAGAGCCAAGACCATAAACTTAGCGGCACTTCCCTGGGTACATTGTTTAACTGCGAGCATGTATTACATCTGTGAATGCAGGACTCTAAGTCCGCATCGATGCCGGGCCACCACACCTGGGATCTAGCTATCGCTTTCATCATTACGATGCCTGAGTGGGTACTGTGGAGGTCATTGATGAAGGTGTCTCTGCTCTTCTTGAGGACCACTACTCAATTGCTCCACAGAAGGCAGTCTGTGTGTATAGACATTTCATCTTTGCGCCGCTGGAACGGCTTTATCTCTTCCTGCATTTCCACTGGGACATTGGACCAGCTCCCATGAAGCACGCAGCTTTTGACAAGAGATAATAAGGGGTCCTGACTTGTCCAGGTTTTGATCTGCCGGGCAGTGACAGGTGGTTGCTCAGTCTCAAATGCTTCCATAACCATGGCTAGATCTGCGGGCTGCGCCATTTCCACCCCCGTGGTGGGCAATGGCAGCCTACTGAGAGCATTGGCAAAGTTTTCTGTGCCTTGCCTGTGGCAGATGGCGTAGTTGTATGCGGACAACGTGAGCGCCCATCTCTGGATGCGGGCCGATGTGTTGTTATTTATTCCTTTACCCTCGGAAAACAGGGATATAAGTGGCTTATGGTCAGTTTCCAATTCGAATTTTAGCCCAAACATGTATTGATGCATTTTCTTTATCCCATAGACAGAAGCTAAAGCTTCATTTTCAATGATGCTGTAGTTCTTTCAGCCTTAGACAGACTCCTGGATGCATAAGCAACCGGTTGCAGTTTCCCGAAATCATTAGCTTGTTGCAATACACACCCAATGCCATATGATGACGCATCACATGCTAGTACCAAACGCTTACATGGATCATACAACACAAGCAATTTATTTGAGCATAACAATTTTCTCGCTTTTACAAAGGCATTTTCTTGGCTTTTTCCGCAAACCCATTCGCCCCCTTTTCGTAGTAAGACATGCAGTGGTTCTAACAGTGTGCTGAGACCCGGTAAGAAATTACCAAAGTAGTTCAGGAGTCCCAGAAACGACCGCAGCTCCGTCACATTCTGTGGCTTCGGTGTGTTCTCGATTGCCTCCGTCTTCACGTTGGTGGGCCTGATGCCGTCCGCCGCAATCCTCCTTCCCAGGAACTCCACTTCAGGCGCCATCAAAATGCACTTAGAGCATTTTAACTTGAGCCCCACGCGGTTGAGTTGACTAAGAACCTCCTCCAGGTTCTGCAGGTGCTCAACTGTGTTCCGACCTGTGACCAAGATGTCGTCCTGGAAGACCACGATGTGCAGGACTGACTTCAGTAAACGTTCCATGTTTCTCTGGAACATCACCGCTGCTGATCGAATTCCAAATGGGCATGCGTGTTGATGCAGGTGAGGGCCTTCGATGATTCTTCCAGTTCCTGTGTCATGTAAGCTGAAGTCAGATCCAGCTTCGTGAATGTCTTTCCTCCTGCCAGCATCGCAAAGAGGTCATCAGCCTTTGGTAGTGGGTATTGGTCACCACGGATTCTGACAGTGCCGTTTCCCTTGAGGACTGGGACAATAGGACTGGTCCACTCACTGAATTCGATCGGGGAAATGATGCCCACTCTTTGCAGTCGGTCTAGAACGATCTCTGCCCTTTCTCTCATCATGTACGGTACTGCTCTTGCTTTATGATGGATGGGTTGCACCCCCGGAATTAGGTGGATCTGCACTTTTGCTCCTTGGAATTTCCCGATGCCTGGTTCAAACAACGAAGGAAATTTGTTTAAGACCTGGGCATATGAAGTGTCATCAGCGGGCGATAGAGCTCGGACGTTGTCCCAGTTCCAGCGTATCTTTCCCAGCCAGCTCCTGCCGAGCAGCGTGGAACCATCACCCGGTACCACCCAGAGTGGTAGCTTGTGCACCACTCCATCATAGGAGACCTTTACGGTAGCACTGCCGATTACAGGAATCAGTTCTTTTGTGTAAGTTCTTAGTTTCGTGTGAACTGGAGTTAAGACTGGCCTTGAAGCCTTGTTGCACCACAACCTTTCGAAAGTCTTTTTGCCCATGATGGACTGGCTCGCGCCCATGTCCAGCTCCATTGACACCGGAAGTCAATTTAGTTCAACAGTCAGCATTATCGGGGGACAATTCGTGGTGAATGTGTTTGTCGTGGTCCTCCGTGGATCTGTCCTCCACTGCAACATGGCGGTTTGCAGGTTTAACAGGCTTTGTAGCTCGCCTGCACACTCATTGGAGATGTCCCATTGTTCTACAGCCCTGGCAAACGTGCTCTTTGAAGCGGCATGAATGGAAACGATGATCACCCCCGCAGCGCCAACAAGGTGTTAATTGCCTTGCATTCATCACCCTTGATGGTGGACTCAGAGACATCTGCGGACGTGCAGCTGCAGGTATGTGTGACCTGCCCTGTACGTTATGATTTGAAAACAACATCACTTTGTTCACAGTACTTGTAGCAGCACTCGTGTGCTGAGAGATTTGCTTTGTATTGTCACTGGTGGCATTGAATGCCTGGGCTATCGCTATGGCCTTACTCAAGGTTGGGGTCTCTACAGTCAAAAGTTTGTCAAGTATGGTTTCGTGGCCAATGCCATGTACGACAAAATCTTTGAGCATGTGCTCCAAATGTCCTTCAAATTCGCAATGTCCTGCAAGGCGTCTTAGCTCGGCAACATGACTCTCCACTTCCTGGCCTTCAGACCTAGAACCGGCACCTCGCCATTAGAACGCTTTCCTTCGGTTTCAAATGCTCTCGGACCAGTGTGCACAAAACGTCGTACGATTTCTCCTTGGGCTTCGCTGGAGTGAGCAGATTCCTCATGAGGCCATACGTTGGTGCCCCACAGACGGTGAGGAGGATCGCCTTTCGGCTGGCAGCGCTCTCTTCCCCATCTAGCTCGTCGGCCACGAAGTATTGGTTCAAGTCGCTCCACAAAAGTTTCCCAATCCAAGAATTTCTCCAGGCTGCCCACTGTTCTCTGCATCTTTGGGTTCGCTATCTGTATCTCATCACCAGTTGTTGTGTATTGAGAAACAGTCAGACTGAACACTGTGAGCTCAAAGTAAAGTGTGACCTTAGTCTTTTATTGCAGGTCACCAGAGTGCCTCTGCAGCCTGTGAAGCCTCCTTAAATACCTGTGCTCCCAAGGGATTATGGAATCCCTTGGGACTCCAGAGGATGAGCCCTCTGGTGCCTGTACAGAGTAAATACAAGTCCACATATATAACAGTACTGGTGGGGTCGGTGATTGCCTCCACAATGCCATAACGTTGAGCTCGGATTTGCGCCGGATGGCGGGCTTTGAGCAGCTCCCTGTCTCGCATACGCAGTCGAGTAGGCCCTTGATGGCGAACTTTGAGCAGCTCCCATTCTCACATACGCAGTCGAGTAGGCCCTTGATGGCGGGCTTTGAGCAGCTCCCTGTCTCGCATACGCAGTCGAGTAGGCCCTTTATGGTGAACTTTGAGCGGCTCCCGGTCTTGCAGACACAGTCGAGTAGGCCCTGCCGTGTGTAACTCTGCCGGCCGTCGATACAATTTTGTACCCAGTACTTGCCATGGAGTTACTGTTTTGTCGCGATATCTGCTTCGTGTTTTTCTGCGTGGACATGCAAGCCTGGGCGATGGTGATGACCTTGCTGAGGTCCGGCGTCTTCGCAGCCAGCAGCTTACTTAAGATCGCCTCGTGGTTGACTCCAATCACGAAAAAGTCACGCAGCATGTCTTCCAACGCAGACCCAAATTTGCAAGGCCCTGCAAGACGCCTCAGGTCAGCAACAAATGCCACTACATCCTGGCCTTCTGGACGAACGAGCGTATAGAATCGATATCTGGATATGAGGATTCCTTCTGTGGGTTTAAGGTGTTCCCGAACTAGAGCACACAGTTCTTTGTAATCCTTTTCTGTAGGAAGAGTGAGTGAGAGCAGATTCTTGTTGAGTGCATAGATTCTGGGGCCACAGACGGTGAGAAGAACTGCTCTGCGCTTCTCTGTATCCTTGTCTTTTTTAGGTCATTTGCCACAAAATACTGGTCAAGATGATCCATGAAATCTCCACAATCCTCTCCCTCATTGAAACTCTCGAGGTTTCCAACAGTACTCGATCGTGCTGTGCTCGCCATACTTTTGCGTGGGTTCGTATTTGCCTCGTTGCCAGTTGTAGTGTATGAAATGATACAATGAACTCCGTATTGTGAGCCAGTGACTAGGTGTAACCTGGTCAGTCTTTAATGGCTTCCAAAAGTGAAGATACAAAGGCGAAGTTCAGGTTATATACCGGGCCCAGCACGAGTGTGCCTGTGACCCTAGGACCTCCGACGGTAGTGCCCCCTGGTGGTGGGAAGACCTCATGTACATACATTACAACTTGGATGAAGGGACCGAGTGTAATGTAGCCAAGTTTGCCGATGATACAAAGATGGGTGGGAAAGCAAATTGTGAGGACAAAAAAAATCTGCAAAGGGATTATAGACAGGCTAAGTGAGTGGGCAAAAATTTGGCAGGTGGAGTATAATGTGGGAAAATGTGAGTTTATCACTTTGGCAGAAATTATAATTTAAATGGAGAAAAATTGCAAGTGCTGCAGTACAGAGAGACCTGGGGGTCCTGGTGCATGAAACACAAAAAGTTAGTATGCAGGTACAGCAAGTAATTAAGAAGGCAAATGGAATGTTGGCCTTTATTGCAAGGGGTTAGGGTATAAAAGCAGAGAAGTCCTGCTACAGCTGTACAGGGTATTGGTGAGGCTACACCTGGAGTACTGCGTACAGTTTTGGTCTCCGTATTTAAGGAAGGATATACTTGCATTTTAGGCTGTTCAGAGAAGGTTCACTAGGTTGACTCCAAATATGAGAGCGTTGACTTATGAAGATAGGTTGAGTAGGTTGGGCCTATACTCATTGGAGTTCAGAAGAATGAGAGGTGATCTTATTGAAACATAAGTTTATGAGGGACAAGGTGGATGCAGATAGGATATTTCCACTCATAGGGGAAACTAAAACTAGGGGACATAGTCTTAGAATAAGGGCCCACCCATTTAAAACTGAGATGAGGTGAAATTTCTTCTCTCAGAGGCTTGTAAATCTATGGAATTCTCTGCCACAAAGATCTGTGGAGGCTGGGTCATTGAATATATATAAGGCGGAGATAGACAGATTTTTGAATGATAAGGGAGTAAAGGGTTATGGGGAGCGGGCAGGGAAATGAGCCGAGTCCATGATCAGATCAGCCATGATCTTATTGAATAGCGGTGCAGGCTCGAGTGGCCAAATGACCTACTCCTGCTCCTATTTCTTATGTTCTTATGTTCTTATGTTCTTATGTTCAAAGGCTGGCTACTGGGCAACAAGGTTTGTCCACAGATGACGTGGCTCATGGCTCTGGTCCAGAATCCACGTACACGTGAACAGCATACCTACAATGTGAGCCATGCTGCCACAAGGAACATTATAGAGCATATCATTGGTGTCCTCAAGCAATATTTCCAGTGCCTGGAATGCTCTGAAGGAGCCTTGCAGTACTCAGCTGAGCGGGTAATATGCTACATGCTACGCAACCTGGCCGTTATGAGGGAACAACCATTGTTACCACCTATCAGGTGCGAAGCTGAGGAGCAGGAGCACAAGGAAGAGGAGGAGGAAGTGGAGGAGGAGGAAGTTATTTTACTCACTCCTGGGATGTGGGCATCACTGGCAAGGCCCATCCTTAATTGCCCTTGAGAAGGTGAGCTACCTTCTTGAACCACTGCAGTCCATGAGTTAAAGGTGCTCCCGTAGTGCTGTTAGGCAAAGGGTTCCAGTATTTTGACCCAATGATGATGAAGAAACGGCGAAGCATTGGCGCATTGCTGCAGTGCATCGTATAGATGGTACACACTGCAGCCACGGTGCGCCAGTGGTGGAGGGAGTGAATGGGTAAGGTGGTGGATGGAGTGCCAATCAAGCGAGCTGCTTTGTCCTGGATGGTGTCGAGCTTCTTGAGTGTTGTTGGTGCTGCACTTATGCAGGCAAGTGGAGAGTATTGCATCATACTCCTGACTTGTGCCTTGTAGATGGTGGAAAGGCTTTGAGGAGTCAGGAGGTGAGATGCCCAGCTTTTGACCCGCTCTTGTAGCCACAGTATTTATATGGCTGGTCCAGTTAGGTTTCTCATCAATGGTGAGCCCCAGGATGTTGATGGTGGGAGATTCTGCAATGCTTATGCCATTGAATGTCAAGGGGCGGTGGTTAGACTTTCACTTGCTATGGCGCGAATATTACTTGCCACTTATCAGCCCAAAACCTGAATGTCGTTCAGGCATTGCTGCATACGGGAATGGACTGCATCATGATCTGAGGAGCTGCAAATAGAACTGAACACTGTGCAGTCAGCAGTGAACATCCTCACTTCTGACCTTATGATGGAGGGAAGGTCATTGATGAAGCAGCAGAAGATGGTCAGATCGAGGACACTGCCCTGAGGAACTCCTGGGTTCTGGGTCTGTCCTGGATCTGAGATGATTGACCTCCAACAAACACAACTATCTTCCTTTGTGCTAGTTATGATTCCAGCCAGTGGAGAGTTTTCCCCTGATTCCCATTTACTTCAATTTTACTAGGGCTTCTTGATGCCACACTCAATCAAATGCTGCCTTGATCTCAAGGGCAGTCACTCTCACCTCATCTTTGGAATTCAGCTCTTTTGTCCATCTCTAGACCACGGCTGTAATGAGGTCTTGAGCCGACCTGGCGGAACCTAAACTGAGCATTGGTGAGCAGGTTATTTGTGAGTAAGTGCCGCTTGATAACACTGTCGACGATACCTTTCATTACTTTGCTGATGATTGGATGTAGACTAATGGGGCGGTAATTGGCCGGATTGGATTTGTCCTGCTTTGTATGGAGAGGACATACCTGGCCAGTTTTCCACATTGTCGGATAGATGCCAGTGTTGTAGCTGTACTGGAACAGCTTGGCTAGAGCCGCGGCTTATTCTGGAGCACAAGTCTTCAGAATGACAGCCAGTATGTTGTCATGGCCCATAGCCTTTCTTTCCAATGCGCTCAGCCATTTCTGGATATCACGTGGAGTGATTCGAATTGGCTGAAGACTGGCCTCTGTGATGGTGGGGACCTCAGGAGAAGGCCGATATGAATCATCTACTCTGCACTTGTGTGTGGAAATGGAAGAACAGGAAGTGGAAGGGAGGCTACAAATTAAACAGCCCCATTCTGCCTCGGTCTCCTGATGAAATAATTAATGAGCAATACCAGTCAGCTCAACCACACCTTCCCATTCACCAACAGTCCCACGCTCCTTACCTTTCCTCTATCACTGAACATCACATCATCCTCTTTCCAACAACACAAAAATAAAAACCACCAGAAAATGCACATTCCAATCCAAAGTTACAAATTCAATCTTGACATAATGCATACCAAAATAAACTAATCACCCTTGTGCATCCCTTAATGCCTACCTTCAGTGTGCCTTTACCTCTCCTAGTGCTTCTCTGAGGTGCTTCCCCAATGGCTAACCGCTAATTGCAGAGACTTCAGATGACCATGGAGAGTGACCTCAAGCAACATTGGGCCTAGAAAGGCCCAGCTTCAGACTGGGCTGCTGCATTCTGGGCTGGCAAGCAACAGCAAGGGCACTGGTGGAGTGGCAGGGGTGGGAGCAGGAATGCTGTCATCCTCAGAGAGGACAGTTGGTTCGTGCTCCATGGAACCAGTGCTCTCCCCCCGACTGGCACCTCAACCATCCCAATAATCTGTTGAAGGACACAGTGATGGACTGCTGTGATAGTCCCTTTGAACACTGGCATCCGGAGCCATGATTGCAGCAGCCTGAGCTTCCACTGCAGTGTAGGATTTATTAGATCTGTCAGATCGATTATATGTCAGAAGAGACTTATGTCCATGACCACAACAAACCACACTGGGTATAGGTATTTTGTAAATAAGCACAACAGATTTTATTCAGTAGTTTGCTTCCAGTACAAAGAAATAATACTTAACAAGGCGATAGTCGACAGTCTGTTCTTTGAAACCTCAGTCCTTCTTCAGTTTCCTTCTGTATTAGCACTGCCCCCAAAGTCCAATAGCTGTTACTTTATACCCTTTTCCTCCCATACAAATGCTATGAGAGTCTGCAGCTGTCTTAGGCTTACAATAGATCATTATACGTCTGTGCCTCTGACCTTCGATGTTATCTCTCGTTCTTCTCTGAGGTCTTTGTCAAAGACTGTATCATAGAATTCAGCACTAAGCTTGGCTTTACAAAATGGTATATGCTGCATACTTTTATATATTTGGCCTTGGCCATTCTAGTTCTAAATGAAGCTGTTTCAGCAAATTACAAAAAAATGGTTAACATAATAATGGCTCCTCCATCATGGTTTACTTAAAAAGGGTTAACATAATAATGGCTTAATCTACCATGATGCTTTGCTTAAAAATGGTTAACATAAGCTTACACACATTTTAGTTAATGTTATCATATAACAGTTAAACAAAAGCATTATCAAAACACCATTACAACATGCAGGTAAGTTTTATCTTAGAGCAGCACTCAGACCATTAATGGAAGCTGTTTGTACTGCAATGGAAGTTGCTTGTGCTGCAATAGAAGCTGTGACATTGGCCATCAGACACTGCACCCACAGCTGTGGTGATGGAGGTGACCACCTGTTTCATGTTGGAAAGAATGGGATCCAAATTCTGCGCAATGCCCTGTGCCAAGTTGGTGCTGAACTCCTCCATGCCCCTTGACATTGTGAGCAGGATTTCTGGCAGGCTTTCCAGTGTACCAAGCATTTGGTTATGTACAGCCTACAGCCGTCTTCTGTAACCTGGCTCATCAAAGTCCTCACAACTAGTGTGTGACCTTGCCCTCCAGTGAACTGGCATCTGCGTTATCCTTCCCCCTTCCTTGACTCCTGGATAATTGTGCCTGGTGTTTCACCATGTGCAGATCCCTCCTCCATCCGAGCATCTAAGATATGCGCAGTGTCAGTATCTGAGCTGGTGGCTGTGAGTGTACAATCAAGTGACAGAGTCTCGTCATCATCACTATATTCTTCCTCTTCCTCCATTGACTGGGAAGGCTCCAGTTCTTGGATATCTGAAATGAAAAAGGTGTGTTCTGGTGAGGGGAGAGGAGAAAGTAAGAATTGCATGGTGACACCACCTTCAGCTTCTAAGTCAGAAGAGATTGAGGGATGAGGGAGGAGTGGGTATGCAGATACCCTCATCCTCAATCTCTTCAGCCCCATCAGTGGCCATGGCCTCAGTGATGCTCCTGCCCATGATGGCCAGCACTGTCTCTTTCATTGGGGTTAAAACATGCAGGTGCACTTATCCTCCTCCAGTTCTTTCCTGCTGCTTGCTGTTAAGTGGAACTTTCTCCTGCAAGAAAGAGGGAACTGTGTCACTGAGTGTCGTGCAATATGTTTGGGTGATGTGGCTGTCATGGTTTAATAATTACAAGTATGTGCAAGTTTTTGAGTTGTGAGTGCAAGGCTTGGAATAGTGGTAAATGTGTGAGGATGAGGTAAAGTATATGAATTGTAGTGTTGAGTAGTGATTGATAGAGATTGTTGGTAGGTGACTGGTAGGAGTGCGGTGAGTTGAGCAGTGGCTGAGGCTGGTGGTTCATTTGGTAGGATGTGGCATTTGAAGATGAACTCACTGACCTTGACAACTCACATAAGATCGTTAAACTTCTTCCTGCACTGCGTCCATGTTCTTGGAGCAACATTCCTGGCATTGAACTCTGCCGTTACTTCTTCCCACTGCCTCCTGAGCATCTGTCTGGAGGGCCTTCTGCTTGTAGATACAGGACATCTTTCTTTTCCACATCTTCCACCAAGGCCTCCAGGGCAGTGTCTGAAAACTTTGGTGCTCGCTCTTTTGCATGTTCAGTCATTGCTCAAAATATCTGAGCACAGATTCAGTTTTCAAATGACTCCCACCACTTGTTACAGCCACAATGCACCTCTCCTTTAATAAGTGGAGGCTTCCTTTAAGTAGCACTAGCCATTTGTGATATCAGGCCCCGTGCTGATGAGTGCAGTCAATGAACAGTATGGGTAGTGCTGACTGCATGAAGCAATCATGTAAAGCAGCAAGCAGCTGAATTTACCGTGCTACCTGCATTGCAATGACTGGATGCGGGTTAATCGCGTACTGTGATCCTGTGCCCATTTTCGGGTGTTAGCCAATTTCTCTGCCCGTTTCCAAAGTT
Organism: Pristiophorus japonicus; assembly: GCF_044704955.1. Lineage (NCBI taxonomy): Eukaryota > Metazoa > Chordata > Chondrichthyes > Pristiophoridae > Pristiophorus > Pristiophorus japonicus. The sequence goes on from NC_091986.1 coordinate 106,368,635, forward strand.
GCTGAGCCCACTTCCACCATTTGACACAACTATATTCCTGCTTCTTAGAAACATAGAAACATAGAAAATCGGTGCAGGAGTAGGCCATTCGGCCCTTTGAGCCTGCACCGCCATTCAATGAGTTCATGGCTGAACATGCAACTTCAGTACCCCATTCCTGCTTTCTCACCATACCCCTTGATCCCCCTAGTAGTAAGGACTACATCTAACTCCTTTTTGAATATATTTAGTGAATTGGCCTCAACAACTTTCTGTGGTAGAGAATTCCACAGGTTCACCACTCTCTGGGCGAAGAAGTTTCTCCTCATCTCGGTTCTAAATGGCTTAACCCTTATCCTTAGACTGTGGCCCCTGGTTCGGGACTTCCCAACATTGGGAACATTCTTCCTGCATCTAACCTGTCTAAACCCGTCAGAATTTTAAACGTTTCTATGAGATCCCCTCTCATTCTTCTGAACTCCAGTGAATACAAGCCCAGTTGATCCAGTCTTTCTTGATATGTCAGTCCCGCCATCCCGGGAATCAGTCTGGTGAACCTTCGCTGCACTCCCTCAATAGCAAGAATGTCCTTCCTCAAGTTAGGAGACCAAAACTGTACACAATACTCCAGATGTGGCCTCACTAAGGCCCCGTACAACTGTAGTAACACATCCCTGCCCCTGTACTCAAATCCCCTCGCTATGAAGGCCAACATGCCATTTGCCTTCTTAACTGCCTGCTGTACCTGCATGCCAACCTTCAATGACTGATGTACCATAACACCCAGGTCTCGTTGCACCTCCCCTTTTCCTAATCTGTCACCATTCAGATAATAGTCTGTCTCTCTGTTTTTACCACCAAAGTGGATAACCTCACAATTATCCACGTTATACTTCATCTGCCATGCCCACTTACCTAACCTATCCAAATCACTCTGCAGCCTCATAGCATCCTTCTTACAGCTCACACTTCCACCCAACTTAGTGTCTTGGGAGCACCAGGGGTGGGATGGCAAGAATTATAGCAGGTGAAGTCATCCCACCATTTCTTTCTACTTTCTTGATGTCAGCTTCAAAAGGAGAAGGTTCAAGAAATACTCACATCAAATGAGGCACCTCCCTTCCCCCCAAAACCCTTTGCTTAGTTTTTGAGTGGATGTGATATTTCAGTGCTATTGGAGTCTGAGTACATGTGGTACTTGAATGGATGTGGTGCACTAGTTCATTGTGTTTGTGTTTTGGTTTATTTATCGCTTTTGAGCATCGGTGCCCGACTTGTAAGTACTCCTCTAGCTGAAGAAATAGTAGTGCAGGTGGCTACTAGTATATGAGTGCCAGCTAGTGTATGAGTGCCAACTATTTGCTTATGTGCTTCTCCATGCATGACAGTGCTGGGGACATATCCTCCTCACTATGCCCACTTATCCTTGTGAACAACAAATAGTTTTCTGCAGCTCTCCCCTGTGTTTGTCTGTAAGTCTCCTCTAAATAAGTTGAAGTCAGTCATGGCTGCTTGATTTCATCTATCCATACCACCTTATGGAGTGAATGGAGGAAATTACTGCTCAACATGACCCATGGGGTCAATTTTAACTGTCTCTGCCAGGCGGGAAACAGATGGTAGTGGGTCAGCCACCTGTTTTACACCCTGCCCTATTTTCCTTCCTGATTTTTCATGCAAAGGAAAATGGTACAGGGTGTAAAATGGACAGCTGACTCACTGCCACATGTTTCTTGCCCAGTGAAATCAATTAAAATTGACCCTGATTTCTTTGATACAGTTTGTAATAAGGATTTTGCACATTCTACTGCTGAATTTATAAAATGTTTATAATTTACAGTGATTAAGTGGTTCATTAACTATTTGAAATGTGTGAAAGGAGCTGTATCATGATTGGCTAGTTTTCTGTCGCTGTTGCTAATTGTCAGGTTATACAAAATCAACCAGAACATATTTATTTTTACTGACTATTTTAATAGATTGTCAATAAAATCTACAAATTTTGGATTATGAAACCTTGAAGTGTCCCATCATAATATAAACTAGCTATCTAATAGTATACAGAAATACATAGATGTTATAACCTGAAAACTAGCCATTCAGCCCAACCAGTTAGCAATTACTCTTCATGTGATCAAGTAGTTCTAATCACATTTACCCACCCTGATCTCATATTGCTTCAATCCTTTTTCCTTCATCTCCCTATCCAATCTAATCTTGAATGTTGTCATAGTTTCTGCCTCAGTCACTAATCCAGGAAATGAATTCCACCACTTCACAACTCTTTGGCTGAAGAGGTTTCTCTTGTTCGCTGTTCCAAAGCTCTGACATTTAAAGGTGAATCAATGGCCTGTTGTTCTTCTTGACCCATGAACTACTAGAAAAAGTCAGGTTCTATCTACTCTGTCCCATCCTTTCAGAATTTTGAACATTTCCATCAATCATTCTGCAATCTGCCTTGTTTACGGAAACATTTTCAAGTCTTTCTTTGCATTTGTATTTCCTCATACCAGACAGCCTAGTGTTTCTGTGTTGTACCCTCTCCAGAGCCTCAATCTCCTTCCTATAGTGTGGAGCCCAATACTACACATAATACTGTAACTGAGGTCTTATTCAGGAATTATATAGGCTCATCATTACCTCTTGACTTTAATATTTGATGTAACTTGTGATTAAAAACTAGCGAGAATAGGAAATGTTATTAACCCACATTTTAGCTCTTGTTTGTTAATATAAATGGTGGTACTATTAAACTACGCTATTTCATGTATCTGCCTCCTTGGTGGACAAGACAAAATATTCCAAGAAACATGGGCTGGAGTTTCTGTACTTGGGCGGTCGGCATGGCAGGTCGCAATGGCGTTGCTGCTTCCATCCCACTCCAGAAATTGACTTTGTGCTAATGGGGCCTATTAAGCCTGCCCAGTACATTACTCAGCCCAATAAAATGGTGAGGGTCTGATGACATTATCCATGACGTGCTTTCGGCCGGTAGATTTAAAGAAGCCATGGCCACATTGCATTTGGAGGTTCATCTCGGAGTGTGCAGCCACTGGACTGGAGCTTTTGATTGTTCCAAACATTTGGAAACATGACTGCATGCAGACAGAGGGCTGCACCCAGGTGCTCTGATGACTCCCTCCATATACTTGTGGAGGGAGTCCGAGCACGCAGGGTGGTCCTCTTCCCTTCAAATGGGTGGAAGAGCCCTCCCCAGGAGACAAAAAGAGCCTGGCTCCAAATTGCAGAGGAGGTGAACAGCAGGGATAGGGGGTTTAAATTTCCCCAAAGCATTTTTTTGGCATGCTTGAAGAGTTACGCCCAATTTTTTGGGGCCCAAGTATGCCAAAAAAAATGCGGTGTAAGTTTCCCTGTTGGACCTCTTCATTTTGGCGTGGCCTAACCCGAGGGGGGTGGAACCTTGATCTGCACCAAAAAGATTGGGCTACCATGATCTGAGGCTGCAAAGTGAAGCATACAGCCACCTCACAACACATTAAAAGAATTGAAAAACACATAGCACCTCCTTACCTCCAACCACGAAGGCTGTCCTGTCCAGTCATTCTCTTTTTCTTTCTCTCTCTCTATCTCTCTCTCTCTCTCCTGGAACCAGACAGCCTTCCTGTGTGTGTGACCTGGGGACTGAGAATGGGACCGGACAGCCTTCGGGCGGGGTTGGAGGTAAGTTGCTGCGATGTGTTTTTCAATTCTTTCAGTGTGTCCGGGCATCTGCTGTGCCACTTTCCATACCTGCGCCAATTTCCTTAACTCTAGGGAAGGTTTTTCAGGACAGGCCACATACGCTGGCCTAATCAGAACTGGAGTAACTGTCAGCTGGCCAAACTTCCCTAAATAGCCAGAAGTGGAGTAGGTGGTTGGTTACGCCCCCTTTGGCTGAAAAAAAACAGACTTAAAAAATTTGTAACTAAATGAGTTACACTGGTGCAAATTGATTGGAGAAACTGGGGATTTTTAAGTTAGGCCAGAAAAAGCAGCCTGCTCCAAAAAGAACAGCACAAATACTGGGGAAAATTGAGTTCCTGGTCAGGAAGACCTGGATGCAGTGCCGGAAACATTTCAATGATCTCATTAGATCGGAAAAGGTGTGTACAAAGCCACACTCAATTTTATCCTGCTGTGTCTCTCATCACATCCTCATCACTCTGCCTTCCCAACCCTACCTTGAAAATCTACCCATCCCTCTCTCTCTATCAACATTATCACATGATCATCTTACTCGCCACCGCTCACCCGCATCCTAATTCAGTCATACCAACTAACAACACACAACACACAAGGTGGATTTTTGGCATTGCCATCCCACTCCATCATAATCTCCTTCTAAAGATCTAACCCATCCATTTGTTACACTCATTCTATCTGTCTTACTCGATCTTTCCCTTCTTGCAAGAAAAGAGAGCCTACAATAAGAGAGAGATAAGGAGAGAACTGGAAGTGGAACGCCATCATTTGCCACCCTCACAACAGCAGAGGAGGCTGTCTAGCAGCTCAAAGTGGGAGACAGAGAAAGGGGAACATCCCAACAACCTAGTGTCAGACTTGTACCATGATGAGCCCCAACACCCTAACACCAACATTCATGCTTACAGGGATTCCGTATGTAGCCTTCTTTCATTGATTGGGCCAGCCCATATGAGCCCAGGGGTGCTTGCAAACTGCATGAGACCCTGGAATATGTGGGTCTCTACGCAGGCCTACGCATAGAGACCCAGAAGTGCGAGTCTCCGTAGATCCCGAGGCAGATAGTAAGTGCATAGATTTTTTGCTGGTCGGAGGCATCCGCTCATGGGAAGTATCCGACCACAAATTCAGCCCCTTATTTCTACAGTATGTAAATTTAGAGGAAGCATAGTAAATGCACAGTTATATCAAACTGATGAAAGTTATACACTTAACTTGACTTAAAACTAGGCATGTTTGGGATTTAAAGTTGTACTCTGAATTTAAAAGATTAAGCCAAAGCCCCCAGCTGACTCTGCCATTAATTAAAGGGCCAAATCTCATGATCTGATATGTGGTACTAATGCTATGAATTTTAATGGCTTGTTGCTCTGAGAATTGAACATCAATCTCCAATGCTATGTTTTGAGCTTTAAGTATTAACCAGTCCACTTTGTGCTTAAAGTTTGAACAGACTGAGAATGTGCAAATACTCACTCCCCTACGTCAAGGACTAACACTGAGATCCCCTATTATTTCTAATTTACATTAATAACTTGGATTCAGGAACTCAATCCAAATTAGTCAAGTTTGCAAAGGCTATCAAAGTAGGGGAAAGAAGTTAAATCAGAGGTGGGAAAATACAGATCTACAAAAGGATTCAGGCCAAATCTGTAAACAGGCAGAAAATTGTCAAGTAAGTTTAAAGAGAAGAAAATGGCAACTAGCTGAAGATGAGATTGAAAGAGATCTGGGGATGTTAATAGACTCAGCTCTTAACATGTCAAGATAATGCTGAGTATCAACAAAGCAAACAGAATTCTAAACATGCATTTTCAGTATGAACTATCGAAACGATGCACTACAGCAAATCGGCACGGCTTTTTCAGCAGCACCTCCACTGCCTAGAACAAGGGCAGCAGGTGTATGGGAACACCATCACTTCCGAGTTCCTCTCAAAGTCAAACATCATTCCGACTTGGACATATATCGTCATTCCTCCACCGTCACTGGGTCAAAATTCTTGCACTCCCTACCTAACAGCGTTGTGGAAGTACCTTCACCACATGTACTATAGCAGTTCAAGAAGAAGGCCATCACCATCTTCTCAAGGGCATCAGGGACGGACAATAAAGTATTGGCTTTGCCAATGGCACCCATATTACAAAAATAAAAATATCAGAATAGCACAAGTCAGAAGAAATCATGCTCGAAGTGTACAGTGCACTGGTCAAACCGCACCTTGACTACTATGTTCAGATTTAGTCAACTAGACAATGAAAACAACAAATTACATTTATACTGTGCCATTAATGTAGAAAACCTACCCTGACTTTTTCAGAGGGAGGAGAAAAAAATAAGAGGGATAAAGCAAAAGATACTGGGGCTGAAATTCAGGCCCCCAAAAAGGCCCATCACCACCGGAATGCGATGGCCAGGCGGCGGAGTCTAGCGCCCGGCGACTTCCGATCCAATGGCTGCCGCCAGCGAAATTTATCTGGGCCATTTTTCCAGCGGTGATGACTTCCGCCCCGTTCCCCCATTTCCGCCGCGGTACTGTAGTTGCAACCGTGATGATGCAACCACAGTGCGCACCGCTGCCACTTTGCCCCGCAACCGATATTCACTACAAAAAAATCTACCTGCTTCCTGACGGTGTCCCCGACAGCTTTTTGCGGCGGAGCACTTTGCCGGGCTGCTCGAGACTGCCAGCGGTGCAGAAAGAAGTTTTGGTGGGATCGTGATTTTTGTGCGCTAAAATTTTGCGGAGTTCTAACAAATTGTTGGGAGTTCCAAAACCTGTTACGGACTTGAGAGAACTTTTGGCGAGCTTTGAAAAGATTTATACTCTCAGTGATTACTAGTAGCCTGTGGGCCTCATTCTGTACTCCACAGAGGCCTCCTAGTGAGGGTTGAGACTGCAAACGCAATGGGCTCAATGTTAACAGGGGAACGCCTTGTCCATAATGTGAGAGGCAGGGAGGGATGCAGGAGAAGGCGGCGTCACCACCAATGGGTCCAGAGGCAGTGGGCAAAGGAGGCTGCCCAACATGGAGAAGGGCCTGGAGATGGCCGCAGACCTCAAGGCAGAGAAGTTGTCCAGGAAGGAGCTGGCATCGGAAGGAGGGTCGGGTACGCTGACCCCCCCCACACCAGATAGTGGACGAGGAGCCAGATACTTGCCAGCTTCAGCCTGCAGAGGCTGAGGACCATCAACAGGATGAGGAGAAGGCAATCAGCCAGAAGCCATCGGACGGGATCAGCACAGACCTGGGGGAAGGAGGCCCTAACCGTGCAAGGGTGTACCGAAATCAGTTTTCATTCCTGGAGTTAAGTGATGAGCAATGTCTGAGAAGGCTCTGATTTAGGAAGGACATCCTGAGGGAGCTGTGCAATCTCCTGCTGCCAGATCTGCAGCCTCAGACCAGGCTGAGGACAGGTCTGAGCGTTGAAACAAAAGTCACTATTGTGCTGAACTTCTACGCAACTAGCTCTTTCCAGTCTGCAACTGCAGACATCTCTAATATCTCACAGTTCTCCGCCCATCGCTTCATCCGTCAAGTGACCGATGCTCTCTATAAGAGAAGAGTCCAACACAATACATATCGTTCCCGATGACCAAGGAAAAGCAGGTGGAGCGCCAATCCGGATTTGTCCAGATTGCAGGGTTCCCCGGGGTGCAGGGTGCCTTCGGCTGCACACACGTCAGTTTGAGAGCGCCACAAACCCATGCTGAAATTTTTATGAACAGAAAGGGATTTCACTCCCTGAATGTCCAGCTGGTGTGCGAACACCAGTGAAGGATCATTGCAGTTGATGCCCGGTATCCAGGCAGCAGCCACGATGCCATCATCCTGCACCAGAGCAGTGTGCCTGCCAAGTTCTCGGTCCCAAACCAGGATTGTGGATGGCTGCTTGGGGACAAGGGATATCCCCTGTCCACCTGGCTGCTGACTCCCCTTCGCAACCCCAGGACTGCTGGCGAACATTCCTGCAATGACGCCCATTCCGCCACCAGATACATAATTGAGCACTGTATCGGGATCCTCGAACAGAAGTTCCGTTTCCTGGACTGCTTTGATGGAGCATTGCAGTACTCGCCTGAACAGGTCTCCATCTTCATAGTCTTCTGCCGCATGCTTCACAACCTGGCAATTATGAGGGGTCAGCCGCTGGAGGCCGATCCAGCAGTACCACCTCAGGAGGAGGCTCAGCAGCGGGAGGAAGAGGTGCAGGAGGAGGAGGAGAAGGACCAGGATGCTCATCGCCAGTCACACAGGAGGTGTCGTCGCCATCCCAACCCTGCAAGGGAAGTGCAGACCCATCTCATTGCTGCATGTTTCAGATGATCTAATGCCCACATGACCCTTCAGCTTCGCTTTTCCATGGCCATCCCAATGAACCCGTCCATACATCATTGCCCACTGTCAAATTATACACATGGCCAGATATAGGGACACAAAATAAAGATTTATTACATCATAAAAAACGATGCAAAAAACTAACACATCATTTCTCACCCTTGTGCATTTCCTTATAGCCCCTCTTACGCATGCCTATCCTACTACTATGCAGCATTGTCTCCCCTGTGGCTACCTCATGGGTCTGGGAAGGCTGCTGTGTTCCTGTGTGGAAGCTACACATGTACTTCTAGGACACCCTCGACCAGCTCTGGCCCTGGAAGGACCGGCTGAAGACTGGTCAGCACTCTCCTTGGAGGGTTCAGTCAGCCTTAGCTCGAACGAGTCCATGGTTGGAGGCAATGGTGGATTGACAGGTCTGGGGTCAGGAATGGTGTGATCCTCAGAGAGCACATCATCAGGATACTGGTCCAAGGAGCCTGCCTCATTACCACCGGTACCAATCTGAGGGAGCTCGGGTCCATGCTGAACCTTTTCTTTACTTGGTCCAGATGTTTGCGGCATATCTGCCCATTGTTAAGTCTGACCACTATGACTCTATTCCCCTCTTTGCCAATTACAGTACCCTCAAGCCACTTGGGTCCCAAAGCATGATTGAGAACAAATACAGGGTCATCAATTTCTATGCATCTCCCCACTGAGTTGCGATCATGGCACTCGATTTGGGACTGACGCTTGCCCTCAACAATGTCTGACAGGTCTGGGTGAATGAGGGACAGCCGCATTTTAAGCGTGCGTTTCATGAGTAGTTCCGCGGGTGGGACTCCCGTAAGCGAATGCGGGTGGGACCTATAGACCAGCAGGAGGCGCAATAGGCGGTGCTGAAGGGAGGGTCCTTGAATCTGGAGCATGCCCTGTTTTATGACTTGGACTGCATGTTTCACCTGGCCATTGGAAGCCGATTTGAACGGTGCTGCCCTGACGTGTTTGATACCATTACCCGACATAAACTCCTGGAATTCATAGCTAGTGAAACACGGGCTACTATCGCTAACCAGGATGTCCGGCAAGCCGTGGGTCGCAAAGACCGCACGCAGACTTTCCACGGTGGTGGATATCGTGCATGAATTCAATATGATGCACTCGATCCATTTCGAGTATGCATCGACAACAATCAGGAAAATTTTTCCCATGAACGGGCCTGCGTAGTCTACGTGCATACATGAACATGTCCTGGTGGGCTGAGTGAGGCCTCCCTGGAGGCATTTCCCAGCTGAGAACACGTCGTGCACCTGCGAACCCAGTGTTCCAGGTCTGAGTCAATGCCCGGCCACCATACATGTGACCGGGCAATGGCCTTCATTAGCACGATGCCTGGGTGCTCACTGTGGAGTTCCCTGATGAATGCTTCCCTTCCTTTCTGGGGCATGACTACCCGGCTGCCCCATAGCAGGCAGTTGACTTGGATTGAGAGCTCATCTATCCGTCTGTGAAACGGCCTGACCTCCTCGGGACACGCTCCGTGTGCGGGCGCCCAATCCCCAGTCAGAACACATTTCTTTATCAGGGATAGGAGGGGATCTCTGTAGGTCCAGATTTTGATCTGGCGGGCTGTGATGGGGGAGCCTGCAGTGTCGAAAGCCTCAACGGCCATGACCATCTCCACGCTTTGTTCCGACGCCCCCTTGGTGGTCGCCAGTGGGAGCCTGCTGAGCTCGTCAGCACAGTTTTCGGAGCCTGGCCCGTGCCGTATGGTGTAGTCATACGCAGCCAGTGTGAGGGCCCACCGCTGTATGCAAGCTGATGCATTGGCATTGACAGCCTTGCTGTCGAACAACAGGGATGTTAATGGTTTGTGGTCCGTTTCTAACTCGAAACTTCTGCTGAAAAGTTACTGGTGCATCTTTTTCACCCCATAGACACATGCGAGTGCTTCCTTTTCAACCATCCCATATCCCCGTTCTGCCTGGGAGAGCGACCTGGAGGCATAAGCCACAGGTTGGAGTTGGCCCTCATCATTACTTTGTTGCAACAAGCACTCAACCCCATAGGATGATGCATCACACATTAAAACCAGTTTCTTACAGGGGTTGTACAAGGTTAACAGCTTGTTTGAACAAAGCAGGTTCCGCGCCCGATTGAAAGCCCATTCTTGACAGTCCCCCCAAAACCATTCACAACCCTTACACAGGAGCACGTGTAGCATCTCCAACAAGGTGCTTAAGTTCGACAGAAAGTTCCCGAAATAGTTCAATAGTCCCAGAAATGACCGCAATTCCGATGTGTTTCCGGGCCTGGGCGCACAACGGATCGCCTCCGTTTTGGATTCGGTGGGCCGGATCCCGTCTGCGGCAACCCTCCTGCCCAAAAACTCGACCTCTGGGCCCACACTTGGACTTCTTTAGTTGCAAGCCTACCCGGTCCAGTCGGCGTAGCACCTCTTCCAGGTTGTGGAGGTGTTCCTCAGTGTCTCGACCAGTGATAAGGATGTCATCTTGGAATACGATTATTCCAGGAATGGATTTAAGCAAGCTTTCCATGTTCCTCTGGAAGATAGCGGCCGCTGAACGAATGCCAAATGGACACCTGTTGTAAACGAATAGCCCCTTGTGTGTAGTGATGGTGGTCAGAAGCTTGGATCTTCAGCCAGTTCCTGAGTCATGTAGGCTGATGTGAGGTCCAACTTGGTGAACAGCTTGCCACCTGCCAGCGTGGCAAAAAGATCCTCCGCTCTCAGAAGCAGCTATTGGTCCTGCAGTGACACTCGATTGATGGTGGCCTTGTAGTCGCCACTAATCCTGACCGAGCCATCTGCTTTAAGGACAAGAACGATGGGGCTTGCCCAGTCACTGAATTCAACAGGCGAAATTATGCCCTCTGTTAGCAGCCTGTCCAACTCGCTCTCAATTATCTCACGCATCACATATGGCACGGCTCTGGCTTTGTGGTGCACTGGTCTGGCGTCCGGGGTGATGCGTATCCTTACTTTGGTGCCCTTAAAGGTCCCGACACCTGGTTGAAAAAATGGCTCGAATTTCTGTAGGACCTGTGAGCATGAACTTCGCTCCACAGATGAAATGGCGTGCACATCCCCCCATTTCCAGTTCATTTCGGCTAGCTAGCTCCTCCCCAAGAGCGCGGGACCATTCCCCGGGACAATCCAGAGTGGCAGCCGGTTCTCCAATCCATTGTGTGTGACCACCAAGTTTGCACTGATTAGTACTGGGATGATCTCTCTGGTGTACGTCAGTAGCTGCGTGTCAATGCGTTCCAGTTTGGGCCTGTTAGCTTTGAGTGGCCATAGTTTTTCAAATTGACTGGCTGGCTCCTGTGTCCAGCTCCATGCGTACTGGGATGCCATTTAATAGAACTTACATTATCATAGGTGGCGTTTTGGTGTACGAGCTGTGGACTTCTGCCACATGAACCCGCTGGACTTCAGCGTCCATAGCTTTGCCCCAAGCATCACCCTGCCTTGCAGACCCCTCGTCTGGTTCCTCTGCCTCGTAAACTAGCCTTGCTACGGGCTTTCTGTACATTCTGGTCAGATGTCCACTGAAGTTACAGTTTTTATAGATAAATTGTTGAAACCGACAGGATTTCGCAGCATGCCTGCCACCGCACCTCCAGCATGAGGTGAGATTTTTGTGAACAAAGGAACTGTTAACAGGCATTACTCTCTGATTGTCTCTTTGATTACTCCTGAGCACTCAGTTGCTGAGTGTCAATGGTCCCATCCCAGGACGCATTGACCCTTGTGATGGCGTGAATTGCCGATCCCCCCTGCCATTGTCTCTGTTGCTGGCCCACCCTAGAGCCTGTTGCTGCCTGGGCGGTGTCGAATTGCCCTTACCTGCCTGCGGGGTTCTGTGTCTCATTTACAATGTTAACTCCCTGGTCCATCGCCACGTTGGAACCAGGGCTGCGCGCGTAGATTATCTTGGTATCCTCTTCCCCTGCCATGAAGGTCTGAGCTATCAGCGTTGCCCTTTCCAAAGTCAAGTCCTTGGTCTCAATTAGCTTGCTGAAAATCCCGGCATGACCAATGCCCTCAATGAAGAAATCCCTTAACATCTCCCCCCTGCAGGCGTCTGTGAACTTACAGAGGCTGGCCAAACGCCGAAGGTCCGCAACAAAGTCCGATATGCTTTGTCCCTCCCGACGCCGGTGTGTATAGAACCGGTGCCGGGCCATGTATATACCACTCGCCAGTTTGAAGTGCTCACCGATCAGAGTGCTGAGCTCTTCAAAGGACTTGTCCGCCGGCTTCTCGGGTGCGAGCAGGTCTTTCATCAGCGCATACTTGGATCCACAGCTGGTCAGTAAATGCGCCCTCCATTTGCCCACCGCTTCCTCTCCCAGCCAATCCTTCATGGCAAAGCTCTGCTGGAGCCACTCAACAAAATTGTCCCAGTCCTCACCAACACAGTACCGTTCCTCTGTGCTACCGGTGGGTCGTTGATTCCTGTTTCTCGTCGCCAAATGTAGTGTCCTTACACCTTACTATAGAATCATACAAGGCATGTACTGCACACAAGGTCACTACGTGACCTGAACCTTTATTCTCAGGACCAAGAAGTGATGACCCTGCGTGGGACCTCCCTTTATATACCTGGATGGCCAGGTGAGGAGTGTCTCCCACAAGTTCATCTCCTGTGGTCAAGGTGTGCATTTCTCAGGTGTATACAGTGTACAGTGTTGTTACGTAAAGGTTACAGTTATGTGAAGGTTACAACATGACACTGTCCACTCAAGGCTGCCATCCCGGCCTCACCTCCCACTCTCCATCTCATCATCTGCCTAGTCTTGGCTTTCAGTCCCCTCAAGGCTGTCCTCCTCCATTGCCCTCCCACTCACACCCGCGCTAGGACCAGCTCGTTGAGTCTCACTCAACTTCTCATCTGCAAGCATAAATGGCACAAGGGATGCCGTGACGGGGAGGTAGGGGATTGATGCATGGAGGCTGCAACTAGCACACTTTCAGAAGGAAAGGCACAGTAGGCGCTGCCGCTTTCCGGGAGAGATAGCATTAAAGGAGGGTCTCATTTACCCATGCTGCCCACAGGGGGATCGGCATCATCAGCACCGGTGGCCACAGGGAAGGCAGCATGTCTGTCCACTAGCGCTTCTACCCTCACCTCCAAAAGTGTCAGGATTTGAAGCTGGGGCTCGTCACCACAAGTCCTCCTCTGTTCCATGCAGTTGTGAGCAACCTTGGCCTGCAAAACATAGAAACATAGAAACATAGAAGCATAGAAAGTAGATGCAGGAGTAGGCCATTCGGCCCTTCGAGCCTGCACCACCATTCAATAAGATTACGGCTGATCATTCCCTCAGTACCCCTTTCCTGCTTTCTCTCCATACCCCTTGATCTCCTTAGCCGTAAGGGCCATATCTAACTCCCTTTTGAATATATCCAATGAACTGGCATCAACAACTCTCTGCGGCAGGGAATTCCACAGGTTACCAACTCTGAGTGAAGAAGTTTCTCCTCATCTCAGTCCTAAATTGCCTACCCCTTGTCCTAAAGCTGTGTCCCCTGGTTCTGGACAGCCCCAATATCGGGAACATTTTACCCGCATCTAACCTGTCCCGTCCCGTCAGAATCTTGTATGTTTCTATGAGATCCCCTCTCATCCTTCTAAACTCCAATGTATAAAGGCTCAGTTGATCCAGTCCCTCCTCATATGTCAGTTCAGTCATCCTGGGAATCAGTCTGGTGAACCTTTGCTGCACTCCCTCAATAACAAGAATGTTCTTTCTCAGATTAGGAGACCAAAACTGAACACAATATTCCAGGTGAGGCCTCACCAAGGCCCTGTACAACTGTAGTAAGATCTCCCTGCTCCTATACTCAAATCCCCTAGCTATGAAGGCCAACATACCATTTGCCTTATTCACCGCTTGCTGTACCTGCATGCCAACTTTCAATGATTGATGAACCATGATACCCAGGTCTCGTTGCACCTCCCCTTTTCCTAATCTGCCGCCATTCAGATAATATTCTGTCTTCGCGTTTTTGCCCCTAAAGTGAATAACCTCACATTTATCCACGTTATACTGCATCTGCCATGCATTTGCCAACTCACCTAACCTGTCTAAGTCACCCTGCAGCCTCTTAGCATCCCCTTCACAGCTCACACCACCACCCAGTTTCGTGTCATCTACAAACTTGGAGATATTACACTCTATTCCTTCATCCAAATCGTTAATGTATATTGTAAAGGGCTGGGATCCCAGCACTGAGCCCTGCGGCACTCCACTAGTCACTGCTTGCCATTCTGAAAAGGACCCGTTTATCCCAACTCTCTGCTTCCTGTCTGCCAACCAGTTCTCTATCCACGTCAGTATATTATCCCCAATACCATGTGCTTTGATTTTGCACACCAATCTCTTGTGTGGGACCTTGTCAAAAGCTTTTTGGACGTCAAATACACCACATCCACTGGTTCTCCCTTGTCCACTCTACTAGTTACATCCTCAAAAAATTCTAGAAGATTTGTCAAGCATGATTTCCCTTTCATAAATCCATGTTGACTTGGATCGATCCTGCCACTGCTTTCCAAATGCGCTGCTATTTCATCTTTAATAATTGATTCCAACATTTTCCCCACTACTGATGTCAGGCTAACTGGTCTATAATTACCCGTCTTCTCTCTCCCTCCTTTTTTAAAAAGTGATGCTACATTAGCTAGCCTCCAGTCCATAGGAACTGACAGAGTCGTTAGGATGTGTGTCCATGACATGCAGCTGTAATTGTGACATGAAAGGGAGCCTCCATTGCGAGAACACACACATATATGTACAGGCCTCATCAGTGAAATGCTGCTTCAGTGACTATATAGTGAAGGTGAGAAATAAAAGAAGGATGAAGGAGAGGCTCGCAGATGGAAGGTCAGCAGTTGATGGAACAGGTACTCACTTTCAGCCATTTTCGGCACTGGGTGGCCATCTGGTCATGAATGGAGGTCCCTGAGACCTCCACAGCTAACTCTAGCCAGGCATTGGTGAACACCTCCCAACTCGGTCTCCCTGCAGCGGGGTACAGGACTCACCTCATTCCCTCCACAGCCTGCATCAGTGCCCCAGTTCTCTGTCTGAAAAACAGGTTGCCTTCCTCGCTACACCTCCAGCAGGTCCAGCAGCCATGTCCGCCAGTCAAACGCCTTCCCTCCTCAGGGCCTAGCTGCAAACCCTGGCTGTCTAGCAGCTGGCTTGTTAGGAGCTCATGATCAGAAGGTGAATTCCCCCATGGAAATGTCGCTCCAACCTCCCCACCCACACTGCTGCAAAGTCCTGATTCCTGCCGGCCAATACCTCTGGGCGACATTTTTTTCAAAAAATCCCTGAATTTAGGTCTGATTCCTGACTCAAACATTGCGGCGGTAATGGAGGCCAAAAAGCGTTAGATGTGTCCAGTTTTAGGCGGACCTGAATTTCGGTCCCACTAAGTCTTGACTCTCGAGTCAGGAAAGATGATTGAATGCTTGGTCAAAAAGATAAGTTTTGAGAAGATTTTTAAAAGTGGAGCGAGAAGTGGAGAAGCAGAGAGGTATAGGAAGAGAATTCTAGAGAATAGGGCAAAGGCAGCTGAAGGGAGGAGATGATGCACGGAAAGCCATAGTCCATGAAGCTGGAGGAGTTTGCAGAAATATGGCAAACTGAAACAATCAAAGGTTTGAAGAAGAGATTGAGGATATTAAATTCAATGTTTTGGGGACAAAGATCCAGTGTAGGTCAGTAAGGATGAGGCTGATGAGCAAGTGGACTTAGTGAGGGACAGGGTATGTTTTGAACAAGGGTTTTAGCAATGGTAGAGAATGGAAGGCTGGTGAGGAGAACATTGGAGAAACTCATTCTGGACGTGACAAAAAAAATGGTTGAGTGGTGGGGTGGCTGAAGTAGGATTGGAGGTGGAAGTAAACAATCTTGGTGATGGATGGGGTGTAGTGTTTACAACTCAGCTCTAGTATGAATAGCATGCCATTGGCCCTGAAATTCCAGCCTCCCCGAGTCCGTACGGAGTTCTTACGGACCCGGGAAGGCATCGGAAATGTCGGTTTCCAGTGCACAATGCGCATGTGCTGGAAACCAGCATTTCCGATCTGTCAGGTTTCTGGCTTGACAGATCGTAGCCAGTTTGGGAGCGAGGACACTTGTAAGTGGAAATTTCCGATATTTACGCTTACAAATGTCCTAAAAAATCTTGTGCCTGGAAAAAGCAGGCGCATAGCCTACTTTTATAGGCGCAAGAGTTTTGAAAAACACAAAAACATATAAAAATAAAATTATTAAAACATATTTTATCATTTAAAAACCCTCCCCACAGCGGTAAGTTTATTTTAAAAAACTTTTTAAAAAATCGGGAAATTATATTTTTTTTAAGACATTAAAAACTTTAATTTAAATGAATGTAGTGTAATCATTTTCTAATTTTTCTGAGTGTTTTGGGTGTTTGGGGCTGTGTTTTGGGTGTTTCGGGCTCAATCACAATCATAGTAATAGGAGTTTAGGACCCTGCGGAACTCCTATTTCTATGATACTTTACCTGATTGGCTTCCCAGAGCCATATAACTCCAGCTCGAGGCCTGCGCACGCGTCGACGTGCATACGCTGCGACTCGCAGTCGAAGGAGACCACAGCATTGGAAAGTCCAATGTGGGCAACAGCTTAAGGAGGTGCGTATTTTTTCTCTAAAATGCCCACGGGAAGGCCAAACCAGAATTTCAGGGCCAATGTTTTATATGATCTGATTCAGCCTGAGAAGGTGATTAGTAAGGGGATGGAGTCAGTGGTAAGGAAGTGAATTTTTTGGCAGGAGTCAAAAACAATGGCCTACAAATTAGATATACCCATGAAACAAGTAGTGTTAAGGCCTAATGATGTAAAGCTGCGCCATCTCAAAATGGTTAAGGTAGCATGCAAAATTCATGCTGAGTCTGCATTAACATGATTGGAGTCTTTATTTCAGCGCTAAAACTGCTGCTCATTGGCTTAATGTTCAACAGGGCCAGTCTAGTTCCCAGTCATGTGTGGCACAGGCCTTATTCAGTACTGGAAAGGAGGAAGAAGAAGAAGAAGAAAAAGAAGAAGAAGAAGAAAAAGAAGAAAAAGAAGAAAAAGAAGAAGCTCATGGTGGCAAGGACCTTGTTCACCAGTGAACAGACATTCTGGTGGGAGATGCGGAGAGGGTCATTGATGGCTGCCCCACCGCCAGTATCCACTGGGTCAGCACTGGGGGGAATGAGTTGGATGGGGAGGAGATTGCCAAGATTGGCCCTCAGTGGGCGCGTTGGGTGGGAAGGTTGGCGAGAGAGCAGAATGGGTCAGTTAGGGTTGCTGCTCGTAAGGAGGCAGTGATGAGTGCCTCGATGGGCCCATCGTAGGATGTCAAGAGAGGCACAGAGTGAAGCTATAGGCTTATCTAAGTGGGAGTCAATCCTGGGACTGTGACCGGAGAGCAGGAAGTTCAAAGAGTAATGAAGGATTGGTGTAGGAATTTGGGAGGGCACAGTATCTGAGAGAGTAGAGATGAAAGGAGGCACGACGACAGGAGAGAGTGGTCAGGGAAGGTTAAAGAGAAAAGGAAAGAAGGAAAGAGGGGGAAAAAGTGGAAAAGTATTGAATGGCTCGGGTCTGGAGCGGCAGCCAATGCAATTGGACACAGAGGAAAAGCTCAGGTTACATAGGCCTGTTTAAATGTAGTAGTTTATGGGATACAATAGTAGGAAGAACAGGGTCAAAGTCAGAGGTCGCATTTAAACTAAATTATCCAGTTAAGTTTCTGGTCATTCAGCAATGGTAATCTCATTGAATGTCAAGGGGAGGTGGCTATATTATCTCTTGCTGAAGATGGTCATTGCCTGGCACTTATGTGGCACAATTGTTACTTGCCACTTATCAGCCCAAGCCTGAATGTCATCCAGGCACATGCATTCGGGCACTGACTGCTTCATTATCTGAGGAGTTGTGAATGGAACTGAATACAGCAAACATCCCCACTTCTAACCTTATGAGAAGAGGAGCTCATTGATGAAGCAGCTGAAGCTGGTTGGGCCGAGCACATTGCCCTGAGAAACCCCTGTAGCGATGGCCTGGGGCTGAGATGATTGGCCTCCACAAACACAACCATCTTCATTTTTGCTAGGTATGACTCCAACCAGTGGAGAGTTTTCCTCCTAATTCCCATTGACTTCAAATTTTGAAGGCTCCTTGATGCCACACTTGGTCAAATGCTGCCTTAATGTCAAGGCTGTAATGTAGTCTGGAGTCAAGTGGCCCTGGCAAAATCCAAACTGAGCATTGTTGAATAGGTTATTAATGAGTAAGTGCCACTTAATAACACTGCCAATGACACCTTCCATCATCATCATCATCATCATCACAGGCAGTCCCTCGAACCGAGGATGACTTGCTTCCATGTCAAAAAGTTCACAGGTGTTTCAATGAAGGACCTAAAATTCCAGGTCCGAACTAAATCTTGAAGGGTGGAAGATGCCTGTGCGTGGAATTTTTTTTAACGTGTGGTGACCGTTGCACACCAGCCACCACACGGGCTTGACAGAGCTAGGTCTTGGTCCAGTAGCAAGGATTAACCAAGATGACTGGAGATCAGCTCTGCTGCACGGACCTAGTGTGCACACATATCACAGTGTGGGCTGGCCCGAGCTGCCCCTGAGCCCTCGCCTTCTCTGGGCCCCGAACTCGCGCCTCTCCTGGGCCCCGATCACGTCCCTCTACAATCTCTCGCCGCTCCTTCGCCCTGACCTCGCCGCTTCTGCAGGACCTGCCCATGCTCCAATCACCGACCTGGACCTTGATGACGTCCCTTTTCACTGCTGTTGCTCTCCTGCTCCAGCACGTGCTGCTCCCTGGAGTGGTATGCCGCCACGCTGCTCGTTCCGCTCCCTAGCCTGCTTTGATGGTGCTCACAGGCCGGGGGCCATTCAGCCTGCTGGGCTAGGCCGCCACACTGTTCCTTCCGCTCAGGCCGGGGAGTAGACCAGGGAGCGGAAGGAGCAGCGTGGTGGCCTAGCCCAGCAGTCTGCACGGCCCCTGGCCTGCGAGCACCATTGGAGCAGGCCGGGGAGCGGAAGGACCTTCCATCACTATGCTGATGATTGTGAGTAGGCTGATGGGGCGGTAACTGGTTGTATTGGACTTGTCTTGTTTTTGTGGACAGGACATACTTGGGCAATTTACCACTTTGCACAATCGCCTCCAGAGTTCCACAATGAAGCTACGCTTGACCCCTTCTTTATCCTTATCTATGCAGTGCCTCTCAATGAAATCACCCACATGCAGTCATATGATGACACACAGCACTTCCTCTTGACATCTTTGAACCCATAACCACCTGTGTGCTCTCAGACTACATTGTGGGAATTGGATAACTTCCGAAAACAGAGATCCCGATGCACGATTAACCTGCACCCGTTGATTGCACTGCAGGCAGATGCCAACTTTGAGCTGGCTGCTCACTTCCATGATTGCTGTATGCTGTGTCAGAAGGTTTCACCCCTTTTGTTGCCAATTACTTCCAATTAACATGGTGGGTCTTGGTGTCTTTGTGATAGTGATGCCTGAACATACCAGCATGCTACATTCTGTGCCTCTGTTTTACAACAACCCCACTCCTAACCAATCCATCAATGTGTCTCACACAAACATGAGGGGATGTGACACATTTATGTCTCACTAAGTGTTCCTCCCTGTGCCTGAGTTCTAAATGTCTTTCTACCACTCGTAAGTAATGTCTTGTTTATCTACACAATCCTTTATGGCTTATAGTTCAGAAGCATACCTACTAACAAAACTTCAAAGTCAATTTTGTTTTTTTGAAATACTTTGAGACTTTTTTGAGATGTGCTAAGGCCGCGTGCAAATACAACTCTTTCATTCTTCTTTCCTTGCCAGTTTTTCAATTTAATTTTACATATAGATTTGAACCCTTCACCTTCTTATATTCAATTATTGCTGCTCTAGAATGTGCAATTAAATGTGGCATTTTTATATTCTGTACCCTCTGCTGTCATTAATATATTTATGTAGAAGGTGGCTTGACATGCCAGTTGCTAAAGAGAAATAATTTTCTTCATGTACATTTTGTTACGCTTCCTTTTCTAATATGTCTATTTAGAATAATAGTATAATATAATGCAAAGAGTGTTCCTTCCACATATTAAACCATGCAACAGTTTCAGAGAAAGCCATCAGTATTAATACATGATCCCTTTTTATACATCAGTATGTTGAGCACGCTCTTTTTATAGTGCAAATTCTTTCAAATAAAATTTGTAAAGGGCATCAATCATATTGGCTTCAGGCCTTTGCTGTTCATAAAGCCTTGTTTGAATGTGATTTGTGGTATTGGTGGAGTACGCTATTTTATTTTTTAGAATATGCAGTGTGTTATAACCATAAGACTGCTGGTGACTTTGGGAAAGTCAAGCCTTCCTCGGCTGGCTATATGCATTATTTAAAGTTTTCAGTTTATACATTGTAATGCTGAAACAAAGCAACATAGTAATAAAGCTACTCAAATGTCAGGAGTACCAATATTACTGTTGTAAAGTCCTGACCCTGCAGTACAGACTTACACGAGGCACATGCTGAAGTCAAGGTCACTCAGGACCTGCACCTTTATTTCACAGCTCTCGAGTGCCACACTTGCCTGGGACCTACCTTTATATACCTGTGTGGAACAGGTATGCAGTGTCTCCTGCAAGTGCACCCCTGGTGGTAAAGTATGCTTGTGGTTACAGGTCATATCTAGTTACAGTCCTGTATAGCATGGTAAGATACAGTTATGTACAGTAGTGTGAGATACATGACATCACCCTCCCCCTTATTGTCTTTATAGATTCAGTCTCTCAGGTGGTCTACGCTCTCGCGTGGAGCGTCTTAGTTGTGGTTCAGTTGTTTGCCTTGGTGCCTGTTCTTCTTTCGGTGTGATTGCTGGTATCTCGCCTGGGCTGTCTGTTTCGTTCAGTATGATTGTTGGTATCTCGCCTGGGCTGTCTGTTGAGACTGCCCTTTCCTCAGGTTGTTCTCTCTGTCTGTCCACCAGGTGTGGTGTGAGTTCCACATTGTAGTCTGCCTCTGGTTCTGCAGTGTTGTTGGTGAATCTATTTTTTACTTGGTCTACATGCCTCCGGCAGGTTTGGCCATTGTCCATTTGTACAACCAGTAGCCTGTTTCCTTCCTTGCCTGTTACTGTCCCTGCAAGCCATTTGGGACACCTGCCATAGTTTAGCACAAACACTTTGTCCCCTATCTCATTCCACCTCTCCCTCGAATTTCGATCATGGTACTCAGTTAGCTTCCGGCGCTTTGCATCAATAATTTCATGCATGTCTGGGAGGATTAACAAGAGCCTAGTCTTTATGGTTCGTTTCATCAATAGTTGCGCGGGGGGAACCCCAGTCAACGAATGCGGACGAGATCTGTATGCCACCAGCGGTCGCGACAAGCGGCTCTGCAGCATGGGACCTTGGATTTTAAGCATGCCTTGTTTAACGATTTGCACTGCTCGCTCCACCTGGCCATTGGAGGCCGGCTTGAACGGTGCCGTCTTAACGTGATTTATGCTGTGGTCAACTATAAAATCTTGAAATTCTGCGCTGGTGAAGTACGGACCATTATCACTGACCAATATGTCAGGAATTCCGTGCGTTGCAAACATGGTTCTAAGGCTCTCCACAGTGGTGGAGGTGGTGCTCGAGTTTAAAATGGTGCACTCGATCCACTTTGAAAATGCATCGATGACTACAAGGAACATTTTGCCCATGAATGGGCCCGCATAGTCTACATGCACCCGCGACCACGGTTTGGTGGGCCAGGGGCTCAGGGTGGCTTCCCTGGGGGCATTACTGAGTTGGGCACCACTGAGTTGGGCACAAATGGTGCACCGCCGGACGCAGAGCTCCAAATCCACATTAATGCCAGGCCAACAGACGTGGAATCTGGCTATGGCCTTCATGAGAACGATCCTCGGGTGCTCGCGGTGAAGAGAAAGGTTTGATCTCCTCGGGGCAGTCATCGCGAGCCTCTGCCCAGTCAAGAGTTAAAACACATCTTTTGACTAAGGATAACGTGGGGTCGCTGGTCATCCAGGCTCTGATTTGGCGAGCCATCATGGGCGAACCTGTGGATTCAAAGGCATTGATTGCCATGACCATCTCACAGTCCAGTTCGTCGGACCCTTCCGTGGTCACCAGGGGTAGCCTGCTAAGCGCGTTGGCACAGTTGTCTGTGCCTGGTCTGTGCCTTATTGTGTAGTCGTAAGACACCAGCGTGAGTGCCCACCGTTGAATGCGCGCCGAGGCGTTGGCGTTTATTGCCTTGCTCTCGGATAGCAGGGACGTGAGGAGTTTGTGGTCGGTTTCTAACGCGAACTTGGCCCCGAAAAGGTATTGGTGCATCTTTTTGACACCGTACATGCACGCGAGCGCCTCCTTCTCAACCATACCGTACCCGTGCTCCGCCCGCGAAAGTGACCTGGAGGCATAAGCAATGGGTTGTAATTTACCCGCATTATTGACATGCTGTAAAACGCACCCGACCCCGTACGCTGACGCATCACATGTAAGAACTAGCTTTTTATCTGGGTCAAAAAAGGCTAAAACACTCTTGGAACATAGAAGGTTGCGTGCCTTATTGAAGGCGCGTTTTGGGCGTCCCCCCAAAACCAATCGCACCCCTTTCTGATTAGCATGTGGAGAGGCTCCAGCATTGTGCTCAAGTTCTGCATAAAGTTCCCAAAGTAATTGAGTAGCCCGAGAAAGGCGCAGTTCCGAGACATTCCGGGGTCTGGGTGTCAGACGAATTGCTTCGGTTTTGGATTCTGTTGGGTGGATTCCATCAGCGGCAATCCTTCTGCCCAAAAATTCAACCTCGGGCGCGAGAAACAGACACTTGGATTTCTTAACTCTTAGGCCTACCTGATCCAATCGACTTAGTACTTCCTCCAAATTGCGGAGGTGGGAGTCGGTGTCCCTGCCCGTGATGAGCATGTCATCTTGAAACACAACCGTCCCTGGGATGGACTTGAGCAGACTCTCCATGTTGCGCTGGAATATGGCAGCTGCCGACCTGATGCCGAATGGGCATCGATTGTACATAAAAAGGCCTCGATGTGTGTTGATGGTGGTGAGTAGCTTAGACTCTTCGGTCAGTTCTTGCGTCATATACGCAGATATGAGGTCTAGTTTCGAGAAAAGTTTTCCTCCAGCCAATGTGACAAATAGATCCTCCACTCTGGGCAGCGGGTATTGCTCCTGTAGGGAGACTCTGTTTATGGTAGACTTGTAATCCCCACAGATTCGTACGGATCCATCAGGCTTCATGATGGGGATGATGGGACTTGCCCAGTCGCTAAATTCCACAGGTGAGATATTGCCTTCGTGCAGAAGCCGGTCCAGTTCGTGTTCAATCTTTTTCCTCGCCCCTTAAGGCACAGCTCTAGCCTTGTGATGGACCGGTCTGGCATCCTATGTGATGTAGATTTTAACTTTAGCCCCTTTGAAGGTGCCCACACCTGGCTGAAAGAGATGTTCAAATCGACTTAGAACTGTTGAGCAGGAGGTCCGTTCCTCTGATGACATGGCGTGATCATCATCCCATTTCCAATTTAGTTTTGCCAGCCAGCTTCTCCCCAACAGTGCTGGCAGATCTCCGGGGATAATCCACAGGGGAAGTCGGTTCACCGTCCCCTTGTGTGTGACTGAGAGCATGGCGTTGCCAAGGACTGGGACGATTTCTTTGGTATAGGTCCTTAGTTTGGTGTCGACCCTTGTGAGTTTTGGTCTGTTGCTTTTGTGCGGCCACAGCTGTTAAAATTGTTGGACGCTCATGAGAGATTGACTCGCTCCCGTGTCCAGTTCCATGTTGACAGGTATCCCGTTGAGTAGGACCCTCATCATTATTGGAGGCGTCTTGTTGTAAGAACAGTGGACATTGATCGGTGTCCCGGGCACTGTCCCCACCGTCTTCTGGTCCGCTTTCCGACCCTTCCGATTCGTATACCAGCCGAGCTGCTGTTTTTCTGCACATGCGAGCCAGATGCCCTGTATAGTTACAATTTCTGCAAACAGCATGTTGAAATCGACACCCCCTTGATGAGTGCCTTCCCCCACATCTCCAGCACAGACCGCTTCCATTGTTTCTGAAGGATGAGCTGCGTCTGGCTGATTTCTCTTGAGCTTCTCTCAGTCTGTAATTGATTGCTCGCATTGTGGGTTGATGAAGTGTGAACGGCCGTTCATGTGGCCCTTGATGGCTTCTGGCGCCACTGCCTGCTGTTAAAGGCCTGCTCTCCTGCCTTTGCCTGTGTGTAGGGGTAGCGGCTTGTTTCATGCTGTGAACCCCTTGTTCTGATGTTTCGTTAGTTGTCGTACCCGCAGTATAGATCAACCTCGTTTCTTCTTCTCCTGCCAAGAATGTCTGTGCGACCAGTGCTGCTGCCTCTAGGGTCAAATTCTAGGTCTCTATAAGCTTTCGGAATATGCCTGCGTGGCCTATTCCTTCAATAAAAAAGTCTCTCAGTACTTCTCTCCTTAGTTCATCGGAGAACTCACATAAACTAGCCAGCCTCTGAAGTTCCGCCACAAAGTCGGGTATGCTCTGGCCCACATAGCGTCTGTAGTTGTAGAACCTGTGTCTGGCCATGTGTAGGCTGCTCGCTGGCTTCAGGTGGTCTCTCACCAGTGTGCTCAACTCTTCAAACGACTTGCTTGCTGGTTTCTCGGGTGCCAGCATGTCCTTCATTAAGGCGTATGTTTTCGAGCCACAGCTGGTCAAGAGATGGGCTCTTCTCTTGTCTGCCTTATCGTCGCCCAACCAGTCTTTGGTTACAAAGCTTTGCTGGAGCCTTTCTATAAAGTCCTCCCAATTATCTCCAGCATTGTATTTCTCATCTAAGCCGTTGGTAGCCATTCTGGGGATTCTGTGATCCCGTAACTTGACGCCACTGTAAAGTCCTGTCCCTGCTGTATAGATTCACATGAGGCACATGCTGAAGTCAAGGTCACTCAGGACCTGCACTCTTATTTCACAGCTCTCGAGTGCCACACTTGCCTGGGACCTGCCTTTATATACCTGTGTGGAACAGGTATGCAATGTCTCCTGCAAGTGCACCCCTGGTGGTAAAGTATGCTTGTGGTTACAGGTCATATCTAGTTACAGTCATGTATAGCATGGTAAGATACAGTTATGTACAGTAGTGTGAGATACATGATAACTGTGATATCAAGCCACAGTAACAACAATAGACACTATGGCCCCAGAATTGTGGGCCTCTCGATCTGTTGCTGGAAAAGCGTTGGGTTAGGACATTTACCTGCTCATTGGCCCCAACAGTGACCCTGTCATAAACTGGGGGACAGGTCATTTTAATATTGATGAATGGGATGAAGATACAAGTCTCGCAGCAACTGGTACATTAAACTAGGAGATTTGAGAAATATGTGACGGGGATGGAGCACTAGTAAGGGTGCAGCTGCAGCATTTAACATTGCACTGCTCTTATAAACAGAATCAGCATGCAGCAAGCTGAAGATCAGCAGGCAGCAATGTTCTTCCAACACATGAGTGATGGAACAATAGGTACCGCCGACTGAAATTTCCCACACTGCCATTCATTCTTGCACTCAGAATCACTCGGGAGGATATATATATGTAAGGTGTCAGCATTGGCTCAATGGTAGCCATCTCACCTCTCAATCAGAAGGGGGTGGATTCAAGTCCCACTCCAGAGACTTGAGCACATAATCTAGGCTGGCACTTCAGTGCAGTACTGAGGGAGTAATGCACTGTCGGAGATTGGGGTCTTTCAGATGAGATATCTGTCCTCTTAGATGGATAAAAAAGAAGCCAAGACACTACTTCAATGAAAAGCAGGGAATTTGCCCCACTATCCTGGCCAATATTTATCCCTCAACCAACAACACTAAAACAATGGTTATATGGTCATTAACTCAATGTGGGTCCTTGCTGTGCCCAAATTGGCTGACGTGTTTCCTACATTACAATAGTGACTACACTTCAAATACCTCATTTGTTGTAAAGCATTTGGAACATCCTGAGATCACGAAAGGCACTATATAACTGCAAGTCCTTGCCTTTTTTCTTTTTAGATTGTTCAAATGAGGTGTGGACATTGGTTGCTTCATGGCACAAAAGGAAGCCAGTAGAAAAATAATGGAAGTGAAAAAGGTTAGTCCTGAGTGGAGGCTAAGGAAATGTCAACACTTCACTGAAGCGTATTTGGATACTGATCTCAGACATCCTGCCATGAAAAGAAGGATTCTAGCAGATCTTCAAACACATAACAAAGAACTTCAAAACTTCCCTGTGAATATGTATCAGATGGCTGGGCTGGCAGCAGAATTTAATCGCCTTCTTTGTGGCAACATCAAACAAAGCTTCTCAACAATGCAGAGCCACTTGGAACTGTAGGAAGCTTGGCATACCCGCTCGGTCAACCCGCTGCAACGCGCCTTTCCCAAATGTCGGGTCTGTCAACGCTGATCAGACCCGACACACACTGGCGGGGGAGGCAATTCAGGTTATTATTGTAATGCATGTACATAAGGTCTGCCCACCAACAGGGGCGCTACCGTAGGAGGTCCTAGGGTCATAGGTACACTCGTGCTGGGCCCGGTATATAACCTGAACGTCACCTTTGTATCTTCACTTCTGGAATCCATTAAAGACTGACCCAGGTTATACCTAGTCACTGGCTCACAATACGGAGTTCATTGTATCATTTCATACACTACAACTGGTGATGAGGCAAATACGAACCCACGCAAAAGTATGGCGAGCACAGCACAATCGAGTACTGTTGGAATTCTCGAGAGATTCAATGAGGGAGATGATTGGGGAGATTTCATGGATCGTCTTGATCAGTATTTTGTGGCAAATAACCTAAACAAAGACGAGGATGCAGAGAAGCGCAGGGCAGTTCTTCTCACCGTCTCTGGCCCCACGTTCTATGCACTCATCAAGAATGTGCTCTCACCCACTCTTCCTACAGAAAAGAATTACAAAGAACTGTGTGTTCTAGTTCAGGAACACCTTAAACCCTCGGAAGGAATCCTCATATCCAGATATCGCTTCTGTACGCACATTCGTCCAGAAGGCCAGGATGTAGCGTCATTTGTTGCCGATCTGAGACGTCTAGTAGGGCCTTGCAAATTTGGGCCTGCGTTGGAAGACATGCTGCGTGACTTTGTCGTGATCGGGGTCAACACAATGCGATCTTAAGTAAGCTGCTGGCTGCGGAGCCGCCGGACTTCAGCAAAGTCATCACCATCGCCCAGGCTTGCATGTCCACGCAGAAAAGCACGAAGCAGATATCGTGACAAAACAGGAACTCCACGGCAAGTATTGTGTACAAAATTGTATCGACGGCTAGCAGAGCTGCACATGGCAGGGCCTACTTGATTGTGTCTGCAAGACTGGGAGCCGCTCAAAGTACACCATCGAGAGCCTACTCGACTGCGTATGCGAGAACGGGAGCCGTTCAAAATTCGCCATCGAGGGCCTACTCGCCTGCACATGCGAGAACAGGTCCGCTCAAAGCCCGACATCAGGCGCAAATCCAAGCACAACATGTTGGCGTTGCGGGGTTAATCAACGACCCCATCAGTGCCGCTTCAGGCAGTATGTATGCAGAGGGTATGCGAAAACGGGGCATCTTCAACAGACGTGTACACAGCAGAGGAAGCGAGTTGCGACACACCACATGGATGATGATCAATTCAGTGTGGATCTGGCGATGCAGCCCGAGGCATTTGAGAGCTCCCAGGAGGAAGTGTATAGCATACGTGCGCTCCTAACAAAGAGCCAACCGATAATGATGGAGATAAAATTAAACGGCGTGCCGGTATCCATGGAATTAGATACGGATGCAAGTCAGTCGATAATGAGCCGGAGGACTTTCAAAAAGCTGTGGGAGACTAAGGCAGAGAGACTCAAGCTGAGTCCGATAAATGCGAAGTTGTGTACCTATACCAAAGAGCTCATACCAGTGATTGGTAGTGCAGCAGTAAGAGTGTTGTACAAGGGAATGGTTCATGATATACCGTTATGGATTATCCCGGGTAACGGCCCATCATTATTCAGCAAGAGTTGACTTGAGAAAATAAAATGGAAATGGTACGATATCAAAGCTTTGTCATCAGCGGATGATGATTTATGTGCTTAAATGCTGAGCAAATTTCCCTCACTGTTTGAACCGGGAATTGGCAGCTTCAAGGGAGCTAAGGTGCAGATTCACCTAGGCCCAGACGCAAGGCCATCCATCAGAAAGCCAGGGTGGTCCCGTACATGATGAGAGAAAAGGTCGAGCTCGAATTGGACAGGCTACAATGTGAGGGGGTCATCTCACCGGGCGAATTTAATGAATGGGCCAGCTCCATTGTTCCGGTGTTCAAGAGCGATGGCACGGTCAGGATTTGTGGAGACGACAAGGTCACGAACAACCAAGTTTCGAAACAAGATCAGTACCCGCTACCGAAAGCTGATGATCTGTTTGCAACACTAGCCGGGTGAAAATCGTTCACCAAATTGGATCTAACGTTGACCTACATGACACAGGAAATGGTTGAATCATCAAAGAAACTTACGTGCATCAATACACACAAAGAACTGTTTATTTCCAACAGGTGATCTTTTGGCATTCGTTCAGCAATCTTGTTGGGCGAGGCCTCTTGGGGAAAAGTGACCATAATATGGTAGAATTCCTTATTAAGATGGAGAGTGACAAAGTTAATTTGGAAACTAGGATCCTGAACCTAAGGAAAGGTAACTTCGACGGTATGAGGCGTGAATTGGCTAGAATAGACAGGCAAATGATACTAAAAGGGTTGACAGTGGATAAGCAATGGCAAACATTTAAAGATCACATGGATGAACTTCAGCAAATGTACATCCCTGTCTGGAGTAAAAATAAAACTGGGAAGGTGGCTCAACCATAGCTAACAAAGGAAATTAAGGATAGTGTTAAAGCCAAGGAAGAGGCATATAAATTGGCTAGAAAAAGCAACAAACCTGAGGGCTGGGAGAAATTTAGAATTCAACAGAGGAGGACTAAGGGTTTAATTAAGGGTTTAATTAAGGGGAAAATAGAGTATGAAAGGAAGTTTGCAGGGAATATAAAAATTGACTGCAAAAGCTTCCATAAATATGTGAAGAGAAAAAGATTAGTAAAGACAAACGTAGGTTCCTTGCAGTCGGATTCAGGTGAAATTATAATGGGGAAAAAAGAAATCGCAAACCAATTGAACCAATACTTCGGTTCTGTCTTCACGAAGGAAGATACAAATAACCTTCCGAAGGTACTAGGGGACAGTGGGTCTAGTGAGAAGGAGGAACTGAAGGATATCCTTATTAGGCGGGAAATTGTGTTTGGGAAATTGATGGGATTGAAGGCCGATAAATCCCCGGGGCCTGATAGTCTGCATCCCAGAGTGCTCAAGGAAGTGGCCCTAGAAATAGTGGATGTATTGGTGATCATTTTCCAACAGTCTATCGACTCTGGATCAGTTCCCATGGACTGTATGGTAGCTAATGTAACACCACTTTTTAAAAAAGGAGGGAGAGAGAAAACTGGTAATTATAGAACGGTTAGCTTGACATCAGGAGTGGGGAAAATGTTGGAATCGATCATGAAGGACGAAATAGCAGCGCATTTGGAAAGCGGTGACAGGATCGGATCAAGTCAGCATGGATTTATGAAAGGGAAATCATGCTCGACGAATCTTCTGGAATTTTTTGAGGTTGTAACAAGCAGAGTGGACAAGGAGGAACCAGTGGATGTGGTGTATTTGGACTTTCAGAAGGCCCCGCACAAGAGATTGTTGTGCAAAATCAAAGCACGTGGTATTGGGGGTAATATACTGACGTGAATAGGGAACTGGTTGGCAGACAGGAAGCAGAGAGTCGGGATAAACGGGTCCTTTTAAGAATGGCAGGCAGTGACTAGTGGAGTGCCGCAGGGCTCAGTGCTGGGATTCCAGCCCTTTACAATATACATTAACGATTTGGATGAAGGAATAGAGTGTAATATCTCCAAGTTTGCAGATGACACTAAACTGGGTGGCGGAGTGAGCTGTAAGGAGGATGCTAAGAGACTGCAGGGTGACTTGGACAGGTTAGGTGAGTGGGCAAATGCATGGCAGAGGCAGTATAATGTGGATAAATGTGAGGTTATCCATTTTGGGGGCAAAAACACGAAGGCAGAATATTATCTGAATGGCGGTAGACTAGGAAAAGGGGAGGTGCAACGAGACCTGGGTATCATAGTTCATCAGTCACTGAAAGTGGGCACGCAGGTACAGCAGGCGGTAAAGAAGGCAAATGGTATGTTGGCCTTCATAGCTAGGGGATTTGAATATAGAAGGAGGGAGGTCTTACTGCAGTTGTACGGGGCCTTAGTGAGGCCTCACCTGGAATATTGTGTTCAGTTTTGGTCTCCTAGTCTGGGGAAGGACGTTCTTGCTATTGAGGGAGTGCAGCGAAGGTTCACCAGACTGATTCCTGTGATGGCTGGGTTGTCATATGATGAGAGACTGGATCAACTGGGCCCTTATTCACTGGAGTTTAGAAGGATGAGAGGGGATCTCATTGAAACATATAAGATTCTGACGGGACTGGACAGGTTAGATGTGGGAAGAATGTTCCCGATGTTGGGGAAGTCCAGAACCAGGGGACATAGTCTTAGGATAAGGGGTAGGCCATTTAGGACTGAGGTGAGGAGAAACTTCTTCACTCAGAGTTGTTAACCTGTGGAATTCCCTGCCGCAGAGAGTTGTTGATGCCAGTTCACTGGATATATTCAAGAGGGAGTTAGATATGGCTCTTACGGTTAAGGGGATCAAGGGGTATGGAGAGAAAGCAGGAAAGGGGTACTGAAGGAATGATCAGCCATGATCTTATTGAATGGCAGTGCAGGCTCGAAGGGCCGAATGGCCTACTCCTGCACCTACTTTTCTATGTTTTCTATGTTTTCTATAACCTGAACTTCACCTTTGTATCTTCACTTCTGGAAGCCATTAAAGATTGACCAGGTTACACCTAGTCACTGGTTCACAATACGGAGTTCATTGCATCATTTCATACACTCCAACTATGACCTTGTTAACAGACCATTAGGTATTATTTTGGGCTCATGTTCAGAGTTAACCAGGTTGCCCATGGGGTCTGCATTGCTCGGGGATCATGTCATGTAAGCAGGGCGGTTATTGAATGGCCATAGAATCATCTCATTACTTGACAGCTGTAAATGTGCTATAAAAGATCTTATCTCACAGCTGTTCACTTTCCAAGCTCAGAAGCTGTTGCTTACTGTATTTGGAAGACAGATTGAGCTTTATGCAGGTTGCAAGTGTGTGGAGTAAACTCTCTATCCAGTGTCACCTCTTTGGAACAACATCTATCACCATTAACAGATCGCTTCTGTCATCTCAAGTTCACCTGCCATCTATTACATCAACATTGGTGTCCTTGAAACTATCTCATTTTGGTACACAGAATCCCACCACGATCAGCCCCAACACCAGCAGCACCAACAACGCCAACCTTCTCCGCAATTAATTGATGCTGCACAGGACACAGGGCATCAGCACTTAACCACATTGCTGCCCGGGATGCCAGGGATGGCCTCACCATGGCCAGATTCACTTCAGTTAATGCTGCACACCCTGGCTGCCACTTGATGCACCAGGTTGGCACCACCCCACACTGACACCATAAAGTATTCCTACAATGTCCAAACCATTCCTTTCACACTCATCGCCCGGTACCGTTATGTCTCACCATTCACTGCAACTCATTAAGCCACTTCCAAAGGTTCACACAGATCTGTCCAAGAACACAAACGGGCCGAAATCACCCCTCTACTATTTTTACCACCGCGGTGGTTGCGGTCCCTTGAGCGATATTCCACTCTTCATCATTTTTTTTGAGGCAGATGGAAGTCGCTCATAATGGGGGCGGAAGTGGGGCGGTGAGTACACTTGAGGGGTGCAATTTGGGGTGGAGCGGAGTGGCCGCCGCGGTCAGTCGCGCTGATGACGTCATCACGGCACTGTGTCACCACGGCTCTCCCCTTCACTTAAAGGGGAGAGCCTGCGCGATTTCTAAAGTTCGGTCCACTGTGCCACCAGGGAGGGTTTCGGCCGGGCCAGTGGCCTGGCACCCATGAGGAGGTGCCAAACTGCCCGTTAGTGGCCCAGCTGAATCCGGGGCATAGCAGTCGTCCAGAAAAAACAAACATGGCGGCAGCAGCAGTGCGTCCTCCCCTTTAATGGGAGCCATGCCGCCATTGCAGAAGTCCACAGCCTCAGTGCACTGTTGGGAAAAAGCAGGTTTTGGCCTGCTCGGCAGGAAGAAGATTTTCACGGAGGAAATTCGCCATCAGGGGGAACATCAGCGATGCGAACTGTGAAGACATACTTAGCATGGATCGGCAGCAGCGGAGTGGTAGGGGAGGGAATGAGTCACTGCCGGGATACCGAAGGAGCCAGATTTTAATAATGGTGGCCATTACACGAAAAGTCGGCGGCCATTGCACTCCGTACTGTGGCCGCCGATTTCTGGTGTTAGGAGACCTTAAGGAAAGGGGCAATTTTGGCTTCAAAGTGCTCAAAATAAAAGTTTCAATATTTGACACCACATTAACAGAAGCTTTACATGAACATCGCAAAGAACGCCCAAGTGTTTACAATGCAGGAAAAACCGAGTGCTCTCTTGTCCATTGGAAATGTGATTTATGTGCTCCTCCTGGTGCAGAGAGCCTTAGTAACCTCCCTGATAAAGAGGTGCACAGAAAACTACGAGATGTCACTAATGTCACAAGCTGCAGTGAAATGAGCAAGTGATAACATCGATCGAGAGAGAGGGATGGATGGAGGTGCCAGGTTAGTTGGTGTGAGTAAGGATGTGCAAGAGTAGGGCAGGGAAGGGAAGGCAGAGTGATAGGGATGTGATGAGAGACACAGCAGGTTAAGGTTGACTGTGGCTTTGCAGTAACGTTTCTGTAATGCCTGTAAGCTTGCAATGTAATGTTTGTAGCTCCACATTGTGGATGTGGACATATTGTGTACTGCAACTACAGAGTTAATAATGAACAGAACCAGGCATGTTCCGGAGGCTTCCGGCAGAGCTGCCTGCCATGTTAGAAGCTGTGTGTGCTGTGCTCTATTAATATATCACATTTGGCGATGAGATAGGATTTTTCGGATGATTTAAAGCTGAAATTTTGTTGGTGAAGGATTCATCCAGCCGACAGACTTTGGAAGCTTTTGTTTTCAGATAAAGCTACAAAATCTGAGGTAACATACAGCACACTGTGTGAACAGCTAGAAATTAAAATGGCAGCACCCGCAGTTGTAATGGGACATTTCGGTGAATATAGACATGACCAGGAACGTTTTAAAGCGTAGGTGGATCGGCTAGAAATGTATTTCACTGCAAATAACATAATCGAAGTTCCAGAGAATGAAGTCCAGAATCAGGTGCTATTAGAACGGAAGCGAGCTATCTTCTTATCTGCAGCTGGACCGGAATTGTACGAAACCCTTGTAAATCTGCTTGTGCCTGATGAGCCAAAGGACACAACGCTTAAAGAGATTTTGACGAAGCTGGAGCTGCACTATAACCCCAAACCGTTAGAAATTGCTGAAAGCTATCATTTCGGGATTCGGAATCAAAAGTCTGATGAATGTATCAGTATTACATTGTAGCATTAAAAAAGCTATCTGTAATTTCAGAAACTTTCAAAACCGAGCATTGCGGGATCGTTTTGTTTGTGGGGTGAAAAATGATGCGATCAGAAGAAAGTTATTGACGACGGATGACTTGACTTTTGAGATTGCTTGTCAGACAGCGAGGTCGATGGACATGGCTGAACAATATTCCCGAGAATTTCATAATAATTACGGTCATCAGTCAACTGAGGTGAATCGCCTGCATTCAAAGTAAAAGGCGGTGGGGGCCCAAAGTCTCATAAACTGGAAATTCTAACAGAGCGTCGAAGTCATGCTATCGGTGTCTGGGACAACACATTGCTCAAAGTTATCCATATGTGAAGGCAGAGTGTTTCTTCTGCAGAAAGACTTGGCATCTTGCAAAGGCATGCCGACTGAAGGGTAAACCAGCTTTAAAAGCCCCACGTCCAGCGTTCAAAGCTACGAGTAGGGATCCCCAGACTACATAGCATGGAAGAACAACAACAGGACGTGGAGATGTCAGAGTTACACGTCATCAGGAGCATGAGGTTAACGGACAGCGATTCGGAAAGTATCAAAAATCCACATAGATGTTGCGGGATTCAAGATACCAATGGAAATCGACACGGGTGCATCTGTGAATGTAGTACCGGAGTCGTTATACCTCGACAAATTGTGTGATTTCCCATTGGAGAAATCCAAGATGGAGCTGCGAGGCTACTCGGGAGAGAAAATTCCTGTGGTAGGTCGTATCACCGTACCGGTGAAATACAAGAATCAAGTTCAAAACTTGCCTCTAATAGTAGTGAAAGGAGACAAGTCTGCCTTACTAGGAAAAAATTGGTTGAGATCATTGATGCTGGATTGGATTGAGATTTTCCATGTGGAAGCGAGATTTGCATCAACGGATGATGTTATCAAGAAGTATCCGAAGGTGTTCTGCGAATCAGGCAGTCTGATCCAAGGCTTCAAGGCGAGTGTCAGGGTACAGAAGGACGCTAGATCGGTTTACTACAAGCCACGTTCCGTACCATATGCAATCAAGGAGAAAGTTGAGCAAGAACTCAAAAGACTAGAGACTGAGAACATTATTTGTAAGATAGATCGATGTAATTGGGCTACACCCATTGTTGTTGTACCTAAGTCCGATGGTAAGGTAAGATTGTGTGGTGATTATAAAGTAACCGTAAACCAGGTTCTAGAGGGTAATGTCCCCAATACATTGCCGAATATAGAAGATTTGTTCACAACACTGACAGGTGGTCAGATCTTCTCAAAACTGGATCTTACGAATGCCTACTTACAGCTTGAATTAGATGAGGAGTCCAAGTCATGTTTGACTATAAATAGTCATCTAAGCCTTTATCAATTTAATAGGCTACCGTTTGGAGTGTCTTCCGCCCCTGCAAGGGATGATGAACCAGATTTTACAAGGTATTGAAGGGGTAGTATGTTATTTGGATGACATACTAATTTCAGCACCAAATAGGCAAATTCATAATAAAATATTGAATGAAGTCCTCAAATGGCTAGAGAAGCACAGAGTACGAGTATCTGCTCGTAAACGTGAGTTATTTAAAAACTCAGTGGAGTACTTAGGGTACAGAGTAGACAAAGATGGTTTACATCCAACCATGGAAAAATTGGATGCAATCAGAAATACACCCACTCCCAGGAATGTCACTGAACTTCGTTCGTTCTTCGGTCTTTTGAACTATTATGGGAAGTTCCTAGCAAATTTGGCTACAGTATTACATCCATAGAATGAAGTATTGAAAAAACAGGTCCATTGGAAGTGGTCAGAAGAATGTGATACAGCATTCAAGGAGTGTAAAACCAAATTGGTAGAGAGCACCATGTTAGTTCACTATGACATATCTAAGGAGATTAAGCTAGCATGTGATGCCTCTCCATATGGAGTTGGGGCAGTAATCTCTCATGTATCACGTAGTGGGGAGGAGAGACCAATTGCTTTTGCTTCACGCACTCTCAGTGCCAATGAGAGTAATTATGCGCAAATCGAAAGGGAAGCTTTGGCATTAATTTTTGGGGTCAAGAAGTTTCACAAATACTTGTATGGTCATAAGTTTACCATCGTTACAGACCATAAGCCCCTAACAGCAATCCTCCATCCAAAGTCCCCAGTTCCAACATTAGCTGCAGCCTGAATGCAGAGATGGGCTTTGATTTTGTCAGCATATATATATGATATTGAATACAGACGATCAGCTGATCACAGTAATACTGATGCAATGTCTAGATTACCTTCCCCATCAAAAGTTACACCCGATAGGGAAGAAGTGTTTTATTTTTCATACATTGATGAACTGCCAGTCACAGCTGAAGAGATTGGTAGAGCAACCAAACATGACCCAGTGATGTCAAAGGTGTATGAGTATATAACAAATGGATGGCCAAACCAGGTAACAGACAAAGTTACACATCCATTCTTCATTCGTAGGAATGAATTATCAGTCGATAAAGATTGTATCATGTGGGGTGCAAGAATGGTTATACCAAATAAATTCAGGTCCAAATTATTAGGAGACCTCCATGACCAGCACCTGGGAATGTGCTTGACCAAGAGTTTTGCATGCAGTTATTTATGGTGGCCAGGTCTTTATCAAGATATAGAGTACATCGTGAGTCAGTGTACGACATGTCAATCGGTAAGCAAGCAACCAGCACCAGTATCATTACAGCCATGGAAATGGCCTCCCTGGGTGTGGCAAAGGCTACATATTGATTTTGCTGAGTTAGAAGGACAACAATTGTTCATTGTGATTGATAGCCATTCGAAGTGGGTTGTGGTGTTTCCAATGTGGAAAATAACAACAAGTAAAACATTGGACATTTTGCGAAGATTATTTTCTTCATTTGGCCTCCCAGAAGAAATTGTTTCGGATAATGCACCACAATTTTGTTCCTAAGAATTTGCACAGTTCACGAGCAAAACTGGTGTGAAACATACCAAGGTTCCACCATAACATTCTGCTTCGAATGGTGCAGCAGAGCGCACTGTACAAATTGTAAAACGTGCCCTCATAAAACAAATGTTAGAACCAAACCCAAAGAAACAACGGTTGTCATTGGATCACAAATTGGCTAATTTTTTGATTACATATTGTAATACTCCTCACAGAACTACTGGTGGAACACCAGCAGAGTTGTTTCTCAAATGACAGCCAAGACCCAGATTCTCGTTGTTGAAACCAAATTTGGCACAGTCCGTAGAAGAGACACAATTAAGACAAAAAGAGAATCATGATAAAGGTAGAGTAAAAGAGAGAAGTGTGAAATTAAACCAGAAGGTGAGAGTGAAGAACCATCATCATAAATGGATAAAGTGGTTACCAGGAAGAATGGTGAAGATATGTGGTCCTCGCACATATTTGGTAAAAATGTTTGGTAATGGACAGGTTAGGTTTGTTCATATTGATTAGCCAATTTGTGATCCAATGACAACCATTGTTTCTTTGGGTTTGGATCTAACATTTGTTTTATGAGGGCACGTTTTACAATTTGTACAGTGCACTACAGACATGGAAGGAGTTGAAGGTGGGAATGATTCAATTATTTCTGACTCATCGGATAGTTTTGATATCCCAGTAGCAAATCCTACATCCAATGTACTGGAAACAAATCCAAGAGAAAATCAGAATGTAAGTCTGAGTCCAAGTCAGGAAAACAAAGAGCCTGAAGTTAGAGTGAGTTCAAATGAAAATCAAGGAAATTCCATGGAGGAAAATGTTCCTCAGGATGAGCCTTGAATGAGTTTAGATTCGACATGATGTTTGGAAGGTTCTGTTCGAGAACGAAGGTATCCTCTTCGAAACAGAAAACAAGTGGTTGTTAACTTTGTAAATATGGAAAAAAATAAATCTATATCCTGTGTTATGTATAAACATGCAAGTTATATATGATGTTTGTTATACTAACTTCTTCATTAAGGAGGAAGAAGTGTAATGTCTGTAAGCTTGTAATGTTTGTAGCTCCACACTGTGGATGTGGACGTATTGTGTACTGCAACTACAGAGTTAATAATAAACAGAACCAGGCATATTCCAGAGGCTTCCGACAGAGCTGTCTGCCATGTTAGAAGCTGTGTGTGTTGTGCTCTGTGAATGTATCACAGTTTCCTGATCTACTGAGATCATTAAAAGGTTTGCATCTGGTCCTGCTGACGACATCATTGCTTGTGCCCTCCTGTGCAATGTGCAACCAGGCTGCGTTGGTGTCCTGGGGAGGTCTCTTCCTCTCATTGGAAGGAAGAGAACCTCCCTGCATGCTGTGACTCCCTCCATAAGCATCTGGAGGGAATCATGCGAGAGCCTGTGTATAGCTGTGCACCTCTGAGCAGTGCATGTCAGTGTTTGCAGGACCTCATCCTGTAGAACACTGACAGCTCAATTGGCAAACTAAATTTGTGCATGGTCCCGTTAAGGAAACTGCTTCCTTCAATTGGCTGGCAAACATGCTGGGTGGGTTTAACAAGCACTATCAGGGTAAATCATTTCAGACAGCAGGCTGCAGCGAGGTGGGACCCGCCACCGACCTCACCCGCCACCGACTCTCCGAAGTAGGGAAATTACAGCCTCAGTTTCCAAGCCTTTCTGAAGATCAAACTTTTTAGTACACAGGAGGCCATTCCATCACAATTCAGGAGATAACATTGTGTGCATACCAGAGGGAGAACTTCAACCTATCTCAGCATACGAATCATTTCTTCAGCATGACAAAGGATTGTTCACTTTTACGGGGTCATTCCCTGCTGCACCTTGTGACATTAGTGACATCTCGCTGTTTTCTGTGCACCTCTGTATCAGGGAGGTCAATGAGGGCCTCTGCACCAGTTTTAAAGTTTAAAACAAATTGTAATTTTATCATAATGGAGAAATTTGACACTCCACAAATATAAAACTTAGTTTATCAGGGCCAGAGCATTTATTTAGCAGTCAATACACTGTTAAAACCCCAGTTACACCTATTCCAACAAGGCCAGATTTACTTCACTTGATGCTGTACACATTTAGGATTGCATTTTACCAACCTCGCGGGTCCGTGGCTTGCGATGATCGTGGCGGGTTCCAACCCGACAGCTGTGTCAATCCTGGCTTCCGAAATGATTTTATGATGATGGGGTTTGTTAAGCCCGCCTTACGAGTTCCATGGCCAATTAAAAGGAAGTGGGTCTGATGACGTAATTTGATCACTAAACATTACTGCAAAGCCACACTCAACGTCATCCTACTGTACCACTCATTACATCCCCATCACTCTGCCTTCCCTACCCTACTTCTGCTACATCTTTACTCACACCAACTTATCTTGCACCTCCACCCATCCCTCTCCCTCTATCTACATTATCACATCCCAATCTCACTAGCCACCCCTCACACACACCCTCATCCTTGTCTACTCATACCAACTAATAACACACAAGAGTAGGCACTTGGGTGTTTTGTGCAATATTCATATAACGTTTCTGTTAACGTGGTGGCAATCTTTATTATCAACACTTTGCCTTCTTGGACAGATTTGTATGCATCTTTGGAAGTGTCTTAGTGAGTTCCAGTGAATAGTGAGACATAATGTCTCACCACCCTCAATGGTGATGAGTGTGAAAGGAATGGCTTGAACATCGTAGGGATGCTTTATGGCGCTGGTGTGTGGTAGTGCCAACCTGGTGCATCACATGGCAACCAGGTGTACAGCATCAAGTGAAGTAAATCTGGCCATGGTGAGACCATCGCTGGCCTTCCGGGCAGCAATGTGGTCAGACGCTGATGCCCTCTGTCCTGTGCAGCGCCAGATAATTGTAGAGAAATTTGGTGGTGTTGGTGCTGCTGGTGTGCTTGGTGATGCTGGTATGCCTGGTGATGTTGATGGGGCCGATCGAGGTGTGATTCTGAGGACCAAGGTGAGATTTTTTTCAAGGGCACCGATGCTGCTGAAATAGATGGCAGCTGAAGTTGCGATGACAGAATTGATCTGTTAATAGTGACAGAGGTTGCTCCAAGGAGGTGACAGTAGATAGAGAGTTTACTTCTAACACATCCAAACTGCATACAGTTCCAAATCCTAAAGGCTCCAGCTTCTAAGAATGGAAATTAAACAGCTGTAAAATGGTAGCTTTTATACCACTTTTGCAGTTGTCACCTATTCACAGCAATGGAGAGTCATTGAGAACTCGACAAACTTAACTGGCATGATACCCGAGCGACAGGAACCTCCTGAAAAAGTTGGAAAAATGCTAAGTACCCGATAAAAATTATTTAAAAATATCTTTAAACTACCTCTTAATGATGTTAATTGGCTGGCCCGCTGCTTGGTGTTAGGTTTGTGAAGCAAAGACAGATCTGGCACTTTGGAAAATTATGAGGAGGTGGGTTAAGAGCAGAATACCGCCCCGCTGTCAATCTTTTAGATTTTGACAGTGGACCCGCCTCTGAAGCTGCACTCTGAGCGCCGGCAAAATTCCGACCTTAATGGGGTATTTAACAGCGATATGAGCATGGAACAGCCCAAGTTTTCATCAGTTTCACTCATTTAACTGATTACAGGGATTGCTGGCTAAGGAACTCGGGGTGGGGGGTGGGGGGGAGGGAGGGGGCAGCGGTTGGGGAGGGTGGAGTCCACAGTGCAGTCAGTAACTGACTGACTGCAACTTCAGAATTCCCGTGTTTAGATACACATGCGATGAATCTTTAAGTTGTGGTCAGTTTCAGAGGGGTAATGACAGCCAACGTTAATAGTTCGCTGTCATAACCCACCGCAAAATCTCGGCCATAATAGAAACATAGAAACATAGAAAATAGGTGCACCACCATTCAATAAGATCATGGCTGATCATTCCCTCAGTGCCCCTTTCCTGCTTTCTCTCCATACCCCTTGATCCCCTTAGCCGTAAGGGCCATATCTAACTCCCTCGTGAATATATCCAATGAACTGGCATCAATAACTCTCTGCAGCAGGGAATTCTCCGAGTGAAGAAGTTCTCCTCATCTCAGTTCTAAATTGCTTACCCCTTATCCTAAGGCTGTGTCCCCTGGTTCTGGACTTCCCCAATATCGGGAACATTCTATTCGCATCTAACCTGTCCAGTCCCATCAGAATCTTATATGTTTCTATGAGATCCCCTCTCATCCTTCTAAACTCCAATTTATAAAGGCCCAGTTGATCCAGTCTCTCCTCATATGTCAGTCCTGCCATCCCGGGAATCAAATTGGTGAACCTTCACTGCACTCCCTCAATAGCAAGAACGTCCTTCCTCAGATTAGGAGACCAAAACTGAACACAGTATTCCAGGTGAGGCCTCACCAAGGCCCTGTACAAC
This sequence comes from Pristiophorus japonicus, assembly GCF_044704955.1. Classification (NCBI taxonomy): domain Eukaryota; kingdom Metazoa; phylum Chordata; class Chondrichthyes; family Pristiophoridae; genus Pristiophorus; species Pristiophorus japonicus. The sequence goes on from NC_091986.1 coordinate 106,409,725, forward strand.
TGCAGTAAGACCTACCCTGCTCCTATACTCAAATCCCCTAGCTATGAAGGCCAACATACCATTTGCCTTCTTCACCGCCTGCTGTACCTGTATGCCAACTTTCAATGACTGATCAACCATGGCACCCAGGTCTCGTTGCACCTCCCCTTTTCCTAATCCGCCGCCATTCAGATAATATTCTGTCTTCGCGTTTTTGTCCCCAAAGTGGACAACCTCACATATATCCATATTATACTGCCTCTGCCATGCATTTGCCCACTCACCTAACCTGTCCAAGTCACCCTGCAGCCTCCTAGCATCCCCCTCACAGCTCACACTGCCACCCAGTTTAGTGTCATCTGCAAAGTTGGAGATATTACACTCAATTCCTTCATCTAAATCATTAATGTATATAGTAAATAGCTGGGGTCCCAGCACTGAGCCCTGCGGTACTCCACTAGTCACTGCCTGCCATTCTGAAAAGGACCTGTTTATCCCGACTCTCTGCTTCCTGTCTGCCAACCAGTTCTCTATCCACATCGGTATATTATCCCCAATACCATGTGCTTGGATTTTGCACACCAATCTCTTGTGTGGGACCTTGTCAAAAGCCTTTTGAAAGTCCAAATACACCACATTCACTGGTTCTCCCTTGTCCACTCTACTAGTTACATCCTCAAAAAATTCCAGAAGATTTTTCAAGCATGATTTCCCCTTCATAAATCCATGCTAACTTGGACCGATCCTGTCACTGCTTTCCAAATGCACTGCTATTTCATCCTTAATAATTGATTCCAACATTTTCCCCACTATTGATGTCAGGCTAACCGATCTATAATTACCCGCTTTCTCTCTCCCTCCCTTTTTAAAAAGTGGTGTTACATTAGCTACCCTCCAGTCCATAGGAACTGATCCCGAGTCAAGAGACTGTTGGAAAATGATCACCGATGCATCCACTATTTCTAGGGCCACTTCCTTAAGTACTCTGGGATGCAGACTATCAGGCCCTGGGGATTTATCGGCCTTCAATCCCATCAATTTCCCAAACACAATTTCCCGCCTAATAAGGATATCCTTCAGTTACTCCTTCTCACTAGACCCTCGGTCCCTTAGTACTTCCGGAAGGTTATTTGTGTCTTCCTTCGTGAAGACAGAACCAAAGTATTTGTTCAATTGGTCTGCAAGGGACCTACATTTGTCTTCACTAATCTTTTTCTCTTCACATGTCTATAGAAGCTTTTGCAGTCAGTTTTTATGTTCCCGGCAAGCTTCTTCTCGTATTCTATTTTCCCCCTCTTAATTAAACGCTTTGTCCTCCTCTGCTGAATTCTAACTTTCTCCCTGTCCTCGGGTTTGATGCTTTTTCTGGCCAATTTATATACCTCTTCCTTGGATTTAACATTGTCCTTAATTTCCCTTGTTAGCCACGGTTGAGCCACCTTCCCCGTTTTATTTTTACTCCAGACAGGGTTGTACAATTGCTGAAGTTCATCCATGTGATCTTTAAATGTTTGCCATTGCCTATCCACCGTCAACCCTTTAAGTATCATTTGTCAGTCTATTCTAGCCAATTGACGCCTCAAACCATCGAAGTTACCTTTCCTTAAGTTCAGGACCCTAGTCTCTGAATTAATTGTGTCACTCTCTATCTTAATAAATAATTCTACCATGTATGGTCACTCTTCCCCAAGGGGCCTCGCACAAAAAGATTGCTAAATAGTCCTTTCTGATTACACATCACCTAGTCTAGGATGGCCAGCTCCCTAGTTGGTTCCTCGACATATTGGTCTGGAAAACCATCCCGAATACTCTCCAGGAAATCCTCCTCCACCGCATTGCTTCCAGTTTGGTTAGCCCAATCAATATGTAGATTAAAGTCACCCATGATAACTGCTGTAACTTTATTGCATGCATCCCTACTTTCTTGTTTGATGCTGTCCCCAACCTTACTATTACTGTTTGGTAGTCTGTACACAACTCCCACTAGCGTTTTCTGCCCCTTGCTATTCCGTAGCTCCACCCATACTGATTCCACATCATCTAAGCTAATGTCCTTTCTTACTATTGCATTAATTTCCTCTTTAACCAGCAATGCCACCCCGTCTCCTTTTCCTTTCTGTCTATCCTTCCTAAATGTTGAATACCCCTGGATGATGAGTTACATAGAAACATAGAAACATAGAAAATAGGTGCAGGAGTAGGCCATTCGGCCCTTCTAGCCTGCACCGCCATTCAATGAGTTCATGGCTGAACATGCAACTTCAGTACCCCATTCCTGATTTCTCACCATACCCCTTGATTCCCCTAGTAGTAAGGACTTCATCTAGCTCCTTTTTGAATATATTTAGTGAATTGGCCTCAACAACTTTCTGTGGTAGAGAATTCCACAGGTTCACCACTCTCTGGGTGAAGAAATTCCTCCTCATCTCGGTCCTAAATGGCTTCCCCCTTATCCTTAGACTGTGTCCCCTGGTTCTGGACTTCCCCAACATTGGGAACATTCTTCCTGCATCTAACCTGTCTAACCCCGTCAGAATTTTAAACGTTTCTATGAGGTCCCCTCTCATTCTTCTGAACTCCAGTGAATACAAGCCCAGTTGATCCAGTCTTTCTTGATAGGTCAGTCCCGCCATCCCGGGAATCAGTCTGGTGAACCTTCGCTGCACTCCCTCAATAGCAAGAATGTCCTTCCTCAGGTTAGGAGACCAAAACTGTACACAATACTCCAGGTGTGGCCTCACCAAAGCCCTGTACAATTGTAGCAACACCTCCCTGCCCTTGTACTCAAATCCCCTCGCTATGAAGGCCAACATGCCATTTGCTTTCTTAACCGCCTGCTGTACCTGCATGCCAACCTTCAATGACTGATGTACCATGACACCCAGGTCTCTTTGCACCTGCCCTTTTCCTAATCTGTCACCATTCAGATAATAGTCTGTCTCTCTGTTTTTACCACCAAAGTGGATAACCTCACATTTATGCACATTATACTTCATCTGCCATGCATTTGCCCACTCACCTAACCTATCCAAGTCGCTCTGCAGCCTCATAGAATCCTCCTTGCAGCTCACACTGCCACCCAACTTAGTGTCATCCGCAAATTTGGAGATACTACATTTAATCCCCTCGTCTAAATCATTAATGTACAGTGTAAACAGCTGGGGCCCCAGCACAGAACCTTGCGGTACCCCACTAGTCACTGCCTGCCATTCTGAAAAGTCCCCATTTACTCCTACTCTTTGCTTCCTGTCTGACAACCAGTTCTCAATCCATGTCAGCACACTACCCCCAATCCCATGTGCTTTAACTTTGCACATTAATCTCTTGTGTGGGACCTTGTCGAAAGCCTTCTGAAAGTCCAAATATACCACATCAACTGGTTCTCCCTTGTCCACTCTACTGGAAACATCCTCAAAAAATTCCAGAAGATTTGTCAAGCATGATCTCCCTTTCACAAATCCATGCTGACTTGGACCTATCATATTACCTCTTTCCAAATGCACTGCTATGACATCCTTAATAATTGATTCCATCATTTTACCCACTACCGATGTCAGGCTGACCGGTCTGTAATTCCCTGTTTTCTCTCTCCCTCCTTTTTTAAAAAGTGGGGTTACATTGGCTACCCTCCACTCCATAGGAACTGATCCAGAGTCAATGGAATGTTGGAAAATGACTGTCAATGCATCCACTATTTCCAAGGCCACCTCCTTAAGTACTCTGGGATGCAGTCCATCAGGCCCTGGGGATTTATCGGCCTTCAATCCCATCAATTTCCCCAACACAATTTCCCGACTAATAAGGATTTCCCTCAGTTCCTCCTCCTTACTAGACCCTCCGACCCCTTTTATATCCGGATGGTTGTTTGTGTCCTCCTCAGTGAATACCGAACCAAAGTACTTGTTCAATTGGTCCGCCATTTCTTTGTTTCCCGTTATGACTTCCCCTGATTCTGACTGCAGGGGACTACGTTTGTCTTTACTAACCTTTTTCTCTTTACATATCTATAGAAACTTTTGCAATCCGTCTTAATGTTCCCTGCAAGCTTCTTCTCGTACTCCATTTTCCCTGCCCTAATCAAACCCTTTGTCCTCCTCTGCTGAGTTCAAAATTTCTCCCAGTCCCCGGGTTCTCTGCTATTTCTGGCCAATTTGTATGCCACTTCCTTGGCTTTAATGCTATCCCTAATTTCCCTTGATAGCCACGGTTGAGCCACCTTCCCTTTTTTATTTTTACGACAGACAGGAATGTACAATTGTTGTAGTTCATCCATGCGGTCTCTAAATGTCTGCCATTGCCCATCCACAGTCAACCCCTTCAGTATCATTCGACAATCTATCCTAGCCAATTCACGCCTCATACCTTCAAAGTTACCCTTCTTTAAGTTCTGGACCATGGTCTCTGAATTAACTGTTTCATTCTCCATCCTAACGCAGAATTCCACCATATTATGGTCACTCTTCCCCAAGGGGCCTCGCACAACGAGATTGCTAATTAATCCTCTCTCATTACACAACACCCAGTCTAAGATGGCCTCCCCCCTAGTTGGTTCCTCGACATATTGGTCTAAAAAACCATCGCTTATGCACTCCAGGAAATCCTCCTCTACCGTATTGCTTCCAGTTTGGTTAATCCAATCTATGTGCATATTAAAGTCACCCATTATAACTGCTGCACCTTTATTGCACGCACCCCTAATTTCATGTTTGATGCCCTCCCCAACATCACTACTACTGTTTGGAGGTCTGTACACAACTCCCACTAATGTTTTTTGTCCTTTGGTATTCTGCAGCTCTACCCATATAGATTCCACATCATCCAAGCTAATGTCCTTCCGAACTATTGCCTTAATTTGCTCCTTAACCAGCAATGCTACCCCACCTCCTTTTCCTTTTATTCTATCTTTCCTGAATGTTGAATACCCCTGGATGTTGAGTTCCCAGCCCTGATCATCCTGGAGCCACGTCTCCGTAATCCCAATCACATCATATTTGTTAACATCTATTTGCACAGTTAATTCATCCACTTTATTGCGGATACTCCTTGCATTAAGACACAAAGCCTTCAGGCTTGTTCTTTTAACACCCTTTGTCCTTTTAGAATTTTGCTGTACAGTGGCCCTTTTTGTTCTTTGCCTTGGGTTTCTCTGCCCTCCACTTTTCCTCATCTCCTTTCTGTCTTTTGCTTTTGCCTCCTTTTTGTTTCCCTCTGTCTCCCTGCATTGGTTCCCATCCCCCTGCCATATCAGTTTAAATCCTCCCCAACAGCACTAGCAAACACTCCCCCTAGGACATTGGTTCTGGTCCTGCCCAGGTGCAGACCGTCCGGTTTGTACTGGTCCCACCTCCCCCAGAACCGGTTCCAATGCCCCAGGAATTTGAATCCCTCCCTGTTGCACCACTGCTCAAGCCACGTATTCATCTGCACTATCCTGCGATTCCTACTCTGACTATCACGTGGCACTGGTAGCAATCCCGAGATTACTACTTTTGAGGTCCTACTTTTTAATTTAGCTCCTAGCTCCTTAAATTCGTTTCGTAGGACCTCATCCCTTTTTTTACCTATGTCGTTGGTACCAATGTGCACCACGACAACTGGCTGTTCTCCCTCCCTTTTTAGAATGTCCTGCACCCGCTCCGAGACATCCTTGACCCTTGCACCAGGGAGGCAACATACCATCCTGGAGTCTCGTTTGCGGCCGCAGAAACGCCTATCTATTCCCCTCACCATTGAATCCCCAATCACTATTGCTCTCCCACTCTTTTTCCTGCCCTCCTGTGCAGCAGAGCCAGCCATGGTGCCATGAACTTGGCTGCTGCTGCCCTCCCCTGATGAGTCATCCCCCTCAACAGTACCCAAAGCAGTGTATCTGTTTTGCAGGGGGTTGACCACAGGGGACTCCTGCACTACCTTCCTTGCACTGCTCTTCCTGTTGGTCTTCCATTCCCTATCTGGCTGTGGACCCTTTCCCTGCGGTACGACCAACTCGCTACACTTGATACTCACGTCATTCTCAGCATCGTGGATGCTCCAGAGTGAATCCACCCTCAGCTCCAACTCCGCAACGCGGTCTGTCAGGAGCTGGAGGCGGATACACTTCCCGCACACGTAATCGTCAGGGACACCGGAAGTGTCCCTGAGTTCCCACATGGCACAGGAGGAGCATAACACCCGACCGAGCTCTCCTGCCATGACTTAACCCTTATATACACTTAAATTGGCAACAACAATGTTGAAAGTTACTCACTGATATAGAAGAGAAAAAAGAAAAACTACTCACCAATCACCAGCCAATCACTTACCCTCTTGGCTGTGACGTCACCTTTTGATTTCTTTCTACTTCTTTTTTGCCTTCTCCCTGTAGCTGCACAAGTCACGCCTTTTATAGGCCTCTCCACGCACCTCCTCGACGCTGCTCCCGACTGCCGCCGACGCTGGGCCCCGGACTCCCTGCTGTGCCTTTTATAGGCCTCACCATGCACCTACTCGACGCTGCTCCCGACTGTCGCCGACTCTGTTCTCAGCCTTGGTCACCCTGGAGCCATGTCTCCGTGATGTCAATTATATCATATTCATTAATAGCTGCCTGCGCAGTTAATTCTTCCACCTTATTATGAATACTCCTCGCATTGAGGCACAGAGCCTTCAGGCTTGTCTTTCTAACATACTTTGCCCCTTTAGAATTTTGCTGTAATGTGGCCCTTTTTGCTTTATGCCTTAGGTTTCTCTGCCCTCCACCTTTACTTTCCTTCTATCTATCTTTTGCTTCCGCCCCCATTCTACTTCCCCCTGTCTCCCTGCATAGGTTCCCATCCCCCTGCCATATTAGTTTAACTTTTCCCCAACAGCACTAGCAAACACTCCCCCTAGGACATTGGTTCCGGTCCTGCCCAGGTGCAGACCGTCCGGTTTGTACCGGTCCCATCTTCCCCAGAACCGGTTCCAATGTCCCAGGAATTTGAATCCCTCCCTTGTGCACCACTCCTCAAGCCACCTATTCATCTGAGCTACCCTGCGATTCCTACTCTGACTAGCATGTGGCACGGGTAGCAATCCTGAGATTACTTTTGAGGTCCTACTTTTTAATTTAGCTCCTAGCTCCCTAAATTCGTCTTGTAGGACCCCATCCCTTTTTTTACCTATGTCGTTGGTACCTGTATGCACCACGACAACTGGCTGTTCACCCTCCCTTTTCAGAATGCCCTGCACCCACCCAGAGACATCCTTGACTCTTGCACTCATTAAGGTGAGGGATATTAGTGCTGGTGACTGGAACTCATTACATTTCAGGCCTTAATATTACTCACCTTGAGGAACACACGAAAACTCTTGATCAGGTACAACACAGCCATCAGAAAAATAATGAACCCCAAGTTTGAGAGAAAACCCCCAACTTCAATAGTGCGAGTGGTTTCCTTGTCCAACGTTAGCAACCCTCTGGCATTGCTCAGTGAGTCTCTGGCTGGCTTCCCACAGGTGCAAGGCATCATCGACTGCACACATGTGGCCATCTCAACCCAGGAATGTTTGTCAACCACAAGGGCTTCCACTCCCTCAACGTGCAGCTGGTCTGCAATCATAGGAAGATCATCATGCATGTGTGCGCCATATTTGCTGGCAGCTGTCATGACTCTTTTGTCCTGCGCCAGTCTACCCTCCCTCAGCTCTTTGCACAACCAAACACACTTACTGGCTGGCTGGTTGGAAATAACAGCTATCCACTGAAGACGTGGTTCATGACACCCTTGAGGAGGCCAAGTACTGAAGCCGAGGAGCCAAATAATGAAAACCACATGTCCACCAGATGTGTCATAGAGCAAACTATAAGCAAGCTGAAAATGCGCTTCAGATGCCTTGACATATCTGGAGGAGCCCTTCAGTACACACTAGAAAGAGTATCCAGAATGGTCATCGTATACTACACTCTGCACAACATAGTGCAGCATCGAGGATTAGCGCTGCATGTTGAGCAACGCGCACAGCTTCTTCTTCAGAGGAGGAGGAGCATCAAAGAAAGAAAGATAGACTTGCATTTATATAGTGCTTTTCATGATCACTGGACATCTCAAAGCGCTTTACAGCCAATGAAGTACTTTTGGAGTGTAGTCACTGTTGTAATGTGGGAAACACGGCGGCCAATTTGCATACAACAAGATCCCACAAACAACAATGTGATAATGACCAAATAATCTTGTTTTTGTGATGTTGATTGAGGGATAAATGTTGGCCAGGGCACCAGGAACAACTCCATTGTTATTCCTTGAAATAGTGCCATGGGATCTTTTATGACCACCTGAGAGAGCAGACGGGACCTCGGTTTAACGCCTCATCCGAAAGACGCACCTTCAACTGTGCAGCACTCCCTTAGCACTGCACTGGAGTCTCAGCCTAGATTTATGTGCTCAAGTCAGAGCCAAGTGTGCTACCCACTGAGCCACAGCTGACACATCAGCTGAAAGATGAGGAACAGCAGAAAGAACCTGAGGTCCATATGCCAGCAGCACTGGAGCACATTATTGCCCGGGAGACCAGGATGGCTTCGTCAGAGCCAGATTTACTTAACTTCCTGCATTACACCCATATGGCTGCCACATGCAGTGCCAGGTTCTTCACCCCAACAACACCATAAAGCATCCTTACAATGGCCAAAATATTCCTTTCACACTGATTCCTTTGCTGGAGGTTATGTTACATTTCACCAACTCACTAAGCCACTACCAACATAGCAGACAAAAATAGGCTTGACCGGAAAGTGGTGCAAATAAATAGTTTAATATGTGACATAACAGCAATGGAACCTTAACAAAAACATTTCTTTAAACACCCATGTACTTACCTTTGTGTATCTACTTTTGTGTCATTTTTAATTTATGTATGCGTCTACAAGGTGCAACCTGCGATTGTGTAGATACTTTTGGCGGACATCCTCTGGGCTTTGGAGCTTGTGAAGGCTCCACCAAAGACTGCTCTTCCTGCAACTGTGCAGGGGCAGACTTGGCCATTGCGATCCGAGGAGGTATCTGGGGCTCTGACTGAGGGGGAGGCAACGGGGGAGAAGTGGGAGTATTTTGAGCGGAGCCCCTACTTCTATGTCCCCTCTCACCATCATCTCTCTCAGAGGCTAGAGGTTTCTCTAAGGAGCCATCTTCCTCTTCTGGCTGGGCAGTGGGGGTGCTCTTCAGGACCTGTGGGAGAGTAAAGAGATGATTTAGAAATGTTTTATTAAGATTGGGTAACGATACCATTATGCATATGATGAACATTCACTAGCTGCTGACATCAGTCCCCATATAGTGACTGCTGTATGCCATGTGGCTGTATGAGATGTAATTCTGAAACCAGGTTACTGAGAGGTCCTCCTCTCTCTGTGTCCTACTACAAGCTGCTCTGCAACTCCTGAGGCCTCTCGGGCGACCTCATCTTCTGCTCTCAAAGTGGCGAAAGATGGGAGGGTCACCTCTGGTTCTCTCCCTCTCCCTGTTATTGTAGGCTCTAGGAGAGAAAGAAGAGAAGTTTGAGTGACTGTGATGGCATGAGTATAAGGAATATGTGGGTTACATCTTTAGAGGTTGACTATGAGGGAGTGTGATCCCAATGCTAAAGTGCCAATTGGCCTCCTTGTGTGGTGTTAGTTGGTATAATTACATTAAGATGAAGGGTTGTGTGAGGGGTGGTTAGTCAAATGGGGATGTGAGTATGTAGATAGAGAGAGAGGGCTGGGTGGATGTGCACAGTAGGTTGGTGTGAATAATGATGAGCAGGGGTAGGCTTGGGAAGAGTGATGAGAATGTGATCACAGGCACAGCAGGATGAAGTTGAGTGTGGCTTTTCACTCACCTTTCCTGATCTCATGAGATCATTGAAGCGCTTCCGGCACTACACCCTGGTCCACCTCACCATACCCCTGCTGTTGACCTCCTCTGCCATTTGGAGCCAGGCTCTTTTAGACTCCTGGAGAGGTCTCTTCCACCCATCTGTAGGGAAGAGGATCACCCTGCATGCTAGGACTCCCTCCACAAGGATATGGAGGAAGTCATTCAAAAGTCTGGGTACAGCCCTCTGCCTCTGTGAAGCCATCTCTGCAAGGCTGAGCAATAACCTCTTGGTGATATGTACTGCCTGCACACTCCTAAATGAACCTTCAAATGCAATGTGGCCAAAGCTGCGTTAAATATCCCGGCTGGAAATGAGTCATCGAAGATGTCATCAGACATACAACATTTAACAGGACCGGAAAACACACAGGCTTGCCTGAATAGGTGCCATTAACAGAAAGTCGCTCTGAGGAGTGGGATGAAAAGAATAACTGGGTTCCGAGCCGCCTCGCCAACCGGCCGCACCTGTCCCACCCAGATAATGAAAATTTCGGCCAATGTATTTATTTAGCATCTATACAATTGCCTCAATGGGCTAAACTTCTGGCATATAATCACCCATTTAGCACCCATTTAGCACCTATATAAGCGCCAAGATTCCGTTTGTCGCCCATATTTGATGATAAATGGAAACTAGCACCCAATTATCGCCTATTTATTGCCGGCGAAACTTTTGGTATACAGGAATGAGCTGAATCGCCCGGCCTATTTTTAAAAATAAAATCCGACGTCTTCACTTGTGTAAGGCCCAGAATACTGTTTATAATGGAAACTAGCACCCAAATATCACCCAGGTTATCGCTGATCGCTACTTTCGGCATTTCGCCCATATACCGCCCAAATGATCGCTCGCCCAAAGAGACGCTCAAGGAAAGCTGCACTCACCTGACCTTAACTCGGCAGTATGGATGAAGTTTAATAAAAGGCTGCCTGAAGTGAATGGGAGCATTGATGTAATTCGTGAATGATTTTAAGGGCGTTTTAGAATCTTGCCAATCATTTAATCGCATTATTTGTTGAGGACAATTTAAGAATTTTGAAGACAGATTAGGGCATTTATAGTGATTTATAGTGGTGGGGCCTGTAATTTCTCAACCAGTATTGATGACTACTCACATGCTGCAGAATAGAGATAGAATAAGGTTCATTGAGGAGGAGGAGGTGGTACACCCAACACATTTACAGGGATAAGTGATCATACCTGGACTTGTCAAATAACATGTGCGTTAGAAGGCTGCACTTCCAAAAGGAGGTCATCAGTGAGATATGCCAGCTCATTAAGGGAGATCTGCAGCCTACCAGCACTATCAGGACCGCACTGCCCGTTGAGGTTAAGGTTACTGCGGCACTTTCTTTCTATGCATCGGGCTCCTTTCAGGCCTCAGCTGGTGACATTTGCTGCATTTGTCAACACACCACACATTGCTCCATTTGACAGGTGACTGAAGCCCTTTACGCATGCAGGATGGACTTTATAAACTTCCCTATGACCAGGGAGGCACAAAGTTAGAGGGCTTTGGGTTTCTTTAGAATAGCAAACTTCCCCAAGGTGCAGGGATCAATAGACTGTATGCACATCGCCCTGCAAGCACCTTTAGAGGATGCAGAGATGTTTTAGAACTGAAAGGGATTCCACTCCCTGAATGTGCAGCACGTTGTCGAACCACAACCAAATAATCATGGCAGTAAATGCAAATTTTCCAGGGAGCATCCATGATGCGCACATCTTGCGTGAGAGCATTGTCTCTGACCTGTTTAAGAGTCAGCCACAAGGTCAAGGTTGAATGCTGGGGGTTAAAGGATATGGCCTTGCCAGCTGGCTCATGACCCCCTGCGTAAGCCCCAGACAGAAGCCGAGAAGTGCTACAACGAAAACCATATAGCCACACGCAATATCGTCGAAGACAATTGGAGTTCTGAAGTGCCTGGACCACTCAGAAGGCAACCTACAATACCACCCTCAATAGGTCGCTGAGTTCATTGTGATGTGCTGCATGTTGCATAACCTATCAGGAGAAGACAACAATTGCCAGATTGCCAGGGGAGGACAAGAAGTAGGAGGACAAGGGCTTCAGGGAGGACAATCAGCCTGGCGATGAACCCATGCCCCCACCCCCACACCACTGAAAAAGCCTTGTGGTAGTTACACAGCTGCAAGACTGTTGCGTCAGCAGCTCATAAATGAACGCTTTGCGTGATGTTACATTGGTGACAGTTACAGTTGCTTTACCTTGCCTGGCCTGGCCATTGTTTGCAACCCTTGTATTGATGTTTAACGTAACATTATTAGAAGATACTGCACAACAATTTAAAGTTCAATAAAAATTTCTAATAATGTAACAATTGATGTAAAATTTTTAAAATAAACTATAACACCCATCTCCCCCTCACCCCCAACAGTCAACAACATTTTTCAACCAACGATACATTAAAATAATGATAACACGAAAAAGACACGCTCCCACCACACCCAACATTCAACAAATTTTTAACAACAACAAGCACAGTCAACAATTTTAATGAAAATAGACTAGCCTCCCCCCGCTCCCCCCCCCACCCGCTACCTGCGGCCACCCTAGCATCCTTTACCTTTATCCCTCCCTCATCATAACCCCTCCTTTCCCACTTACGCCCCTAGTAATAGGGCCAAGTCATCTTGCAGTAGAGCACCTCGAGGGCTGCTGCTGTGGCAGGGGGGGTGGGGGAGGTGGGGGGGGATGCGGGCGGGGGGTGACTTTGGCAGATTGACTTCAGGGGGTCAAGGACAAGACATTTCCGAAGAAACTTCTTCCAAGTCAGAAGCAACTGCTTTCTCCTGACCCACATCTGTCGAGGTTGATGATGGTATGGCACCTTGGGATGTAGTGCCGTATCCCGAAACCATTGCCTGCCGCATGGCAGCGACAGAGTCGGCCGTTCGCCACATTGCCGCAACCATCTGCCCCATGTCCTCCGAGATTCGAGCAGATAGTGTGACAATGTTGCCGGTCAACCCACCAATTGCTTGGAGGAGCTGTCGACCAATGTCGACGCTCGCCCTCGACAGAGACATGTCCTTGTTCACATCTGCCTGTCGCTGCACATGCCTACCTCGCCGACCCAGTCTCCGCGGTGTCGGCGTGGGCACTGGTCAACATGGAGTGCTCTGCTGCAAGCCGCTTGGCCCCGTTACTTCATCCATTGAGGATAACGTGGCCGCAGGTACTACAGACGATCCTTCAGGCTCATCATTCTCCTCGGTCGTATCTTGTTCTTCCCCCATGGTCAGCACAACCTGCAGCGATTAGGGTGATGTTCCAAGGGCCTCGGGTTGTGTCTGGGGAACCTGGGGAGCTGGAAAATATAATTGAGGTTTGTAGAAGAGAAGGGGAAACATTAGAATGCTTGCGCTGTGCAGACATATGTACAAGGAGTAACACTACTGCAATAAATGTGAACGAGAGACGTTACATATGATTAACATGAGAGTACAGAAGAGTACAGAAGCTGCATGTATAACATTACATCATTCATATATTATAATCAAATGGCATTAAATTACTTTAAATTACCACTGGTTTACACATTACTCACGTGGCACAAAAATGGGATCTGCACCACCATGGGTGGTAGAACGATTATGCGTGCCTACTAATGCTGCGGGACGCTCCTTGTGATCAGTCAAAGCGTAAAGGTCAGCAGGCCCTCCTCCGCTCCGCCTGATTCTTAGATATCTTCTTCTGCAAATGTGACAAGAGCATGGCATAAGCTAATTGCCGAGGTACTATTATGGAAACACAACAGATATTGTAATACACAATTAGTCACCCTTCATGTTATTCATCGTTAACATTAATGTTAGTTGCTAATACGGTTTGTATCCATTGGATGCATGGTTCTAACATCTACGTTCAGAGAAAATATTTAATAAGATCGTGTTTAGGAACTAATGCTTGACACCAACCCTCTCGGGTACAATCCTCAGGAAAGGCCCCATCCACAGGCCGTGCCATTTGGCGCCTGAGGGAAGGGAGGCGAGTTATTGCAATCGTGGAGGTCCCTGAGGCGGGGGGAAATCAGGATCGCTGTTGAGCTGGTGAGCCTGACAATGACAGGACCATGAGGGGAGGGGGCACTGTGTCCCTGGGCTGTGCTCGGAGACCTTCGTGTGGCCGGAGTTAATGTCCCAAAATGTCCCAGGGCAGATAGTGAGCCAGGGCAGCTGTCCCCAGTCCAGGCTGGGTCACTGTGTGACTGACAGCAGCCGGAGAGACTCACACAGTCTGGGCAAAGCTGAGTGGACCCCTCAGTGCTCAATCATACCCCCATCCACCAACCTAACCAAAAAGGAGACGGTGCCTAAGTTAAAGTGTTGCTTACAGCACACAAGCAGCGATATAATTTAATAATTCTCCTTCTAAACTAAATTGTTAGGAATGCCGAGTGTTTGTGGTCTGTCTGTTTCCAGTCATTCCTTTGGCCCTAATTTTCGATCAAAGCTTAAATAATAATTAATACTCTTGATTAAATAGCAAGATTAGGGTCAAAGGGCACATGTTCCGACCCCAACCAAATCTTAACAGGGAAGCTACCCAAGATTACCCAGCTTAAATGCAATCTGGCAGATTTACATTCTAATTAATGAGTCAGTGCATCATTACAATTATAAATTTAATAATTTAATACTTACTCATGTGGATGAAACAAGATCGTTCCAGCGCTTGCGGCATTGGTCTGTCTCTCTTCTATCGTGGGCTGCCGATGAGACTATTGTGGTGATATCCGCCCATATTCGCTGGTATACTCTCGGGGGGAGCGGGGGGTTCCCACACTCACCCCGGGTTAATTGGACCCACCAAGTCTACCTTGTGGACTAAGGCCTCGTTCGTCTCTTCGGAGAAGGCTTTCACCCTCCTTTTCTCTGCAACTCCTCAACACTCTTTCCCGACTCCTCGTGTTCCATCTCCATGTTATCTGATTATTCTTTGTATCAATTCCTTCAAATTCACAAGCCTCCACAACCTTCCTTCTCTCTCTCTCCCTCCCTTTACCTTCTGAGCATGCATAGATGACCCCTGACATCCCAAATCGCAGGAAAAGTTCTTTGACTGAAAAAAAATGCATGTGCAGAACCACCGTTGCTATGGATGCCAGTCTTGCATGACTGAATACATCGCAATCGCCCATTTTACATTGCTAAGTCAATCGCCCAAATTAAAAAGGAAAAAGTAGCGTTTTTTAAAATGGGCGATATTCCAGCGATCCTAAAAAATAAAAAAAGCACTAACGCCGGAAATATCGCCCATTTTGGGGCAATAGCAACCATAGTGGAAAGTCTAGCCCCATGATCCTATAAATGTTTCTCACTTCTGAAAGCAGTAATTTAGCAAGTGGTAAGGATAATAATGGTTTCCAAATGCTTGAAGCACAAGTCAGCTTTCAACAATCCTGTATTTGTTCCATTGGCTTGGAAGCAAGTTGAAGAGGGAATTTAAGAGTTAAACACGTTTTAAATTAGGAAGGCAAAAACACAATTTGCTGATGTGGCAAAATTAGCAGGTACAACTGTAGAACAGTGGTGTAAGTTCCTGTTATTCAGAACTAAGGTCTTAGGCCTAAGAAATAAGTTCCTGTTGTTGGCAGGATGCAGGATGCATCTGTTCATACTTTAACAATCAGCAAAGTTAAAATTAAACAATCTGTAACAAACCGAAGATTGTCACGCGATAGAAAGACTAACCAATGATAATGTAAATGATGACTTTGCAAAGAATTCTGTATAAAGGAGCAACTCCTAACATGTTCAACGAGAACGGTTGGTAACGCACCCAGTTGAGGAACTGGTGTAGCCATGTCTCCCTTGATCAAGCAATTAAACAATTATTTTCTCCACAACAGGCCTGTGTTGAGTGTCTTTGTCATACTCCACATCAAATGGCATAGTCTGCAGGATGCACCCGGGTGAAAGACAGACGGACATTTGCAGACCATCACGAGTGAGTATATTTTAAATATCACTCATAAATCCGATATAATCTACCGTGAAATGTGTTGATCGCTTGGGTTGTCCGCACTTGTGAGAAAGATCTGTAATTGTGTAAGAGACTTGAGGGTAGTTAAGAGGTCACAATAGTAATTATCAAAGTAGGATCGGCTTCGTAGGTTTGTAGTTGCATACCCTAGGTTCGAGGAAACCAGGTTAAAGGGGACCACGAACCGATAGAGGGGTAGGCGTACCAGACATAGATGGCGTGCAAAGATATGCTATGTTAGGGACCGGGAGGTTCGCTGAGTAGGTATTTTGCCGATGACCATAAAAAATTGATGGTTACTATGTTAAGTGACGGATGGGATCCCAAAGAAGACCCTGCCAAAACAAAAATTATGGTGGGAGAAAGGCATATGAAAAGATAGCCAAAGCTGGTTTGATGGTGATCGTCAATGTTTGCAATATAAGGTCATGGCCAGGTCTCAATTAGAGGAATTGCACAAATTAAGAGTAGGAGATAGAGTGGGTAGATCTAAGAAGAATATAACACCGACACAGAAGCGTCAGCTTTTGTGCCGAGGAAGAGAAAGATAAGCTTTGTTGAATGAAAGTGGTTGCGTGGAAGTTTTCTTGACTGTAGAATATTTGAGGTGAGAGTTAATGAATTTTCCAGTTGTTTGAAAGCCGGTCTTTTAAAAGAGAAATAGTGCATCTGTATCTTTGTTTTAGCTCCACTCACTTTCCAGGCAGTGAGCTGAAAGTTTTTAACCTTTGTAGTGTTGTCCTAGATGTGGGAAGTTTAAGAAATGTGAAGAAGTTGAATTGTGTACTTGATTGTGTGATTGATTGACACTTTACGTTAGAAACACAGATGTGGATGTATTTTGATGATAAGTTACAGAGCTAGGAAATGCACAAAGAATCGGTTTGTTTAACAAAAGATAAAACATCAATTAAAAATGTGTGGTCTCATTTTAAATCAAATAGTATCCTAACAAAGTGCTGTCTTTTCAATTTGGTTATTGCAAGGCAAGACGCCCAATTATTTGTTTTAAAAAAAACATGTAATCATAGAAACATAGATAATAGGTGCAGGAGTAGGCCATTCAGCCTTTCGGGCCGACACCATTCAATATGATCAAGGCTGATCATGCAACTTCAGTACCCCATTCCTGCTTTCTCTCCATAACTGTTGATCCCTTTAGCCATAAGGGTCACATCTAAATCCCTTTTGAATATATCTAACAAACTAGCCTCAACAACTTTCTCTGGTAGAGAATTCCACAGGTTGACAATTCTCTGAGTGAAGAAGTTTCTCCTCATCTCAGTCCTAAATGGCTTACCCCTTATCCTAAGACTGTGATGCCTGGTTCTGGACTTCTCCAACATCGGGAACATTCTTCCTGCATCTAACCTGTCCAATCCCGTCAGAATTTTATATGTTTCTATGAGATCCCCTCTCATTCTTCTAAATTCCAGTGAATATAAGCCTCGTCGATCCTGTCTTTCTTCATATGTCAGTCTTGCCATCCCGGGAATCAGTCTGGCGAACCTTCGCTGCATTCCCTCAATAGAAAGAATGTCCTTCCTCAAATTAGGAGACCAAAACTGTACACAATATTCAAGGTGTGGCCTCACCAAGACCCTGTACAACTGCAGTACGATCTCCCTGCTCCTATACTCAAATCCTCTCGCTATGAAGGCCAACATGCCATTTCCCTTCTTAACCGCCTGCTGTACCTGCATGCCAACTTTCAATGACTGATGTACCATGACACCCGGGTCTCATTGCACCTCCCCTTTTCCTAATCTGTCACCATTCAGATAATATTCTGCCTTCTTGTTTTTGCCACTAAAGTGGATAACCTCACATTTATCTACATTATACTGCATCTGCCATGCATTTGCCCACTCACCTAACCTGTCCAAGTCACCCTGCAGCCTCTTAACGTCCTCCTCACAGCTTATACTGCCACCCAGCTTAGTGTCATCTGCAAACTTGGAGATATTACATTCAATTCCTTCGTCTAAATCATGAATGTATATTGTATATAGCTGGGGTCCCAGCACTGAACCTTGCGGTACCCCACTAGTCACTGCCTGCCATTCTGAAAAGGACCCATTTATTCCTACTCTTTGCTTCCTGTCTGCCAACCAGTTTTCTATCCACGTCAATACATTATCCCCAATACCATGTGTTTTAATTTTGCACACTAATCTCTTATGTGGGACCTTGTCAAAAGCCTTTTGAAAGTCGAAATACACCACATCCACTGGTTCTCCCTTGTCCAATCTACTAGTTACACCCTCAAAAAATTCTAGAAGATTTGTTAAGCATGATTTCCCTTTCAAAAATCCATGCTGACTTGGACCAATCCTGTCACTGCTTTCCAAATGCGCTGCTATTACATCTTTAATAATTAATTCCAACATTTTCCCCACTACCGATGTCAGGCTAACCAGTCTATAATTCGCTGTTTTCTCTCTCCCTCCTTTTTTAAAAAGTGGGGTTACATTTGCTACCCTCCAATCCATAGGGAGTGATCCAGAGTCTATAGAATGTTGGAAAATGACCACCAATGCATCCACTATTTCTATGGCCACTTCCTTAAGTACTCTAGGATGCAGACTATCAGGCCCTGGGGATTTATCGGCCTTCAATCCCATCAATTTCCCTAACAGTTTCCTCACTAATAAGAATTTCCTTCAGTTCCTCCTTCTCACTAGACCCTCGGTCCCATATTATTTTCAGGAGGTTATTCGTGTCTTCCTTCGTGAAGACAGAACCAAAGTATTTGTTCAATTGGTTTGCCATTTCCTTGTTCCCCATTATGAATTCACCTGATTCTGACTGCAAGGGACCTACATTAGTCTTCACTGATCTTTTTCTCTTCACATATCGATAGAAACTTTTGCAGTCAGTTTTTATGTTCCCGGCAAGCTTACTCTCATACTCTATTTACCCCATCCTAATTAAACCGTTAGTCCTCCTCTGCTGGATTCTAAATTTCTCCCAGTCCTCAGGTTTGCTGCTTTTTCTAGCCAATTTATATGCCTCTTCCTTGGATTTAACACTATCCCTAATTTCCTTTGTTAGCCACGGTTGAGCCACCTTCCCCTTTTTATTTTTACGCCAGGCAGCGATGTACAATTGTTGAAGTTCATTCATGTGATCTTTAAATGTCTGCCATTGCCTATCCACCATCAGCCCTTTAAGTATCATTCGCCAGTCTATCCTAGCCAATTCATGTTTCATACCATCATTGATTACATTGGGTTGAAAGATAATAAATTTAGTCTATGAGTGTGATAAAGAAAGGAGAAGGGAGTGTGTAATGTCTTTTTTTTTAAAAAGCCTGCATGGTTTTCTCAGACTACAGGCTGGGTGAAGCTCTGCCCTCATTTTCCTTTGTGTAGAATCTTATTTTAAATGACAAGAAAGCGTCTAGTTCAGTAAAAAAGATTTAAATAAAAAGATTTACAGGACAGTATTTGAATTGGAATTTTGAGATATTCTCCTTGCTAAACATTTTGGTTGTACTGGAAAATCTTGGGTTTGGAAACCTTTTTAAAGGAAATAATACTAAACAGTTGGAGAAAAAAAAAATACTAAAAAGTTTGGAAAGAATCTAAAAATGCCATTTTCTCTGATGAGAGACAGAAATGCACAGGGACAGAATGAGACCCATAGCTTACTATTCAATCTAACAATCACCAGTAGCCACGGGCTTGTCCAGATCCGTGGCTGCACTAGACTGCGCCATATGGGCAGTCAAGGTCAGCGAACCTGTCATGATGACAGGCGAAATGTTGAATACTGGAAAGCTCTGGGCCATCTCCAACGTCCGCCGAGCGAAGTGGGAAGCCATTTTACTGCCCCACAATGAATCAGTAAAGATAGTCAGAGACACCGGGGAAATCCTGGCAGAAGGAATCCTCACTAGGGGGGAGCCCCACGAGTGGAACAGATTAGAATGGGAAGATTCCCCAGGGAATGTGAGTGAGGTAGCTCTCGAAAACCCAGACCTCACATTGTTAGTGGACGGATCCCGACAGTACGTTGACGGCCACCATCGTACGGGATGGGCGGTATGACATCAGCATCTTGAGGTAGTGATGCAGGGAGCACTGGACTTTCTGCCCAAGTAGCAGAATTAACCGCACTGACGGAAGCTTTATTACTAGCAGAGGGAAAGACAGTGAACATATATACAGATACTAGGCATGCCTTTGGGGTAGTGCATGACTACATTGTAGCATAATGAAGGAGAGGGTTTGTTACCTCTGGCGGTGAGGCCATTAAACACGATGAACGTATAAAATTACTATTAGGGTTAGGGTTAGGGTTAGGGTTAGGGTTAGAAACGGCCACATCCGCAGACATAAAGATAGAGTCAGTCTGTAGCATTACTACAGGAGAGGACATAAACATAGTTAAACTGCATGCAGATACAAATGAGGAAGGAAGAGCAGAATGGGAGAGAAAGGAAGGATCACCTGGTATAGACTCCGTGTGGAGAAAGGACGGAAAGGTGTTGGCCCCTTCTTGCATTCAGCAAGTAATCATGGAGTTACAGCACGGTATTAACCATGCCGGGCATAACGCCATGATATCCAATATCTCACGAGATTGGTGGTGGCCGGGAATTGGGCACGACATTGCTAAACATTGTCAGCACTGTGTTATGTGCGCCCAACATAATCCAGGAAAAGCGATAAAAATAAGGATGACGCACCAACCCTGCCCACGGGGACCAGTGGAAAACATACAGATTGATTTTATTGGGCCCCTAATAAGCCCCAGGGGAAGGAAGCACTGTTTGGTGATTATTGACCAGCTTACAAGGTGGATGGAAGCATTTGCCACCCGCAATTGCAGCGCATCTGTTAGAAACAAAAAGACCTTTGTGCGTGTTGATGCAGGTGAGGGCGTTCAAAGTTCCTCCAGTTCCTGCGTCATGTAGGCTGAAGTCAGATCCAGTTTCGTGAATGTCTTTCCTCCCACCAGCATTGCAAAGAGATCGTCGGCTTTTGGTAGTGGGTATTGGTCCTGCAGGAAGAAACGATTGATAGTTACTTTGTAATCGCCACAGATTCTGACGGTGCCGTCTCCCTTGAGGACTGGGACAATAGGACTGGCCCACTCGCTGAACTCGATCGGTGAAATGATGCCCTCTCGTTGCAGCCAGTCTAGCTCGATCTCTACCCTTTCTCTCATCATGTATGGTACTGCTCTCGCCTTGTGATGGATGGGTCGCGCCCCCCGGAATTAGATGGATCTGCACTTTTGCTCCTTGGAATTTCCCGATGCCTGGTTTGAACAGCGAAGGAAATTTGTTTGAGACCTGGGCACACGAAGTGACTTTCAGCGGGCGATAGCGTTCGGACATCGTCCCAGTTCCAGCTTATCTTTCCCAGCCAACTCCTGCCGAGCAGCGTGAGACCATCGCCCGGTACCACCCTGAGTGGTAGCTTGTGCACCGCTCCATTGTAGGAGACTTTTACGGTAGCACTGCTGATTACAGGAATCAGTTCTGTGGTGTAAGTTCTTTGTCTCGTGCGAACTGGAGTTAAGACTGGCCTTGAGGCCTTGTTGCACCACAACCTTTCTAAAAATTTTTTGCCCATGATGGACTGGCTCGCGCCCGTATCCAGCTCCATTGACACTGGGAGTCCATTTAGTTCAACATTCAGCATTATTGGGGGACAATTCATGGTGAATGTGTGCACCCGATGTACCTCTGCCTCCTCTTTCTTAGGCTCTGGTTCGTAGTGATCCTCCGTGGATCTGTCCTCCTCTACAATGTGGTGGTTTGCAGGTTTAACAGGCTTAGCAGCTCGCCTGCACATTCGTTGGAGGTGTCCCATTGTTACACAGCGCTTGCAAACGTATCCTTTGAATCGGCATGAATGGAAAAGATGATCAACCCCACAGCGCCAACAAGGCGTTCATCACCCTTGATGGTGGACTCTGAGACATCTGCGGACGTGTAGCTGCAGGTATGTGTGACCTGCCCTGTATGTTACGATTCGAAAACAACATCACTTTGTTCACAGTACTTGTAGCAGCACTTGTGTGCTGAGAGATTTGCTTAGTATTGTCACTGGTGGCAATGAACGCCTGGGCTATCACTGTGGCCTATACTCAAGGTTGGGGTCTCTATAGTCAAAAGTTTGCAAAGTCTGGTTTCATGGCCAATGCCAAGTACGAAAAAGTCTTTGAGCATGTGCGCCAAATGTCCTTCAAATTTTCAATGTCCTGCAAGGCGTCTCAGCTCGATGACATAACTCGCTATTTCCTGGCCTTCAGACTTATTGTTGGTGCAGAACTGGTACCTCGCCATCAGAACGCTTTCCTTCGGGTTCAATTGCTCTCGGACCAGTGTGCACAAATCGTCGTATGATTTCTCCATGGGTTTCGCTGGAGTGAGCATATTCTTCATGAGGCCATACATTGGTGCCCCACAGACGGTGAGGAGGATTGCTGTACGTTTGGCAGCGCTCTCTTCCCCATCTAGCTCGTTGGCCACGAAGTACTGGTCGAGTCGCTCCACAGAAGTTTCCCAATCATTTCCCTCCGAAAATTTCTCCAGGATGCCCACTGTTCTCTACATCTTTGGATTCGCTATCTGTATCTCGTCACTAGTTGTCGTGTATGGAGAAAGAGTCAGACTGAACACTGTGAGCTCAAAGTAAAGTTTGACCGTAGTCTTTTATTGCAGGTCTCCAGAGTGCCTCTCCAACCCGTGAAGCCTCCTTAAATACTTGTGCTCCCAAGGGATTATAGGATCCCTTGGGACTCCAGGGAATGAGCCCTCTGGTGGCTGTACAGAGTAAATACAATTCCACATATCTAACAGTTACCTTGTCAAAAAACTCAATCAAGTTAGTTAAACACGATTTGCCTTTAATAAATTCGTGCTGGCTTTCCTTAATTAATCCATACTTGTCTAAGTGACTGCTAACTTTATCCCTGATTATTGTTTCTAAAAACGTCCCCACTACCGAGGTCAAACTGACTGGCCTGTAGTTGCTGGGTTTATGCTTGCACCCTTTTTTGAACAAGGGTGTAACATTTGCAATTCTCCAATCCTCTGGCACCAGCCCCGTATCTAAGGAGGATTGGATGATTGTGGCCAGTACCTCTGCGATTTCCTCCTTAACTTCCCTCAGCATCCTAGGATGCAGCCCACCTGCTCCTGGTGACTTGTCAACTTTAATGACAGACAGCCTTTCTAGTACCTCCTCTTTATCAATTTCTAACTCATCCAGTATCTCCACTATCTCCTCTTTCACTATGACTTAGGCAGCATCTTCTTTCTTAGTGCAAAATACTCATTTAGTACCTCAATCGTGCCTGCTGCCTTCATCTGCAGGTCTCCATTTTGGTCCCTAATCAGCCCCACTTCTCCTCTTACTAACCGTTTACTAGTTATATGTCTGTAGAAGACTTTTCAATTCCCTTTTTTGATAGCTGCCAGAGTATTCGCATACTCTCTCTTTGTCCCTCTTATTTTCTTTTTCATTTCCCCTCTGAACTTTCCATATTCAGCCTGCTTCTCAGATGTATTCTCAAGCTAACATCTGTCATATGCGCTCTTTATCCACTTCATCTTACTCTCTATCTCTTTCGCCATCCAGGGACCTCTGGCTTTCCCCCTTGTGGGAATGTACCTCAACTGTCCCCGAACCATTTCTGCTTTAAAGGCAGTCCATTGTTCGATTACAGTTTGGCCTGCTAATCTATGATTCCAATTTAACCAGGCCAGATCCGTTCACAACCTACTGAAATTAGCCTTCCTCCAATTAAGTATTTTTACTCTAGATTGCTCCGTGTCCTTTTCCATAGCTAATCGAAACCTTGTGATACTATTATCACTGTTCCCCAAATGTTCCCCTACTGACACTTTCTCCACTTAACCTATCCTATTCCCCAGAACCAGATGCAGCAATGCCTCCTTAATCATTGATCAAGAAAGTTCTCCTGAACACATTTCAAAAATCCTTCTCCCTCTTTGACCTTTACACTATTACTATACCAGTCTATGGGCCCTAAATTGATGAACTCACCTCCCACTGCCGCCCACTGCCGCCGACATTCTTCTGGAAGACCCGCACAGTGTCACTTTCGAGGTGGGCAGGAGCGGCTGGGGGGGAGAGCCACCGGGAAGCGCCCACTGACTTCAGCAAATGGCCGAGTGGCTCAATGGAGCTCCCATATTCATATGGGCGGGAGTCGACGCCAGAACGGTTGTGCACCACTGGCTGGAGGCTGGTCTGTCCCCGACGATAAGTATGAAGATCCTGAAAAAAAGGTTAGTAAACATTTTTTTTTCCACAGCAACTTACCTCAGTGGGGTCCCCTGAAGGCCTTCCGGTGTTTTTTTTTTCCTGATGATTTTTCTTTGCAGGTCTTCGATGTTCCTTGGGCCCGTCTCCATCCTCGGTGGCACTTGGGCGGCAAGCGCCTTTGCCGCCAAGGCTGGGGGCTCCCGTCGGCTGCTGCCCAAGTGCCGCCCAAAGGACCAGTGATGCCCGCCGACCTTCAAGGGACCTTGTTGATGAATATCCCGCTCAAAGAACCGTCAGGTACCTCGGCAGCCATTGTTGGTCCTTTGGGCGGCACTTGGGAGGGTGGGGGCCTTCACCAATTTTGGGCCCTATATTAGGATAATTGAAGTCCCCCAGTTCTTGCACCTCTCTGTAATGTCCCTGCAAATTTGCTCTTCTATATCTTTCCTACTAGTTGATGGCCTATAGAATACATCTAGTAGTGTAATGGCACGTCTATTATTTCTTAACGCTAACTAAATAGATTCTGTCCTTGACCCCTCCAGAACATCCTCTCTCTCCAGCACTCTAACATTTTCTTTAACCAATACTGCCACCCCACCCCACCTCCTTTCTTTCTTTCCCTATTTTTCCTGAACACCTTATATCCAGGAATATTTAAAACCCAATCTTGCCCTTCTTTGAGCCAAGGTTCCGTTATCGTCATGACATCCTATTCCCATGTGGCTACTTGTGCTTTCAGCTCACCAACCTTATTTACCACGCTTCGCGCATTTGTACACATGCACTATAAACTTATCTTAGACCTTCTTATATTCTCTTTTAGTCTGACCCCACTTAATGGGGTAGAATTTCCGACGTCCCATGCGCTGAAAACCGGCTTTTCTGATCTGTCAAGCTGGACAGATCATCTGCAGATCGGGAGCAAGGACATTTGTATGTGGAAGTTTGGGCTATTTACCTATATCATGAACGAAAAATGTCCTCAAAACTCTTGTGCCTGAAAAAGCAGGCACATAGCTTACTTTTACAGGCGTAAGAGTTTAAAAACATAGAAAAAACATGATTAAAATAAAAAATTTTAAAACACATTTATGTTAAAACCCTGCTCACTCAGATAATGTTATTTTAAACCCTAACCCTAACTTTTTTTAAAAGTCGGCCTTTTATTTTCTTTAAAAAACATGTGTAACATTTTTAATTTCTATTAGTTTATTGTGTGAGGTGTTTCTAAATGTTTCATGTATTTTTTTGAGTTTCGTAACTCCTATTACAATGAATGAGAAAACATTTACCTGTGATTGGGTGTCCAGGCACATGTGACTCCTGCGGACGTCCCGATGTGCACATGCTGCGCGTCGCAGGGAGAGGAGGCCTGTGGATTGGGAGTTCCAGCGGGCACAGCAGCTTCAGGTAAGAGCGCATTTTATTTCTATTCTTTATTGATTTGCCCGTGGGATGTCCTCCTCGGAATTTCTGCCCCAATACCTTACTACCATACTTACTCTAGTGCAATCTGCCTCTCCCAATCCTTTGTGCACCTTGTTTCTCTTTTCTAATGCTACATCCTGGTGCCCATCCCTCTGACAAATTAGTTTAAACCCTCCCCAATAGCACTAGCAAACATTCCCTCAAGGATATTGGTTCCGGCTCTGTTAAGGTGCAACCCATCCGGCCTATACAGGTTCCACCTCCCCCAGAACCAGTACCAATGTCCCAGGAATCTAAAGCCCTCCTTGCTGCACCATCTCTCCAGCCACGCATTCATCTGCTCTATCCTCCTCTTTCTATACTTACTAGCTCATGGAACTGAGAGTATTCCAGAGATGACTAACTTTGAGGTCCTGCTTTTTAATCTCTTTCCTAGCTCCCTAAATTCTGCCTGCAGGACCTCATCCCTCTTTCTACCTATGTCATTGGTACCAATATGGACCACGACTTCTGGCTGTTCACCCTCCCCCATCAGAATGTTCTGCAACCACTCAGTGACATCCTTGATCCTGACACAAGGGAGGCAACATATCATCCTGGAGTCACATCTGCAGCTGCAGACACACTTCTCTGTTCCCCTATCTATCGAATCCCTTATTGCCTTCCTGTTCTTCCTCCTGCCTCCTGTGCAGTTGAGCCACCTGTGATGCTGTGGACTTGGCTCTGGCTGTACTCCACAGAGGAACTGAATACTAGTTGGAGAGGAGATGCACTCAGGGTACTTTTGCACTACCTGCCTGCTCCTCTTTGTCTGTCTGGAGATCACCCATTTCTTCTCTGCCTGCACACCTTTACGCTGTGGGGTGACCGCCTCCTGAAACATGCTATCCACATAGCTCTCAGTCTCACGGATGCACCGTAGTGATGCCATCTACTGCTCAAACCCCAAAACCTGACGATGCTTTCTGCGCACGTGGTTGTCCAGGATACTGGAAGCATCCTGGAGTTCCCACATTGCACAAGATGTGCATTCCACAGGACTGAGATGCCCTGCCATGCCTCTACTTAATAGATTATTTACTAATTTAACAGAAATAAACTCAAGACTTAAAAAAGAACAATCACCAGTTACTCACCAATTTTTTTGTCTTCAGCTCCTTCCCGTGTTGACATCACTTACTTCGCTCCCTGACGCTTGCACTCCCACCGATCTCTCAAGCCTACCTTTATCTCCTGCCACTCCTCTCGCTCTTTCCTCCTTTCCCCTTTGCTCAAATTCCCACTCTCTCCAAATTTCCAATTTAGCACCATGTTTAGAAGCACTCCGTTTAGGATCACTCTGTGCAGCCTACTCTGCAATGTGAAAATTCTGGCCTGCTTGATAAATGCACAAGGAACTGTATTCCAACAAGGAACCAATGCCTTTGGAAAGGAGCTGGGCAATTTGGTGAGAAAAATTGGTAACTATTTTATTTTGTGCAAACTATTTCAAATTCCCTATCTAAGTTATTTTAAACATATTTGTGCTCCAATATTTTTTAGCTGTGCATTAGCTTTACCTATTTTTTTTTACAAACAATTAATTTATGATTTTGTTAAATGAATACACAAAGAAACAAGCAGACAAGATTTTACTTTCCCATTTCTCCAAAGAACAGCATGTCTGATGATATATGGGTTAGAATTTCCAGTGCTTCACCGCCCGGTTTCTCAGCGATATTGGCCGTTTTGGGCGAGAACCGGGTTGGCGAAAAATTCCCCAGCTGAGTTCCGCCAGCGGTTTTGAAGTACTGCTGGGGAGCAGACATCTGGCGTCCACAATCCATCGATCGCGCTGGCGCGATATTTGGCTCAACAGTGACCCGTAGGTAAGTTTGAAAAAAAATGCCCACGAGAATCAGCAGAGCTGGGCAGTAGCTGAGTAGTCCTGCAAGAAAAAGGTAAGTAATTGTTATTTTTCTAATTTAAAAAAAAATTCTCTTGTAGTTATTTAAGTGAAAATGGTCCTGAGAATGTTTTTATGATTTTTTATTTTATGTTTTTTGAAAAAATATTTTTTGTGTTTTTCTCCTCCTCGGCCCAACCCACAGTCTCGGTGTAAATTTTTAGTAAATTTATTAATTATCGCCCATTTTCTTTAAGAACTGCCCAATCGGCCCAAGATTCAATTTTTTCAATGAAAATCGGAGTGCAGCGCCCATTTTTTTCGCTGAGCGGATTTTTTCTTTTTGGGGGGAATTTTTCACCGGCGATAATGTGAGCGGTTTTTTGGGCGGCAACTGGGCCCTGGCGGATTGTTTGGAAATTCTAACCCAAAGAACCCTCTCGAGCCCTGCACTGCCGTGCACGCAACCTGATCCCACCTCCAACTTCCAGTTTTGCCGGAGGCAGAACAGAGGGCTGGGTTACCAACCTGTCATGTATTCAACCAGCATTGTAACCCATGTATAATCTGACCGAAGTTGTACATTGCGGAATTGGAGCTGAGGGTGGATTCACTCTGGAGCATCCACGATGCTGAGAATGACGTGAGTAGCACGTGTAGCGAGCTAGTCTTACCACAGGTGAAGGGTCCACAGCCAGCTAGGGAATGGAAGACCAGCAGGAAGAGCAGTGCAAGGAAGGTAGTGCAGGGGTCCCCTGCGGTCATCCCCCTGCAAAACAGATACACTGCTTTGAGTACTGTTGAGGGGGATGACTCATCAGGGGAGGGCAGCAGCAGTCAAGTTCATGGCTCCATGGCTGGCTCTGCTGCACAGGAGGGCAGGAAAAAGAGTGGGAGAGCGATAGTGATAGGGGATTCGATTGTAAGGGGAATAGATAGGCGTTTCTGCGGCTGCAACCGAGACTCCAGGATGGGATGTTGCCTCCCTGATGCAAGTGTCAAAGATGTCTCGGAGCGGGTGCAGGACATTCTAAAAAGGGAGGGAGAACAGCCAGTTGTCGTGGTGCACATTGGTACCAACGACATAGGTAAAAAAAGGGATGAGGTCCTACGAGACGAATTTAAGGAGCTAGGAGCTAAATTAAAAAGTAGGACCTCAAAAGTAGTAATCTCGGGATTTCTACCAGTGCCACATGCTAGTCAGAGTAGGAATCGCAGGATAGTGCAGATGAATACGTGGCTTGAGCAGTGGGGCAGCAGGGAGTGATTCAAATTCCTGGGGCATTGGAACCGGTTCTGGGGGAGGTGGGACCAGTACAAACCGGACGGTCTGCACCTGGGCAGGACCAGAACCAATGTCCTAGGGGGAGTGTTTGCTAGTGCTGTTGGGGAGGAGTTAAACTAATATGGCAGGGGGATGGGAACCAATGCAGGAAGACAGAGGGAAACAAAAAGGAGAGAAAAGCAAAAGACAGAAAGGAGATGAGTAAAAGTGGAGGGCAGAGAAACCCAAGGCAAAAAACAAAAAGGGCCACTGAATATAAAGGGACTGCAGGAGGGGTCAAAACTAAAAATCATGGTTTAAAAACTAGGATTAAAACACTCGACATAAACGCACGCAGCATTCAAAAGAAAGTAAATGAGTTGACGGCACAAATCATTACAAATGGGTATGATTTGGTGACCATTATAGAAAAATGGTTGCAGGGTGGCCAAGACTGGGAATTAAATATACAGGGGTATCTGACGATTCGGAAAGATAGACAAGAAGGGAAAGGAGGTGGGGTAGCTCTGTTAATAAAGGATGATATCAGGGCAGTAGTGAGAGACGATTTTGGCGCTAATGAACAAAATATTGAATCATTGTGGGTGGAGATTAGAGACAGTAAGGGGAAAAAGTCACTGGTGGGCATAGTTTATAGGCCCCCAAATAATAACTTCACAGTGGGGCGGGCAATAATCAAGAGAATAATGGAGGCATGTGAAAAAGGAACGGCAGTAGTCATGGGGGATTTTAACCTACATATTGATTGGTCAACACAAATCGCACGGGGTAGCCTGGAGGAGGAATTCATAGAATGCATACGGGATTGTTTCTTAGAACAGTATGTTACAGAACCTACAAGGGAGCAAGCTATCTTAGATCTGGTCCTGTGTAATGAGACAGGAAAAATAAACGATCTCCGAGTAAAAGATCCTCTCAGAATGAGTGATCACAGTATGGTTAAATTTGTAATACAGATTGAGGGTGAGGAAGTTGTGTCAGAAACGAGCGTACTATGCTTAAACAAAGGGGACTACAGTGGGATGAGGGCAGAGTTGGCTAAAGTAGACTGGAAACGCAGACTAAACGGTGGCACAATTGAGGAACAATGGAGGACTTTTAAGGAGCTCTTTCATAGTGCACAACAAAAATATATTCCAGTGAAAAAGAAGGGTGGTAAGAGAAGGGATAACCAGCCGTGATAACCAAGGAAATAAAGGAGAGTATCAAATCAAAGACCAATGCGTATAAGGTGGCCAAGGTTAGTGGGAAACTAGAAGATTGGGAACATTTTAAACAACAGCAAAGAATGACTAAAAAAGCAATAAAGAAAGGAAAGATAGATTACGAAGGTAAACTTGCGCAAAACATAAAAACAGATAGTAAAAGCTTTTACAGATTTCTAAAACGGAAAAGAGTGACTAAAGTAAATGTTGGTTCCTTAGAAGATGAGAAGGGGGATTTAATAATGGGAAATATGGAAATGGCTGAGACTTTAAACAATTATTTTGCTTCGGTCTTCACAGTGGAAGACACAAAAACCATGCCAAAAATTGCTGGTCACAGGAATGTGGGAAGGGAGAACCTTGAGACAATCACAATCACTAGGGGGTAGTGCTGGACAGGCTAATGGGACTCAAGGTAGACAAGTCCCCTGGTCCTGATGAAATGCATCCCAGGGTATTAAAAGAGATGGCGGAAGTTATAGCCGATGCATTCGTTATAATCTACCAAAATTCTCTGGACTCTGGGGAGGTACCAGCGGATTGGAAAGCAGCTAATGTAACACCTCTGTTTAAAAAAGGGGACAGACAAAAGGCAGGTAACTATAGGCCAGTTAGTTTAACATCTGTAGTGGGGAAAATGCTTGAATCTAACTTTAAGGAATAAATAGCGGGACATCTAGATAGGAATAGTGCAATCAAGCAGAAGCAGTATGGATTCATGAAGGGAAAATCATGTTTAACTAATTTACTGGAATTCTTTGAGGATATAATGAGCATGGTGGATAGAGGTGTACCGATGGATGTGGTGTATTTAGATTTCCAAAAGGCATTCGATAAGGTGCCACACAAAAGGTTACTGCAGAAGATAGAGGTACGTGGAGTCAGAGGAAATGTATTAGCATGGATAGAGAATTGGCTAGCGAACAGAAAGCAGAGAGTCGGGATAAATGGGTCCTTTTCGGGTTGGAAATCGGTGGTTAGTGGTGTGCCACAGGGATTGGTGCTGGGACCACAACAGTTTACAATATACATAGATGACCTGGAAGAGGGGACAGAATGTAGTGTAACAAAATTTGCAGATGACACAAAGATTAGTGAGAAAGCGGGTTGTGTAGAGGACACAGAGAGGCTGCAAAGAGATTTGGATAGGTTAAGCGAATGGGCTAAGGTTTGGCAGATGGAATACAATGTCGGAAAGTGTGAGATCATCCATCTTGGGAAAAAAAACAGTAAAAGGGAATATTATGGGGAGAAATTACAGCATGCTGAGGTACAGAGGGACCTGGGGGTCCTTGTGCATGAATCCCAAAAAGTTAGTTTGCAGGTGCAGCAGGTAATCAGGAAGGCGAATGGAATGTTGACCTTCATTGCGAGAGGGATGGAGTACAAAAGCAGGGAAGTCCTTCTGCAACTGTATAGGGTATTGGTGAGGCCGCACCTGGAGTACTGCGTGCAGTTTTGGTCACCTTACTTAAGGAAGGATATACTGGCTTTGGAGAGGGTACAGAGACGATTCACCAGGCTGATTCCGGAGATGAGGGGGTTACCTTATGATGATAGATTGAGTAGACTGGGTCTTTACGCGTTGGAGTTCAGAAGGATGAGGGGTGATCTTATAGAAACATTTAAAATAATGAAAGGGATAGACAAGATAGAGTCGGAGAGGTTGTTTCTACTGGTCGGAGAGATTAGAACTAGGGGGCACAGCCTCAAAATACGGGGAAGCCAATTTAAAACCGAGTTGAGAAGGAATTTCTTCTCCCAGAGGGTTGTGAATCTGTGGAATTCTCTGCCCAAGGAGCAGTTGAGGCTAGCTCATTGAATGTATTCAAGTCACAGATAGATAGATTTTTAACCAATAAGGGAATTAAGGGTTACGGGGAGCGGGTGGGTAAGTGGAGCTGAGTCCACGGCCAGATCAGCCATGATCTTATTGAATGATGGAGCAGGCTCGAGGGGCTAGATGGCCTACTCCTGTTCCTAATTCTTATGTTCTTATGTTCTTATGTACACTGTGAGAACACTGACCACTAGGTGGTGAACTTGTGGGAGACACTCCTAACCGAGACATTCAGATATAAAAGGGGAAGCTCCACCCACTTCCTGCACTTGAGTGCGATGGAATAAAGGACAGGTCACAGACTGACCTTCTCTCAAGCATTGGCCTCGTGTGCATTTATACTGTATAGTCAGGACGTATTAATGGCAACAAGAAACTGGGATTTAAACCACGTGAGCATGGCCACTAGCAGAACAGACGAGAGGTACTGTGTTAAGGAATGGTTGGGACAGAGATTCAACATTGTTAAAGCAGCACACAGTTCTCCAGGCAGACAAGGGCAGTTGGGCATGCCCCAACATGTAGTCGAACCCAGAGGGGGAGTTCGACAGTGACAATTGCAAGCTGAACGGTGATTCATGCCATTGCAAGGGACAATGCGGCCAGTGATGGGGCCATCAACACCTGTTAATGCTGCACTCAAGGACAATAACAGGGTCAGTCAGGGACGATCGACTGGCAAGGGACCTTTTGTTTCAAACAGCAGCTCATGCTGGAGGCGTGGAGGCACACACTCAGCCTGAGTTTGCAGAGTTGAGCAAAATACCTGCAGAAATTGCAGAAATGAAGGCTGGGGGAAATCGCTGGAAGCTGAAGTTCAGCGAGTTCATGTGGAGGACGTATACAGTTCATACATCAGGACGCCACCGATAATGATGAAAGTGCTCCTCAATGGCATCCCAGTATCAATGGAGCTAGACACGGGGGCCAGCCAGTCCCTGATGGGTATCAAACAGTTCGAAAAGTTGTGGGTGTCCAAGGCCAGGAGGCCAAAATTATCGCCGATTGACACACAGCTACGGACATACGCAAAGGAGATAATTCCGGTACTCGGCAGCGCCACGGTAGTTGTGACCCACAAAGATTCGGAGAAGAGGTTGCCAATCTGGGTTGTTCTGGGGGACGGTCCCGCACTACTGGGGAGGAGTTGGCTTGCTGTCATGAACTGGAAATGGGGTGATGTCAATGCAATTTCCTCTGTGGAGCGAGTATCATGCTCACAGATCCTGGACAAATTTGACTCATTATTTCAACTCGGCATTGACACTTTCATGGGGGCCAAGGTAGTGATTCACATAAACCCTGACGCCGGGCCAGTACACCACAAGGCCAGAGCGGTGCCATACGTGATGCGGGAAAAGATAGAAGGTGAATTGGACCGCTTGCTGAGGGAAGGCATCATCTCGCCAGTCGAATTCAGTGACTGGGCGAGCCCGATTGTGCCGGTGCTCAAGGCGGATGGGTCGGTCAGGATATGTGGTGATTACAAGGCCACCATCAATTGGGTGTCACTCCAAGACCAGTACCCACTACCGAGAGCGGAGGACCTCTTTGCGACGCTATCTGGTGGCAAACTTTTATCAAAATTGGACCTGACCTCAGCTTACATGACCCAGGAGCTGGCGAGTGAGTCAAAGAAGCTGACCACCATCACGACACACAAGGGGTTGTTTGAGTACAACAGATGTCTGTTCGGGATTCGCTCGGCCGCCGCGATCTTCCAACGAAGCATGGAAAGCCTCCTCAAGTCGATTCCAGGGACGGTGGTTTTTTAGGACGACATCCTCATTACGGGTTACGATACTGAAGAACACCTCCACAACCTGGAAGAGGTGCTACGCAGACTGGACCGGGTAGGGCTGCGACTGAAAAAGGCAAAGTGCGTCTTCCTAGCTCCAGAGGTAGAATTCCTGGGGATGAGGGTAGCAGCAGACGGGATCAGCCGTACTGCATCCAAAACGGAAGCGATCCAGAGAGCACCCAGACCCCGTAACATGACGGAGCTGCGTTCATTCCTGGGGCTCCTGAACTATTTTGGTAACTTTCTTCCAAAATTGAGCACGCTGCTAGAGCCGCTACACGTGCTCCTATGCAAAGGTCGCGAATGGGTCTGGGGGAACAGCCAGGAAAGGGCTTTTAATAGAGCACGCAATTTGTTATGTTCCAACAATCTGTTAACGCTATATGACCCGTGTAAGAAACTTGTGTTAACGTGCGATGCGTCGTCCTATGGTGTCGGGTGTGTGTTGCAGCATGTCAATGCCAAGGGTCAGTTACAGTCAGTAGCTTATGCCTCCAGAAGTCTGTCCCAGGCAGAAAGGGGCTACGGGATGGTAGAAAAGGAGGTGCTCGCATGAGTATATGCGGTAAAGAAAATGCACCAGTACCTGTTTGGCAGGAAATTTGAGCTGGAGACAGATCACAAACCCATAACGTCCCTTTTGGCTGACAACAAGGCCATAAATGCAAACGCATCAGCCCGCATACAGAGGTGGGCACTCACGTTAGCCGCCTATGACTACACAATTCGGCACAGACTGGGCACCAAAAACTGCGCCGATGCACTGGGCTGAATGGCCTCCTTCTATGTCGTAAATTTCTATGCACTGCCACAATTTTCTGACTATTAATTTTAACAATAGAAAAATAATTCTCACTGCGCGCCCGAGTTTTTAATATGCTGGGCAATGCTCCTCAACAGGAGTGTGAAATCAGAAGTTTACCATGCTTTAAACCACTGCATGATGAAAATTTGTTGTACAGTGAATGACTTTATCATGGGAGAGGGAATAAAAATTGGTGAAAATACAACACCAATCAATCAAAAATGTCATTAGGCCACTGCAACTCTATGAATGAAAATAATAAGCCAGATCATGGGTGTTATGTATTGTCCATGTACATTAAATGTATAGTTACAATGGTGCGCCACAAGGGGCACCGTGGTGGGAGATCCAAAAGTACCTGCGAGACAGAGTATAAAAGGCTGACCACCACACCTGAAGGGCACTCTGGAGTTACACAATAAAGGATCAAGGTCACAGCAGTTACGACAACACCAGACTGTGTGGAGTCAGTGATTTGAGTGCTACATACATCACAAATTGATGGACAGGACACGGACGAGCTCTTCATGCAACCATGGCTACTTTGGGCACGCTATAGGATTTCACAGAGGGTAATGACTGGGGTGCCTTTACGGAAAGGCTCGAGTACTATTTTATAGCAAACGACCTGACAGGGAACACGAACGCACTGATAGAGAAGCGTAAGGCGATATTGCTGTCCAATTGCGGCGAGGAGGTTTACCGTCTCGTCAGGGATTTGCTGGCACCCGCGAGCGCCAAGGACAAGTCATATGAGGAGCTGATTGAACTCATTCGTAACCAACTGAAACCGAAGGAGAGCATCCTCATGGCCAGGCATAAATTTTACCACCACTGCAGACCTGAGGGCCAGAATGTCACCAAATATGCTGCTGACATCAGGAGACTTGCGGCGCGGTGCGATTTTGGCAGACACCTTAACGAGGCGTTGGGAGATGTCTTTGTTATGGGGATTGGCCATTAGGGTCTCCTTCACAAGCTGCTATCTACTGAACCTACAGTCAGCCTGCAGCAAGCCATCGATATCAGCCGGACATTTATGACCTCGACTTGCAGCACCAAGCAGATGATCCACACGGTCTCGAACCCGGCAGGTACTATTCACAAGATAGCGCCCGTCACGGACAAAACTGCAGAACGTGGCTCTGCCCATGGCAGAGAGCACAGACCTCAGGGTCCTGGAACTCAGAGTCCGCCGAGGGGGGCTAATCGAGTAGCACCATGCTGGCGCTGCGGAGGAAACCATGGGGCTCACCGGTGCAGATTTGTGGAGTATACGTGCAATACCTGCCGCACGAAAAGCCACCTTCAGCATATGTGCAAAAGAAACATGACTCACCGTGTGGCTGAGGAGATGGTAGATGATCTGCTATCCAGCGAGGAGCATTGCAATTTGGCTCGACGGGCATCCCAGCCCTAGGTAGAAGAAGCTGATGCGTTTGGACTGTATACGTGTACCGACCATTCGACCCCAGTGACTATGGAAGTCAAGATTCACGGAGTCCCAGTGAATATGGAAGTGGACACGGGGTCGGGTCAGTCACTGATGAGTCAGAAAACTTTTGATAAACTATGGATCAATCCAGCTGCACGACCCAAGCTGAACCCGGTCACGGCAAAGCTGCACACCTACACCAAGGAACTGATATCTGTTCTTGGCAGAGCGGATGTGCAGGTATCTCACGTTGGCGAGACGCACGGTTTACCTTTGTGAATCATTGCAGGCAATGGGCCGACGCTACTCGGCAGGAGATGGATGGGGAAGGTCCGTGAGAGCTGGGAAGACTTCATTCCTCCACAGATCGCTGTCCCCCATGTTCACAGGCAGAGCAGGCCTCCACCTTCGGATCGGATGGCAGCGAAGGAAGCGTGTGTGGGGTTGGGCAGAGCAGCGGCGGCCGTCGACTCTCCCCTGTAAAGTCTGAGAGTGAGAAAGAGGCGCTGGAACCAGCAGCAGCACCGACCGAGCTGGAGAAGAGAGAGGGAGAGCAGGCAACAGCTCGGTGGATTTCTGGTAACGGCGGATCTCCCTTAGAGCCACACGGTGCCGGGTCTGTAGTGATGAGGCTTCTTCACTCCGCCCGTGGCCGGATCGCTCTTCCGGGCCGCTTTGGTCGCCAGCTGTTTGTGAGGAGAGAGTGAGGGAGAGCAGGCAGCAGCACAGCGAGTTCAAGATGGCGGCAAGCCTCGTGGCAGCAGAGTTCTGCAGAGAGAGGTAGGCAGGCACCAGCAGAGCACCTAAAATTGTGGCGCCCAGTAGAAACCTCGTGGAAAAATCAAAATGGCGTCTTAGAAGGGAAATGTACCCGGGAGTCTTAAAGGGGTCTTACACCGTTGGCGGTCCCCACAAGGAGAATTTTGTAAGGGCAAGAGTGAGTCAAAATGATTACTGTTATTTGTATGATGACGTGATTTATGACAAGAGTTAATATATTGATGCTAAAATGATTACTGTGATTAAAATGATTGAGATGATTGGTGAAAAGATTTAATATCACAATGCTCAGTTAAAAGGGTTAATGGATCTGTGACGAACATGACTAATGGATTAATGTGATTTCTGATTTTATGTAATTTATGCAATTGTTCAGCGGCTGTAGACAAGCCGCAAAAGGCAACAATTTTCTGAGAACAGAGGCAACGCACCAGTTGCCATACCCTGTCTCAGCGCAGCCCATTACCTCGGGCAAAAAGAGGCAGTATACCGCCACCACCACACCTCACCCAGTGGAGCTGGGATTTAATAACGGCTCAGTGTACCTGCAACCTTTTGATATAACTTTTCAATGCATACTAATGTACTGTTTATGTGTACCTGCTTTCTACTGGAGATTATATTTGTGTACTTGTATTATCCATGTAAGGACTGCAAATACACATGCTTGCACCGGATCGCAAGCATAATCTCTACATGGGGGGGAAGAGGGAAGTGGATGGTCATGGACTCACACTCACAAATCAACCAGGACGAACCAGGCCGAGGTTACTGGCAATTTGCTTTTGGAACTGGGGGCGGGGGGAGAGTGCGATGTTATGTATTGTCCATGTACATTAAATGTATAGTTACAATGGTGCGCCACAAGGGGCACTGTGGTGGGAGACCCGAAAGTGCCTGCGAGACAGAGTATAAAAGGCTGACCACCATACCTGAAGGGTACTCTGGAGTTACACAATAAAGGACTAAGGTCACAGCAGTTACTACAACACCAGACTGTGTGGAGTCAGTGATTTGAGTGCTACATACATTACAATGGGTATCAAAGGTCTGATTTGTAACTTTTCTGTGTACAAATCTCCTTCTCATATCGTAATGCTTTTAAAAACTGTACTGTACTAGTTTTAGCAAAACAATTGAGCTGCATTTGTTACTATTTAGATTTTTAAAAATAAATTCTTATCTTGTTTAATTCTTGCAAGCATCGCTCCTCAGCTGCAATCAAGCAGGTAACTTGCTCACAATCCTGGTGCTGTGATCAGTCATTAAGGACTGCCCCAGTAGTGAGAATCCGCCTCTAATTTCCACCCGCACCCCCCCTCCCCCTCCTCTTCCTCCCTGTGGATCCATATCGTTTACTGAGCTGATCAGCAACTCAATCATTCAACACACTACCAAGACCTTTTTAGTGACCCACCTGACTAACATCGCACAGAACAAAATGTCGAGAACCATCCAGTTGCAGCACATTTGCAGAAATGATTGAATGAATCCACAGGGAAGCACCAGGGAACCACTTTCATGGGATGGCTGAGTTTAGGGATTTATCATCTCAAGATTCACAGGCACACATCTGGAGTCTCTCTGGCACTGTCTTTGTGCAGAAATGATTTGTGATCCATGTTATGTCCAAATAAACAATCAAATTGGTGTGGTAATTACTAGCTGCTTTTATTTCCAGACCCTTGTAATATAGCTCCATCTACAGGATTACTGCTCCACCTAGTGGACTACTGTGGTAATGCAAGTGTGATGTATATACAATAAAAGGTGATGACAAGTTCCCGTAAAGCTACCTTGTGTGCAGTGAGTTTGTGATGTCATAAAAAATATATCACATTGGTGATGTAGGATTGGATTTCTGGATACCCTAGCTGAAATTTTTGTTAGTGAATGATTCCAGCCAACCACAGCGTGACTTTGAGAGGTTCTTGTTTTGCAGCACAGCAAAAAATCCAAGGTAAATTTCAAGCACACTTGGCTGAACTGAAGAGTCCGATGTCTGCTTCTGTGGGAACAATAGGGCACTTGGGTGAGTTCCATCGCGACTGAGAGACTTTCGGACGTACGTGGAGCGGCTAGAAATATTTTTCACCGCAAATAGTATCACTGATGTCCCCAATGATGAAAACCGTAACCGGGTAATTTTAGAAAGAAAATGGGCTTATTTTCTTGACTGAAGCAGGCCCTGAAGTGTATAAAACCCTGAAAAATATGCTTGTACCCATCAAGCCAAAGGACATGCCACTGAATGAGACTCAAACCAAGTTAGAACAGCACCAGACCTGAGCCTCTGGAAATTGCTGAAAGTTACCATTTTGGAACATGAAATCAGTTTAATGATGAATCAGTAAATACATTGTAGCGTTAAAAAAAAATCTATTCACTGTCATTTCAGGACCGAGTATTGCGTGACCGCTGTTTGTGGGATGAAAAATGAAGCAATCAGAATAAAGTTGTTGACAATCCCTAACTTGACTTTTGATTTAATTTGCCACACAGCTATAATCGATGGATTTGGCCAACCAATACTCCCGAGAATTTTGACCCATTTCCAATCATCAGACAACTGAGGTGAATCGCCTGTTCGTTAAAAGTAAAAGGCAGTTGTGCCTCAAGTTCTCAGGAACTGGCCAAGGTAACAGCGCATTGATGTCATGCTATTGATGCCTGGGACTATATAGTGTTCAAAGCTCTCCATATGTAAAGGCAGAGTGTTTCTTCTGCAAGAAAACTGGCCATCTTACAAAGGCATGCCGACTAAAGAGTAAACTGATGTTCAATGCTATAAGTAGAAATTGTCAGAGACTACATCACATTGAAGAGAAGCAACAGGACGAGGAGGTTCTGGAGATACACGTCATTAGGAGCATGAGGGTATCGTTATCCAAGTAAACATTGCAGGAACGGAATACCCATGGAAATCGACATGTGAGCGTAGTACCGGAGTCGCTATATCTCGACAAGTTGAGTGATTTTCCACTGGAGAAGTCAAAGATAGAGCTACGAGGCTACTCAGGAAAGCAAATCCCTATGGTAGGATGTATCACCGTACCGGTAAAATACAAGGATCTGTTTCAAAGCTTGCCTCTCTTAGTAGTAGCAGGAGACAAGCCTGCCTTACTAGATAGAAATTGGTTGGGATCATTGAAGCTGGATTGGAATGACATTTTTTGTGTTGAAATAAGATTTGCATTGAAAGATGATGTCATCAAGTAATATCCAAAGGTGTTCCGTGAAACAGGCAGTCCAATCTAAGGCTTCAAGGCGAGTATCAGTGTGCAGAAGGGCACTAGACCAGTTTACTGCAAGCCATGTCCCATAACCATACGCACTCAAAGAGAAAGTTGAGCAAGAACTCAAAAGACTAGAGACTGAGAACATTATCTCTAAGATAGATGTAAGTAATTGGGCTTCATCCATTGTTGTTGTACCTAAGTCAGATGGTAAGGTGTGTGGTGATTATAAAGTAGCTGTAAACCAGATTCTAGAGGGTAATCTACCCAATTTTTTGCCAAATGTGAAAGACTTGTTCACAATGCTGACAGGTAGTCAGATCTTCTTGAAGTTAGATCTGGCAAATGTGTACTTACAACTTGAGCTAGATGAGGAGTCCAAGTCATGCTTGACTATAAATACTCATCTAGACCTATATCAATTTAATAGGCTACTATTTGTAGTGTCTTTCGCCCCCGCCATTTCCAAGGGGTGATGAACCAGATTTTGCAATGCCTTGCATGGGTAGTATGTTATTTAGATGACATACTAATTTCAGCATCAAACAGGCAAATCCATAATAGTATGCTGAATGAAGTGCTAAAACGGCTAGAGAAGCACAGAGTACAAGTGACTGCTCACAAGTGTGAGATGTTTCAAAACTCAGTGGAGTACTTAGGGCACAGAGTAGACTGTTGTGTATGCAATAACTCTTAGACTGAGTACTGTTTAATTCCAAGAGGTATGACCTTGGCTCTGCTTTATTAAGGCCCAAATGCCTAATATACAAAATGACTGGCCTTTTATACTTGGGCTGCACACACGTGCATGCAGCCCAATAGCCTCCAATAGTGACGCCATCTAGTGGCTAGTGATTCCAAAAGTACATACATGACAATACCCCCCTCTGAGATATTAACACAGTCTTTTACAAATTGAGACGGTCCGGTGTTTTACGCTCCCGTGTTGACAGTCTCAGTTCAACTCCAGCCTTGGGTGAATGTTCAGAGTCTGTTGTGACTGGTGGCTGGGTGGCTGACCTGGTGGGAGTGGCAGTGGCTATGTCAGGTATTGGAAGTCCATTTTCATTGAACATGTCAGTGATTGAAAGTCCCAATTCACTGATGACCACTGAGTCCTCTGATGACTGGGGGTAGGTTGGTTGGTCGTCGATTGTCTCTGCCTCCGACTGTTCCGGTTCGTCTGTGTGCCGCATCTTTGTCTGATCCATATGTTTCCTGCATGTTTGCCCATTTTTGAGCTTGACAATAAACACTCTGTTGCCCTCCTTGGCCATGACAGTACCAGCGATCCACTTGGGACCCTGACCATAATTCAGAACATATACAGGATCACTTACAGAAATATCGCATGACTCAGCTGTGTGATTGTGATACCCTTGCTGACTTTGTCTTCTATATTCAACATGATTATTCAAGTCAGGGTGTACAAGAGATAGCTTGGTCTTAAGACCTCTCTTCATCATTAGTTCAGCAGGCGAGACCCCGGTAAGTGAGTGTGGTCTTGTCCTGTAACTCAGCAGATTGCATGACAGGCAGGTCTGCAATGACCCTTGGGTTACTCGCTTCATACTCTGCTTTATAATTTGGACAGCACGTTCTGCTTGCCCATTCTATGCAGGTTTGAACAGTGCTGACCTTACATGTTTGATACCGTTAAGTTTCATGAACTCTTGAAACTCCTGACTGGTGAAGCACAATCCGTTGTCGCTAACAACGATGTCACGGAGACCATGTGTTGCTAACATGACATTGAGATTCTCAATGGTAGCTGTGGATGTGCTGCATGACATGATTATACACTCTATCCACTTTGAATATGCATCCACCACAACTAAAAACATCTTCCCCAGGAAGGGACCTGCAAAGTCTATGTGGATCCTGGACCATGGTTTGGACGGCCACGATCACAGACTCAGCGGCGATTCCGCTGGTGCTTTGCTGAGCTGCATGCAAGTGTTGCACTGATGCACACATGATTCCAGCTCAGAGTCAATTCCCGGCCACCATACATGAGACCTGGCGATGGCTTTCATCATTACAATGCTGGGATGTGTGCTATGTAGCTCATATACAAATTTCTCTCTCCCTTTCTTGGGCATAACAACACGATTGCCCCACAGTATACAATCCGACTGAATAGACAGTTTGTCTTTGCGATGAATGTAAGGTTTGGTCTCCTCGCACATTTGCTTGGGTATGGCAGACCAACCACCTTTGAGGATGCAACTCTTCATTACTGATAAAATCGGGTCCTGGCTGGTCCAGGTCTTAACGTGTTGAGCCTTCACGCTCAAAAGCATCCATAACTAACAATAGGTCCGCCAGTTTTGGCATTTCCACCTCCGGTGTGGGCAACGGCAGACGGCTCAAAGCATCGGCACAATTCTCGGTGCCAGGTCTATGGTGAATGACATAATCATAAGCGGATAATGTCAGCGCCCACCTCTAGATGCAGGATGAAGCATTGGTGTTGATACCTTTGTTTTCAGAGAACAGTGAAATGAGCGGCTTGTGATCCGTTTCCAGGTACTGATGCCTCTTTTTAACCCCATACACACAGGCTAGTGCTTCTTTCTCTACCACGCTGTAGGCTCTTTCCGCTTTAGCCAAACATTTTGAAGCATACACGACTGGTTGAAGTTTACCCGACTCATTAGCTTGTTGGAGTATGCAACCAATTCCATATGACGAAACATCACAGGCCAATATTAAACGTTTACATGGGTCATAATGTACTAGCAGCTTGTTAGAGCAAAGCAGATTAGTGGCTTTCTCAAAAGCTCTGTCTTGAGGTGCACCCTACACCCAGTTGTCGCCTTTTCTTAGCAGCATGTGCAGTGGTTCTAATAAGGTGCTCAATTTAGGTAGGAAGTTACCAAAGTAGTTGAATAGACCAAGGAACGAACGAGGCTCCGTCACATTCTGCAGCTTGGGTGCATTCTTGAAGGCCGTGGTTTTCGCGTCCGTGGGCCTGATGCCGTCAGCAGCAATTTTCCTCCCCAGGAATTCGACTTCCGGTGCCATGAAGACGCACTTCGAGCGTTTCAGTCTGAGTCCCACTTTGTCCAGACGATGTAGAACCTCTTCCAGGTTGTTCAGATGTTCCTCGGAGTCACGATCTGTGATCAGGACGTCATCTTGGAACACGACGGTTCTGGGAACGGACTTCAGTAGACTCTCCATGTTCCTCTGAAATATTGCTGCAGCCGAGCGAATTCCAAAAGGGCACCTGTGATAAATAAACATTCCTTTATGCGTGTTAATGCACATTAGTCTCTTTGACGTCTCGACCAGCTCCTGTGTCATGTAGACCGACATCAAATCCAGTTTGCTGAACGACTTCCCTCCGGCTAGCATTGCAAAGAAGTCATCAGCCTTTGGTAACGGGTACTGATCCTATTTTGAAACCCTGTTGATCATAGCCTTGTAGTCTCCACAGATTCTGAATGTGCTTTCACTTTTCAGCACAGGAACAATGGGGCTGGCCCATTCATTAAATTCAACCAGTGATATGATCCCTTCACACTGGAGTCTGTCCAGTTCGATTTCGACCTTCTCCCTCATCATATACGGAACTGCTTGAGCTTTATGATGGACGGGTCTTGCATCCGAGTCCACGTGGATCTGCACCTTGGCTCCCGTGAAGTTGCCAATGTCTGGTTCGAACAGCGAGGGGAACTTGCTCAGTACTTGGGCACATGTATCTTTCTCCAACGACAACGTCTTGATGTCGTTCCAATCGTATCTGATTTTTTCAAGCCAGTTCCTGCCGAACAGCGTTGGGCCATTGCCTAGGACAATTCATAGCGGTAACTTGTGAACCGCACTGTCATACGACACTCTAATTGTGGCACTGCCAATCACTGTTATGAGTTATTGATGTACGTGTGCAATTTGGCATTAACTGGACTCAGCCTGGGCCTCACAGCCTTAGTATCCCACAGCTCGTCGAATGCCCTCTGGCTCATTATCGATTGACTCGCCCCTGTGTCCAGTTCCATCGATACCGCACACCATTAAATTTCACGTTGATTATTATCGGTTTACTCTTAGTTAGGAACGTGTACAGTCCATACACTTCCTCCTCTGGTATCTCTGATTGCGTATCCGGATCCGTGCTAGTCTGACCATCATCCTCCACGTGGTGTGTCACAGCACGCTTGAACATCTGCGGACACTTCCGCTGGAGATGCCCCACTCTCAGACATCCTTTGCAACTATATTGCTTAAATCGATACTGCTGGTGCCGGTGATTTCCCCCACAACGCCAACACAGAGAAATCGGATGCATTCACGCTGGTGGACTTTGGGCAGCCACACGTTTCACGCATGCAGTCGGGTAGGCCCTGCCATGTGCCGCTCTGCCGAATGCCGAATCAATCATATTTACAGTACTTGCCAAGTTTTGATTTTTCACTGATATCTGCTTTAGACTTCTATCCGTCGTCATGCATGACTGAGCAATCGTGATGGTCCTGTTCAAGTCCAACGTCTCCACTGCCAGTAGTTTATGCAGGATCACCTCATGGTTGATGCCGATTGCAAAGAAATCCTGCTGGCACACTGGAGGTGGTGTTTGACCTCATCATCAATGTCTGCTCTTGCTGCCAGTAGGCTCCCAAGGTATGGAAAATGCTCCACGTTGTCCAAGGCCTCGCTGTGCATTTTTAATAATCGGGGGGGCAGTGCTGTGTGGCGGGATCAGGTTGGTAGAGGACCTTTGTCTTATGGATGTCTAAAGTAAGGCCCATGCTCTTGTACGCCTTGGTGAAGCTGTTGACGATGGCTTGGTGTTCGGCCTCTGAGTGTGCACAGAC
Organism: Pristiophorus japonicus; assembly: GCF_044704955.1. Taxonomy (NCBI): domain Eukaryota; kingdom Metazoa; phylum Chordata; class Chondrichthyes; family Pristiophoridae; genus Pristiophorus; species Pristiophorus japonicus. Next base: position 106,454,362 of record NC_091986.1, read on the forward strand.
GCAAGCGTTGTCTGTGTACTGTAGTTCAATGACAAAGGGTGGGACGACCTTGGATCTGGCCTGGAGGCGGCGGAGGTTGAATAGCTTCCCATCTGTTCTATAATTTAGCTCCACTCCGGCGGGGAGCTTGCTAAGGGTGAGATATAGCATTGCAGCAAGGAAAACCGAAAAGAGTGTGGTGCGATGACGCAGCCTTGCTTGACCCCAGTCCAGATGTTGATTGTTTCTGTGGTGGATCCATTGGTCAGGATCACGGCTCGCATGTAATCATGGAGCAGACTGAGGATGGTGACAAACTTTTGAGGGCAGCTGAAACGGAAGAGGACACTCCATAGTCCCTCGCACTTGACAGTTTCAAATGTCTTTGTGAGGTCAAAGAAGGCCATGTACAAGGGTTGGTGCTGTTCCCTGCATTTCTCCTGTAGTTGTCGCAGGGAGAAAGATCATGTCCATTGTATCCCTTAGTGGACAGAATCCACATTGCGACTCTGGGAGGAGCTGTTCAGCCACAGGGAGAGGACGATTGAGGAGGATTCTTGCAATGATTTTCCCAGTGGCCGACAGCACGGAGATTCCTCTGAGGTTACCGCAGTCGAACTTGTCCCCTTTTTTGAAGATGGTCACGATTACGGTGCCCCTGAGATCTCCTGGCATGCTCTCCTCTTTTCGGTTAAGAGAAATGAGGTCATGTATTTCTGCCAAAAGTACTTCTCCGCCATACTTTAGTGTTTTGGCGTGAATTCCATCTGCTCCTGTTGCCTTGTTATTTTTCAGCTGACAGATGGCTTTTTCTACCTCGTGCTGGGCTGGGATGGTGGAGGGTAGCATGCTGCGGAATGGAGCCGAGGACACTCGTGTCGAAGACAGAGTCTCAGTTAAGGAGATCTTCGAAATGTTCCTTCCAACAGGCACTAACTGCCTCTCTGACCTTGATGAGTACCTCACCGTTCGTGGCCAGCAGTAGGGTGGGGCCTTAGGTACTTGGGCCTTAGGTGGTCTTGACTGCACTGAAGAATCCATGCATGTCGTGGTTGTCAGCTAACTGCTGGATCTCCTGTGCTTTCTCCACCCACCATCTGTTTTTTAGGTCACGGGTTTTTTGTTACACCTCGGCCTTCAGCTATCTGTAGAGCTGCTTTCTTGCTCTCGTGTTGGGTTGCTGTTTTAATTTCAGAAATGCCTTGCACTTGCGGTTAATTAGCTCCTGGGTCTCCTGGTTAATCTCATTGAACCAGTCTTGATGTTTCCTGGTCGAGTGACCGAGCGTCTCTTTGTAGATGCAGATTATGGAAGCCTTGAGGACAGACCAGGTGCTGTGGGCACACTGGGCTAGACTTTCCACTTCACATTGCCATATATCGCCCATATATCGCCCAAAATGGCTGCCTATCACCCATTTTGAGCAAAAAATGGAAACTCAGCCTGGAACATCGCCAGAAAATTAAGCCCCCAAGTTTCGGCTCACATTGCCAAGCTGATCGCTGAGGTGATCGCTCACACATCGCCAAGTGGAACTTTCAGCACATCGCCGGTACATCGCTGGGCTGATCGCTGGCCGAGAACATCGCTGCATAATAGTTGCTTTAAACGGAACTTCTTCATTTACAGATAAATACACTCACATTTATACTTCTATTTAATTGCACTAATAATAGCTTAGTAGATTAGGCATTTTTTTTTACTAAAAATTGCATTTATAGCAACTGAAAATAATTATTGATAGTGATGGGGCCTATGCTTTCTCTGCTGTTACTCGGAACTGCTCACACGCTGGTTTCTGAAAGGATCAATCGATGAGATGGTAGAGTAATGCGGAGACAGAGGAGGTGAGCGTACAGCTAACGAAGGTACAAAGAAATGCAATTTTACCTTAACTTGTCTGAAAACGCGTGTCTTAGGAGGCTACGATTCCGGAAGGAGGTCATCGATGAGATTTGCCAGCTCATCAAGGGGATCTGCAGCCTTCCAGCACCATCAGAACCGCACTGTCCATTGAGGTGAAGGTTACTGCAGCACTATCCTTCTATGCATTGGGCTCCTTTCAGGCTTCAGCTGGCGACATCTGTGGTATCTTTCAGCACACCACACACTGCTGCATTTGGCAGGTGACTGAAGCCCTTTACACTCTCAGGATGGACTTCATAAACTTCCCTATGACCAGGGAGGCACAGACCGCGAGAGCTCTGGGTTTCTCGAGAATAGCAAACTTCCCCAAGGTGCAGGGAGCAATAGACTGCACGCACATTGCCCTGAAAGCCCCTTTACAGAACGTGGAGTTGTTTCGTAACAGAAAGGGATTCCACTCCTTGAATGTGCAGCTTGTTGTTGATCACAACCAAATAATTATGACAGTAAATACTACATTTCCTGGCAGCATCCATGATGTGCACATCCTTCGTGAAAGTGCTATCCCTGACCTGTTTGTCAATCAGCCAGAAGGTCACGGTTGGATGCTGGGGGATAAAGGATATGGCCTTGCCAGCTGGCTGATGACCCCACTGCGTAATCCTGTTACTGAAGCCGAGAAACGTTACAACGAAAGCCACAACTTCATCGAAAAGGCAATTGGAGTCCTAAAGCAGCACTTCAGATGCTTGGACCACTCTGGCGGCAGCCTACAGTAGCACCCTGACCAGATTGCTGAGTTTATTGTGGTGTGTTGCATGTTGCATAACCTAGCTATAAGGACCCTGCCAGGAAATGTACTTTTCCTGTCATAATTATTTGGTTGTGATCAACAACAAGCTGCACATTAAAGGAGTGGAATCGCTTTCTGTTACGAAACAACTCCACGTTCTGTAAAGGGGCTTTCAGGGCAATGTGCGTGCAGTCTATTGATCCCTGCACCTTGAGGAATGTTGGTCCCTTAGAAGATGAGAAGGAGGATTTAATAATGGGAAATATGGAAATGGCTGAGACCTTAAACAATTATTTTGCTTCGGTCTTCACAGTGGAAGACACAAAAACCATGGCAAAAATTGCTGGTCACGGGAATGTGGGAAGGGAGGACCTTGAGATAATCATGATCACTAGGGGGGTAGTGCTGGACAGGCTAATGGGACTCAAGGTAGACATGTCCCCTGGTCCTGATGAAATGCATCCCAGGGTATTAAAAGAGATGGCAGAAGTTATAGCAGATGCATTCGTTATAATCTACCAAAATTCTCTGGAATCTGGGGAGGTACCAGCGGATTGGAAAGCAGTTAATGTAACACCTCTGTTTAAAAAAGGGGGCAGACAAAAGGCAGGTAACTATAGGCCGGTTAATTTAACATCTGTTAGCGTTAGTGTTTTCTCTGAAGAATCACTCAACACTCAGGGTCGGTTCCAATGCTGAAGCAGCTTTATTACGCTCAGCGGGAAGGAAAAACTCAGGACCGTATCCAGGTTTCTCTTCACAGAACAAAGAGTTACATGTACCTTTATATGTTTTACAACAGTTAAAAAACAGCTTACTGCAGTTACACAGCTCATCACGGCTGGACACAAGCCAATCATAACGATTATAGATTACATATAGGTTTTTTAATCCAATAGAATTCTCCTAGTAACCAGGGAACCATTGTCAATTTGGGTTGATCGATGACTTTATATGTTCTCTCCCTAGTTCTTTCATCTGGGAGAAATAATTGGTTTGTAGCCTTGTTTACAGCAAATGGTTTCCCTCTTATCTTTCTTCCTGGGGAATTAATTGGTTTATGGCCTTGTTCACAGGAGATGGCTTCCTTCTTATCTCTGCCTTCCCAGGCATTCCTACAGTGGGCCTCACAGGGTTATTGCTCGGTCAGTGAACGTTCAACAGTTCACAGTTTGACTACCTGATTTCCCATAATGCCTGGGCAGCCATTTTATGTGTGTGTCCATTTAAGCTTATGTGAGTTCTAAATATCCAGCAGGTGCCTAATGCCTAAGTCTATATATATCTTTCGACTCTCTACAACAATTCCCCCTTTCGGTAAAGGGACTAGCCCTAGTCCCCTTTTAACCGAAATACTGCCTTTATCTGATATTTGTGCACGGCCCGGTATTCCTTGCCTCAACGTGCTGGCCAGTCACGCGGTTTCAGGAGTTCCGGTTGCTCAAATCAAATTAACAAAGGCTAGCTCCTCCCGTCCCCTTATCAAACAGACTTGTTTAATATCCAGGGAACGGTGATTGGTCCGTTTCTGCCGTTTGTGGCGCCTGCATACCTGGCAGGCCATCACGCCCCATGTTATTGCTAAGATTAATTGTATTCCGACCAGTGTGTGTGAAATAATTCGAATCCATGGGTGGATGTTCACATTTATTCCCCAGTCCCAGACCTTTCTCCACCAACTCTGACTTTGTAAGTCTACCTCGGTATCTTCTTTGATTTTAGTTTGTAGCTGGTGATAGAGTTTTACAGATTGACCCACTCTGAGCCTCAACTCCCGTAATACTTCGGTTAGATGTGGGATAGGGACCTGCTCTGGCTCGTCATAATCCTGCAAATGATCATGGAGCTGATCAGTTACTTCAATAACTTCGGACTTCCGGCGCCTAACCTGGGTGATATGCGCTTGCCCGATCGCGACAGGTCGTAGTGGTGTAAAGCAAAAGTTTGGCTGCGGTATAGGGCACTGCAGGTCATTATACTGGTATGAACGCTCAGTAGTAGAGACGCAGTATCTTCCCCTCCCTCCGTAGCCTGCCCTCGCGAAGTGCATGTGTGCGGGCACTATTTCTAGTACACACCCATTGGTTCGGTTAAACCCGCACTCGTCTAGTTCGCCTCGGCCCACCGGGTGAGGGCATACTGTGATTTCCCCCCTTTGCTTGCAATCTGCTAGGGAAATCCCGGTAAGTATGTTGTTTCGACGAACGGCAGAGGTGGTGGTCAGGTAGTAGCGTATGGAGACATTTTCCCGTATTACTCCGATATTCTCTAGTTGGTATAAGGGGAACGGCCCTGAGTCCGGCGTTGCTATGGGGATCAACAGGACTATCCCTATCCCGGTAGTCCTACCCATCTGGCAATCTGGAATTGCGGGGTATACTCGGGTCAGTCCATTCAGAGTACAATTATCCAGTGTCCCCCTTTGGTTCGCCAACTGAGCTAAATGTGAACTGTCTATCCAATCGGGTACCTCCCCGCGTTGGATCTGGTTGAGGTTGTGGCGGATCTGTCCCACCATCCACAGACCATAAGCATGACAGAGTTGCCCCTGTCTTTGCTTTATTGTATCTTCTTGTTCTCTATCAATGAGGTGATTGATGGTTTTAGCGTGAGCTTCCAGGACTGAGATGCCATCCAACTGGATTTCGGCACCCTCCTTTCCTAGGTTGGCCTGGTCTTCCTGGTTTTGCTCCACCCTCTCCAATAACCCCTTCATCACCCCTTTAAGCTGTTCTACCCTCTCATTTAGCCCTTGTATGTCTATCGAGTTCACTACGGAGGTTCCTGTATTGAAAACGGTAGCAACATCATTTACTATTTCCCTCTTCACCCTGGGTGCTAACCCCTGTCCCCGGAACTTACTGGCACCCATGGCATCGGCAGCCTGCTGCATTACGACTTTACTTAATACATTGTACATCTTCCTTGACTGTTCGGTACAATATTCCGGCATCTGGATGCCTGAAATATTGATCAGAACAGGCACAATTTCATGTTTAACATTATCATACAATAATTCCCCTTCGTTGTACATTGCAATCCCATTTTCTGGTCCCTTAGTAGTTATGGGACAAGGCAGTTCTTCGGGCAATGTAGTGATTCTTATGGGGCGCGGTGTCGGAGGGGGTGAGAAACATACATACAATTATATTGCAGCCGCCCCCGCCTCCTCGTAATACCCACACAGCCCCATTCCCTTCTTGCGGATGACTGATTGCTGGGATTGTCCCGGAGGCGCGCAAATTATGCCGAAAGTACATTCATCAGGCCCTTTGACATCCCTCCGTTTAATGCATCTGCTCCTTATACCCGTGGAGCACTGTACACATACTCTTATTCTTATTAGGATTCTTATTAGGATTCACTTGTAACCATGCATTAAAATAAGTCCTGTCCTTGCTCCAGTCCTTGGTTGCTGGGATGCACATTCCGTCCGTTAAATTAAACAAGACTCCATAGTTCATATAGTTGTTTATTTCCAGCGTGCTCTGCTGTCCGTCGGTGTTGCCCAGGGTACGTGCATGTCGCAGGGCTATCCATATTACGAGTAGCGCCTTTCGTATTCCCATTCCGGTAAGTATTATCTGTAATTTTAAACAGACGGCCTGGTCGTCACCAGGGGTTAAGTTTTTTTGCTCTACGAGTGTCCCTGTCACCCTGCAAAATCAGAAGGACAAGGTTATAATCGAACCATTTCGAGCTGAATCTGTAGGGCGTGCGCCCGTGTCTTTACCCACTTAAATATTACCCAAACTCCTATTATGACCAAGGCCAAAGCTATTCCTCCAAACATCGCTGTCTGCTTTACCGTTAGGTTGGGTTTGTGGACTACACCTACCCACCGTGGGGTACATTGGCTCTATTGCCAGAGGTGATGGTGCTATGGCTGCGCACTGCACTATCCGTCTAGTCCCGTTATCTCTTCCAGCCTGTTTATCTTAGCTTTTAACTCTTCAATTTGTTTTATTGAATATCTATTTCTTTATTGTATCAGGCAAGTATTATTACATAAGCTAGTTCTGTTTTTATTTTTGTTTTTCCTCTGTTAGGTGAGTCTTTTTTTTTCCCTATTAAGAAATCCAAATTAATAATGTTCAGTATAAAACGGCTGTCAGTGGAAAGGGTTAACTCCTTTCCAGGTTTGTAAGAAGACCTGATGTCATTACGTGACTTCACGTAATCATCTGAAAAAAAAATCTTTGTGCCTTCAAAACTGGCTTCGAAATTAGGAATCCGTTAAACAGCATAAATCATTAGAGTAAACTCCAATGTTTTCTTAACTTCTAATTCAAGTACTTGCCAAAGAATTTTTTTTTTTTAATTGTTTTAAAACAAGACCACACATACAATAGCAATTTTGTTTACTGAAATTCAATTCTGTTTTTTTTTTATTTCTCTCTTTCTCCTCGTTATCTTCAAAACCCTCCTGCTTGTTTAGACTGTTCGGGACATTTTGGAAATCTTTTCAAACTGCATTGAAACTTTTTCATAATTGAAAATTCGAATCCATGTAGAGTGTTTTTTACTTATTCCAATTTTTTTTTTTCCTCTTCTAATTAAACCAATATCTTTTTCACAGCAAACATCAACTAGTATTTAGTAAGTTATGTCTTTTTCCATTTAGTCCGTTACATCTTTTTTTTTTTTTCTTTCTTCAAATTAGGTTTTGTATTTTACACGGAGGGTTCGTAACTCCATAAAGTTGTTAATTTGTTTACTTTCAAAGTGGCGTCTTTATCTTTTTCTTTTTCTCCATAACTGGAATGGAGACCAGCTTTGAGAGTTTGAGTGCTGCCTTTCGTTATCTCAAAATGCTCCAGTTTCAAAGCCGTTACTAAAGCTTGCTGTTTTTTAACATTTTCCAAAAGTTCCTTTTACACCTTCTCAGATAGCTCGCCACTTGCCCAGGAGTTTGACCTGATCAGATTTAATTTAATCTTTTTTTTTTTAAATCCACCTCAGTATTTCCTGTGCCTTCTCTGAATATCTCAAAATCCCAATTCAAACTTTGTAATTTCAATCTTTATTTGAAACTTTTTTTTTTAGAAGCTCTTTTTTTTTAAAGCATTCTTTATCTCATTCCGAGACTAAATTTATGTCTTTCAACCCAATCAATCATTGCATGTTTTCTTTCGGCAAGTAAGTGAGCATGTCAAATAAATATTTTGCTCAACAAACCTATTCTTTATTTGTTTATTCTCCTAGCTCCGTAACTTATCATCCGAATAAATCCACACCTGCGTTTCTAACTTAAATGTCTTAAAACTTCCCACATACAGGACAACATTACAAAGGGTTTAAAAAAAAAGACTTTCACTCTGTTTCTAAAATAAACAGACACTTGCATTCCTCTTCCAACCAGGCTTTCGGAACATGAAAACATAAAACAAAAATTCATTCTGCAGTCAAAAATCACACAGACACTTCTCACTCAACGATCAGACATTTACAACAGTCTCTCTTCTTGTTTTGGCCGGCTCTATTTTTGGATCCATGACCTTTCAGGGAATTCGTAGTTTTATCTAAATAATTCCTCACATAACTAATTCCTGAGGATTCCACCCTGCTTTAATCATTTTTTCAATTAGCTTCTTTTGTTTTTCCGCCAGGTGGCGGGTAAGCGACCCTTCTGGTCCCCACTCGAGTTTACTTGTTTTCATGGCCATTCCTGGGTAGGACTGGTATCGTTAGGAATCTACTCTCAGCGGTCCGCTTTCTTTCTAACGCGTTTAAGCAATTCCCGCAGTGCTCTACGTATCCTTAACGACTACCTACCACCGCTCAGCCCGTTGGTCCGACCCTGTTCACAGGTTTGGATTCCGTTAGCCGCTGTACACCGCTTGGTTCTATCCCGGGGTATTTCAAATTACACTACTGGGTCCGGAAGATGTCTCTCGGTATCACGATCCCACGGTCTAAGTGTGTTCCCTACGCCTACTTGGTTCCTGGCCGTCACGTGGGACAAAAGTCCTCTTAATTCAGGCTCAGGCAAGGCGTTTGAGATATTAGACCGTCTCCTCATGTCGATCAACCAGCTTCCACCTTCCGCACCCTTTATACTTAAAAATTGTTTTTTATACTCACCCGGGTTTTTTTCCAAGGGCGTCCAGCGACTCCGGGAAATCCCGTCGACTACGCCATTGTTAGCGTTAGTGTTTTCTCTGAAGAATCACTCAACACTCAGGGTCGGTTCCAATGCTGAAGCAGCTTTATTACGCTCAGCGGGAAGGAAAAACTCAGGACCGTATCCAGGTTTCTCTTCACAGAACAAAGAGTTACATGTACCTTTATATGTTTTACAACAGTTAAAAAACAGCTTACTGCAGTTACACAGCTCATCACGGCTGGACACAAGCCAATCATAACGATTATAGATTACATATAGGTTTTTTAATCCAATAGAATTCTCCTAGTAACCAGGGAACCATTGTCAATTTGGGTTGATCGATGACTTTATATGTTCTCTCCCTAGTTCTTTCATCTGGGAGAAATAATTGGTTTGTAGCCTTGTTTACAGCAAATGGTTTCCCTCTTATCTTTCTTCCTGGGGAATTAATTGGTTTATGGCCTTGTTCACAGGAGATGGCTTCCTTCTTATCTCTGCCTTCCCAGGCATTCCTACAGTGGGCCTCACAGGGTTATTGCTCGGTCAGTGAACGTTCAACAGTTCACAGTTTGACTACCTGATTTCCCATAATGCCTGGGCAGCCATTTTATGTGTGTGTCCATTTAAGCTTATGTGAGTTCTAAATATCCAGCAGGTGCCTAATGCCTAAGTCTATATATATCTTTCGACTCTCTACAACACATCTGTAGTGGGGAAAATGCTTGAAGCTATCATTAAGGAAGAAATAGTGGGACATCTCAATAGGAATAGTGCAATCAAGCAGACGCAACATGGATTCATGAAGGGGAAATCATGTTTAACTAATTTACTGGAATTCTTTGAGGATATAATGAGCATGGTGGATAGAGGTGTACCGATGGATGTGGTGTATTTAGATTTCCAAAAGGCATTCGATAAGGTGCCACACAAAAGGTTACTGCAGAAGATAAAGATACGCGGAGTCAGAGGAAATATATTAGCATGGATAGTGAATTGGCTGGCGAACAGAAAGCAGAGAGTCGGGATAAATGGGTCCTTTTCCAGTTGGAAATCGGTGGTTAGTGGTGTGCCACAGGGATCGATGCTGGGACCACAACTGTTTACAATAGACATAGATGACCTGGAAGAGGGGACAGAGTGTAGTGTAACAAAATTTGCAGAAGGCACAAAGATTAGTGGGAAAACGGGTTGTGTAGAGGACACAGAGAGGCTGCATAGAGATTTAGATAGGTTAATCGAATGGGCTAATGTTTGGCAGATGGAATGCAATTTCGGAAAATGTGAGGTCATCCACCTTGGGGAAAAAAAACAGTAAAAGGGAATATTATTTGAATGGGGAGAAATTACAACATGCTGCGGTGCAGAGGGACCTGGGGGTCCTTGTGCATGAATCCCAAAAAGTTAGTTTGCAGGTGCAGCAGGTAATCAGGAAGGCGAATGGAATGTTGGCCTTCATTGCGAGAGGGATGGAGTACAAAAGCAGGGAGGTCCTGCTGCAACTTTAGAGGGTACTGGTGAGGCCGCACCTGGAGTACTGCATGCAGTTTTGGTCACCTTTCTTAAGGAAGGATATACTGGCTTTGGAGGGGGTACAGAGACGATTCATGAGGCTGATTCCAGAGATGAGGGGGTTACCTTATGATGATAGATTGAGTAGACTGGGTCTTTACTCGTTGGAGTTCAGAAGGATGAGGGGTGATCTTATAGAAACATTTAAAATAATGAAAGGGATAGACAAGATAGAGGCAGAGAGGTTGTTTCCACTGGTCGGGGAGACTAGAACTAGGGGCCCAGCCTCAAAATACGGGGGAGCCAATTTAAAACCAAGTTGAGAAGGAATTTCTTCTCCCAGAGGGTTGTGAATCTGTGGAATTATCTGCCCAAGGAAGCAGTTGAGGCTAGCTCATTGAATGTATTCAAATCACAGATAGATAGATTTTTAACCAATAAGCGAATTAAGGGTTACGGGGAGCGGGCGGGTAAGTGGAGCTGATTCCACGGCCGGATCAGCCATGATCTTGTTGAATGGCGGAGCAGGCTCGAGGGGCTAGATGGCCTACTCCTGTTCCTAATTCTTATGTTCTTATGTTATGTTCTTATGAGAGGACAACAAATGCCAGATGGGGCTGCAGGCCCACCTCCAGAAGGAGAGACAGAAGAGCCAGCTGGCGAGGAGGAGGAGGAGGAGGAGGAGGCTGGTGAGGACCTTGGGGAGGACAATCAGCCTGGCGATTAAGCCATTGTCCCACCACCCCCCCACCCCCCGGAAGACCAGAGACACCCCGTAGGAGTTACGTGGCTGCAAAGCTGTTGCGTCAGAAGCTCATAAATGAACGCTTTGCATAAACTTACATTGGGGACAGTCACAGTACAGTTACAGTTACGGTTAAACGAAAATTGCATTTGCGTTAAGTTATGTTTTAGCCTTGCCTGCACTGGCCTGGCCTGTTCATTGTTGCACAACATTTGCATTCACGCTTTGCTTAACTAAACTTAACAATGTTATTGTAAGAGAATGCACAATTGTTAAATTCAGTAAAAAATGTATTGCAAGCAAAAGAATTAAATAAACATTTTGACAACACCACCCACCTCCACACCCCCACAACTATGAATGCACATTAGTAGTAAAAATTTAACAAACACTATAGCACCTTAAAACTTTAACATGAACAGAATGAGGTAACATTGCAAAAACAACCCCCCCCCCCCTCCACTACCTGCGGCCACGCTTCTCTTCAGGTCCTTTACCCCTCCCCCATGCATTAGCACCACCTGCTCGTTTTGGTCCCCGCAGACCGAGACAACACTGGCATGTAGCGGGCGACGGAAAGACTTCCTGCTGTGGTGGGGGTGTTGGAGTGGAAGATGAAGCTGCCGTTTCGTCTTCCAAGTCAGGAGGAAGTGTATCCTCCATACTCGCTTGAGTGCTCGGGGTGATAATTCGACCCGACACGACACCTTGAGGTGCAGTGCCATGTTCAGCCAGCAGCACATGCCAAAGGGCATTTGTTGCGGCGGTCTGTTCACACATCCCTTCCAGGGTCTGCCGTGCTAATTCCAGTAACTCGACTTGCACAGCAGACACATGTGAAAATTCACGCGCGAACTGAGAAAACCCCTGGAGAAGCTCGCGACCTATCGCTACCGTCTCCGAGCACAGGGAGATCAAGCCCTCCAACTGATCGTCCGAGGGAGGCGATTGCTGACCTCACTGACCCGGCCTCCATGGGGTCGGCCTGCGCAATATAATGCGCCTTGGCGTTGCCGGCTGCATGCCGCTTGGTCCCGGTGCCTCTTTACTCTCAAAGGAGATGACAGAAGGTTCATCCCCTTCAACATTTTTTGCTAGCTGCTGCTGGTGCTCCTCCTCCTCCTGTTCACCAGGTGCTGGTGCAGGTGCTGGTTGATCTTAGGGTTGACCTTAGCATCTCAGGATGACCTTAAAAGCACATTTGAGCTTATTACCGAGCTTATTAGAACATAACGGTGCACATTAATGAGAATCGTTACATATCAATACATTTCACTACCCCAGAAAGCTGTAGCGGCTGCATCCCCTGCTTCTTATGCACAAAGGCTGCATGCATGACATGAGATGACATGAAATCATTCGTATACTGCATTATAATTACAGGACATTACATTACTTTTTAATACTGTTTGACACATTAGTCATGAGACGCATAGCTGGGCTCCGCCAGACCGCGGGTGGTGGCCGAACGGCTTTCATGGCCCACCAGCGCAGCTGCATGCTCCTCAAGGTCCGTCAAGGGTTGTAGCTGAGCAGAGCCACCCCCGGTGCATCTTTGCTCAGCATGATTGTTAGATATCTTCTTCTGCAAACGAGAAAAGAGTATAGAATAAGCTAATTGACTAGGTAGTATCATGGAGTCACAACAGTTTAAAATGTTACATGCTACAGCTTGACACATATACATCTCTCGATACTGCAGCAGCCAGAGAAACTTCAATCCCATCAAACACTCCCAGGGCAGGTCACAGGGTTAGCTTCAGAATAAAGCTCCATCTACACTGTCCAATCAAACACTCCCAGGGCAGGTACAGCACGGGTTAGATACAGAGTAAAGCTCCCTCTACACTGTCCAATCAAACACTCCCAGGGCAGATACAGCACGGGTTAGATACAGAGTAAAGCTCCCTCCATACTGTCCAATCAAACACTCCCAGGGCAGATACAGCACAGGGTTAGATACAGAGTAAAGCTCCCTCTACACTGTCCAATCAAACACTCCCAGGGCAGGTAAAGTACGGGTTAGATACAGAGTAAAGCTCCCTCTACAAAGTCCCAGATTCAGAGTCCTGTCCGGATCTTAACATGGAGTTTATGTAATACATTTATGAATAACAAACTTAAATTCAATACAGGAGATTCATTATTACAATTAAAATTTGCATCAGTACAATATAAAATGCAACTTACTCTTGCTGCAGATACCAAGCTGTTCCAGCGTTTCCGGCAATGGTCCGCCACCCTCGCCTCATGGGATGCCGAGGACACCACCGCAGCGATCTCTACCCAGATTTTTCGATACACATGGGGTGGGGATTTCCTGTACCCACCCCAAGTCAGTTGTCCCCACCAGGAATGTACTTCCATCAATGAGGGCCTCATTGGCCTCGTCACTAAAAGGTTTTGCCCTCTTCCTCTCCCCCTCAGCATCATGATGCATTTGCGACATTACTTTAAGGTTTTACAAAGTTTAAGTTATGATTTCAGGCCTGCTCTTTAAACTATTATAAAGTTTTATAAGTTTAATTTATGATTACAAGCCTGCTCTGTTGTCTTTTCTGCTATTCTCTGCTCTTCTCTGCTCCACTGACGACTCAGTCTCTCCTCTCTCTCTCTCTCTGCCCCTCCCTGTGCTTTCTGCACTGTGTGGATGATCCCTAACCTCTCGAAACACGGGCAAACCAGTCAACAAGAAAAAAAATCGCATGCGCAGAAAGCCGTTGCTAGAGAAGCTTTTGCCTTCCACATCACTGGCCGTTTGCTGGGCACACGTCACATCGCTGACCTTTCGCATGCCCACTTCACGTCGCTGGTCTATTGCCGAGAGGAAAATCACGATCCAAAAAATGGGTGATGTTCTAGCGATCGGTAAGGCTGAGACATCGTACATCGCTGGAACATCGTCCATATTTTGGACGATAGCCAGCAAAGTGGAATGTCTAGCCCTCTGTGTCTCTGGGTTATCGAGAGTCGCCAGCTTGGCAGTGTGGTGCTGGCTGAATAGGGCTTTCTTAAAAGGGTCTTTGAGTGCCTCTGCGTTGATATTCCTGCAGCATTGTTTTTGTTGCCATTGCTGTTTTGGGACTATAATGATGTTAATGACGGCGGTGGTCCGTCCAGCAGTCGTCGGCTCATAGAAACATAGAAACATAGAAAGTAGGTGCAGGAGTAGGCCAGTCGGCCTTTCGAGCCTGCAGCACCATTCAATATGATCATGGCAACTTCAGTATCCCATTCCTGCTTTCCCTCCATACCCCTTGATCCCTTTAGCCGTAAGGGCCACATCTAACTCCCTTTTGAATATATCTACTGAACTGGTCTCAACAACTTTCTGTGGTAGAGAATTCCACAGGTCCACAATTCTCTGAGTGAAGAAGTTTCTCCTCATCTCGGTCCTAAGTGGCTTACCCCTTATCCTTAGACTGTGACCCCTGGTTCTGGACTTCCCCAACATCGGGAATATTCTTCCTGCATCTAACCTATCCAATCCCGTCAGAATTTTATATGTTTCTATGAGATCCTCTCTTATTCTTCTAAATTCTAGTGAATGTAAGCCTAGTCGGTCCAGTCTCCTGTGACCATCCCATGGGTGATGTGCACGTACTTGTGGTCCCTCGCTTGGATGATGACGTAGTCGAGCAGATGCCAGCGCCTGGAGCAAGGGTGCTGCCATGATTCTTTGTACTTGTTTCTCTGATGGAACAAGATGTTGGTTATGACAAGGCCATATTCTAGGCATTTTGTCAGGAGCAGGGTACCTGCTTGAGTTGGTTTTCCCTACCCACTCTCTGCCGATTACACCTCCCCAGAGGTCTGTGTCCTTTCCGACTCTGGCGTGAAATCGCCAAGAAGGATCAGCTTGTTGTCCGTTGGAACTCGGGACAGGGATTGTTCGAGGCTGGAGTAGAATTCCTCTTTGGCCTAATCCGTAGCGTCCAGTGTTGGAGCATATGCGCTGATGACCGTAGTGCACTGATTCTGGGCTAGAGTGAGCCAAAGAGTCATGAGACGTTTGCTTATCCTGTAAGGGAAGTCTCTGAGACTGTCCACCAGCTTATTCTTGATGGCAAAGACCTCTCCATGGAGGCGGCTTTCTTCTTCTGGTTTGTCTTTCCAGAAGAAGGTGTAACCACCATCTTGCTTATTGAGCTGGCCTTGCCCTGCCTGCCGGGTCTGGCTAAGGGCGGCGATGTCAACGTTGAAGCGTCTGAGTCCCCGGGCAATGCTAGAAGTGCAGCATTCAGATCTGTTGCTGTTGGGGTTGTCCATGAGAGTCCTGATGTTCCAGGTCCTGAACTTCATTTTGTAGGATGGTAGATGCTTGTGAGTGAGTTCTTTTAACGCAGGGTGGCCATTGCACACCAGCTACCACACAGGCTTAGCAAAACGAGGTCCTGGCCCAGTGGCAAGGGAGTCTGATGACTGGAGACCAAGCTCTACTGTATGGGCCTAATTGCCTACGGTGGGATGTGAGCCATAAGCTCGGTGCTGAGCAGAGACTTTCGGAGAGATTGTGAGAGATCTGAGGTGTGGAGAGTGGGACGAGAGATTTGAGGCAATGCTTACCTCTCTCAGGTATTAGCTGCCAGCTGAGGGCAAGCATTGGGATGGCCAGAGATCCAGTTTGTAGGAGGAGGAGAGGTCAGAGAGGTCAGAGTGGCCACTGCCATTGCACGCACCACGTGCTCGATAGGGGCTCCTTCAGCTGCAGTTGCCTCCGCAGTTGAGTGGGAACGGCGGCCGGAGGGAGGCCAGGACTTCACCGGAGTCAGAAGCGGAGTGAGAGGGTAGAACCGAGGCACCGATGGAGTCGGGTGTGAGGGCGGAGAGAGAGGGTAGGGCCTGAAACACTATTGGGATCGAGTGTGAGGGCAGAGAGAGAGGGTAAGGCCTGGTCGGAGCTGATCGGAGGCTCACCGGACGCCTTCGGAGATCGAGAGGAGGGGCTGAGTCAGCCGCATCCAGTGGGGGAGCGAAAGTCTTGGCGACAGGGAGGTTCGGAAGGCTGGAAGATCGATCTTGGTGGTAAATCCAGTGCTCATAGATGACGGTAAGGAGCAGGCGTGGTTTGGGGATGGGCAGTGTGCTCAGGTGGCTGCCCTTGCAGCATGGATTTTAGGGGTAAGAAAAGCACTTTAGAGGTGATAAATGCACCCAATATTAGGGCCAAGGGAAACTTAAACATTGGGGTGAGGGGGGAGATTGGGGGAGATTGAGGGAGAAAGAGTGAAGGATGGCAGGAAAGTTCATTCCTGTGGACTGCATATCCTGCGGCATGTATATATAAAACGGAAAAGAGTGACTAAAGTAAATGTTGGTTCCTTAGAAGATGAAAAGGGGGATTTAATAATGGGAAATGTGGAAATGGCTGAGACCTTAAACAATTATTTTGCTTCCGTCTTCACAGTGGAAGACACAAAAACCATGCCAAAAATTGCTGGTCATAGGAATGTGGGAAGGGAAGACCTTGAGACAATCACTATCACTAGGGAGGTAGTGCTGGACAGACTAATAGGATTGAAGGTAGACAAGTCCCCTGGTCCTGATGAAATGCATCCCAGGGTATTAAAAGAGATGGCGGAAGTTATAGCAGATGCATTGGTTATAATCTACCAAAATTCTCTGGACTCTGGGGAGGTACCAGCGGATTGGAGAGCAGCTAATGTAACGCCTCTGTTTAAAAAAGGGGGCAGGCAAAAGGCAGGTAACTATAGCCCGGTTAGTTTAACATCTGTAGTGGGGAAAATGCTTGAAACTATCATTAAGGAAGAAATAGCGGGACATCTGGATAGGAATAGTGCAATCAAGCAGACGCAGCATGGATTCATGAAAGGGAAATCATGTTTAACTAACTTACTGGAATTCTTTGAGGATATAACGAGCATGGTGGATAGAGGTGTACCGATGGATGTGGTGTATTTAGATTTCCAAAAGGCATTCGATAAGGTGCCACATAAAAGGTTACTGCAGAAGATAAAGGTACGCGGAGTCAGAGGAAATGTATTAGCATGGATAGAGAATTGGCTGGTGAACAGAAAGCAGAGAGTCGGGATAAATGGGTCCTTTTCCAGTTGGAAATCAGTGGTTAGTGGTGTGCCACAGGGATCAGTGCTGGGACCACAACTGTTTACAATATACATAGATGACCTAGAGGAGGGGACAGAGTGTAGTGCAACAAAATTTGCAGATGACACTAAGATTAGTGGGAAAGCGGGTTGTGTAGAGGACTCAGAGAGGCTACAAGGAGATTTGGATAGGTTAAGCGAATGGGCTAAGGTTTGGCAGATGGAATACAATGTCGGAAAGTGTGAGGTCATCCACCTTGGGAAAAAAACCAGTAAAAGGGAATATTATTTGAATGGGGAGAAATTACAACATGCTGTGGTGCAGAGGGACCTGGGGGTCCTTGTGCATGAATCCCAAAAGGTTAGTTTGCAGGTGCAGCAGGTAATCAGGAAGGCAAATGGAATGTTGGCCTTCATTGCGAAAGGGATGGAGTACAAAAGCAGGGAGGTGTTGCTGCAACTGTATAAGGTATTGGTAAGGCCGCACCTGGAGTACTGCGTGCAGTTTTGGTCACCTTACTTAAGGAAGGATATACTAGCTTTGGAAGGGGTACAGAGACGATTCACTAGGCTGATTCGAGAAATGAGGGGGTTAACTTATGATGATAGATTGAGTAGACTGGGTCTTTACTCCTTGGAGTTCAGAAGGATGAGGGGTGATCTTATCGAAACATTTAAAATCATGAAAGGGATAGACAAGATAGAGGCAGAGAGGTTGTTTCCATTGGTGGGGGAGACTAGAACTAGGGGGCACAGCCTCAAAATACGGAGGAGCCAATTTAAAACCGAGTTGAGAAAGAATTTCTTCTCCCAAAGGGTTGTGAATCTGTGGAATTCTCTGCCCAAGGAAGCAGTTGAGGCTGGCTCATTGAATGTTTTCAAGTCAAAGATCGATAGATTTTTAAGCAATAAGGGAATTAAGGGTTACGGGGAGAGGGCGGGTAAGTGGAGCTGAGTCCACGACCAGATCAGCCATGATCTTATTGAATGGCGGAGCAGGCTCGAGGGGCTAGATGGCCTACTCCTATTCCTAATTCTTATGTTCTTATGTGGGAAGTCCTGGATGCTTCACACGGCCTAGACAACCATGCAGGCAGGACGGGTCTCCAGCTTCAATTACGAGCTCTGCGTTTCGGAGCTTGAGCGGCGGCCGGAGTCAATATGGTGCATCCGCAAGGCTGAGAGCGACGTGGATAGCACGTTTCAGGAGGTGGTCACCCCGCAGCTTAAAAGCATGCAGCAGAGGGGAAGTGGATGAACGCTAGGCATGGAGGAAGAACGCTAGGCAGGTAGTGCAGGAGTCCCCCCATGAGTCTATCTCGCTTTCTAACTGATATTCTCTTCTGAGCACCAGTGAGAGCAATGGTGCCTCTGGGGAGTGCAGCCAGAGCCAAGTCCAAGGCACCATGGATGGCTCAGCTGCACAGGGGAGAGGGACGAAGAATAAAAGAGCTGTAGTGATAGGGGGTTCGATACTTAGGGGAACAGAGAAGCGTTTCTGTGGCCGCAGACATGACTCGAGAATGGTATGGTGCCTCCCTAGTGCCAGGGTCAAGGATGTCACAGAGTGGATGCAGCGCATTCTGGGGGGAGAGGATAAACAGCTAGAGGTCATGGTCTATATCAGGACCAATGACATAGGTAGAAAGAGTGATGAGGTCCTACAGGCAGAATTTAGGGAGCAAGGAAGAAAATTAAAGGGTAGGACCTCAAAGATAGTAATCTCCGGGTTACTACCGGTGCGACGTGCTAATGAGTACAAGAATAGAAGGATATAGAGGATGAACGCATGGCTGGAGAGTTGGTGTCGGAGGGAGGGCTTTAAATTCCTGAGGCATTGGGACCGCTTCTGGGGGAGATGGGACCTGTACAAACTGGACGGGTTGCACTTCAACAGTGCCAGGACCAATATACTCGGGGGGAGTTTTGCGAGTGCTGTTGGGGAAAGTTTAAACTGGCTTGGCAGTGGGATAGGAACCTGAGAACAAATTCAATTCGGAAAGAAGTAAAGCAGAATTTGGATAGCAAGAATTTAGAAAGTGAATCTGTAAGACAGAGGAAACAAGGGTTAGTAAGTAATAATCAAGGAGGTTTTCCTGTGCTAAATGGTATATACTTTAATGCAAGGAGTATAGCGAATAAGGCGGATGAGCTAAGAGCACAGGTAGACACTTGGGCATATGGCATTATAGCCATTACAGAGACATAGCTGAAAGAGGGGCAGGTTTGGCAGATCAATATTCCTGGTTACAGGATTTTTAGAATAGGCACAGAGGGGGGTAAAAATGGGGGTGGGGGTCGCAGTATTGATTAAAGAAACTATTACATCGGTGAGGAGGGATGATATGTTAGAGGGATCATCAAATGAGGCCATATGGGTTGAATTGAAAAATAAAAAAGGGCGATCACACTGCTGGGCATGTATTACCTACCCCCAAACAGTGGGAGGGAGATAGAGCAACAAATATGTAAGCAAATTGCTGTGAAGTCCAAAAACCATAGGGTAGTAATAGTAGGGGATTTTAACAATCCTAATATTGATTAGGACAAATATAGAATGAAGGGTATAGAGGGTGCTGAATTCTTAAAATGCATTCAAGAAAACTTTTGTCGTCAGTATGTAACAAGCCGAACACAAGAGGGGCGGTTTTGGATCTAGTTTTGGGGAATTAAGTTGGGCAGGTGGAAGGGGTATTCGTGGGAGAGCACTTGGGTGCCAGTGACCATAATTCAGTCATATTCACGTTTGTTATGGATAAGGACAAGGATAGACCAGAATAAAAGTCCCAAATTGGGGAAAAGCTAACTTTGCTAAGTTGAGGAGTGATTTGGCCACAGTAGACTGGAATTAGCTACTTGTAGGTAAATCACTGTTGGAGCAGTGGGAGGCATTGAAGGAGGAGATCCAGAAGGCTCAGGCCAAACATGTGCCCTTAAAGAAAAAGGTTGGGAATAACAATTCTAGAGCCCTCTGGATGTCTAAGAACTTACAGGGGAGGATAAAGAAAAAAAGGGAAGCTTATGTCATATACCTACAGCTAAATACTGTAGAATCTTTGAAGGAATATAGAAAGTGCAGAGGTAAAATTAAAAAGGATATTAGGAATGCTAAGAGAGAGCACGAAAAATTATTGGCAAGTAAAATTAAGGAAAACCCAAAGATGTTCTTTAAATATATTAAGAGCAAGAAGATAACTAAAGAAAAGGTAAGGTCTATTAGAGACCATGAGCGTAATCTTTGTGTGGAGGCGGAAGATGTTGGTATGGTTCTTAATGAATACTTTGCTAAGCACCAATGTAGATATTGCTATCAAGGAGGAGTGTGAAATTCTGGATGAACTAAACATAGTGAGAGAGGAGGTATTAAGGTGTTTAACAGCTTTGAAAGTAGATAAGTCCCCAGGACCAGATGAAATGCATCCCAGGCTGTTGAGTGAAGTAAAAGAGAAAATAGCAGAGGCCTTGACCATCATTTTCCAGCTCTCCTTGGATCTGGGCATGGTGCCGGAGGACTGCTAATGTAGTACCCTTGTTTAAGAAGGGAAAAGGGATAGGCTGAGTAATTACAGGCCTGTCAGCCTAACCTCAGTGGTGGGAAAATTATTGGAAAAAATCCTGAAAGACAGGATAAATCTACATTTGGAAAGGCAAGGATTAATTAGGGACAGTCTGCATGTATTTGTTAAGGGAAGATTGTGTTTGACCAACCTGATTGAATTTTTTGAGGAGATAACCAGGAGGGTCGATGAGGGTAGTGCATGCGATGTAGTTTATATGGACTTTAGCAAAGCTTCTAATAATGTCCCACATGGTCATAAAGGTTAAAGCCCATGTCATCCAGGGCAAAGTGGCTAGTTAGATCTAAAATTGGCTTGGAGGTAGGAAGCAAAGGGTAATGGTTGATGGGTGTTTTTGTGACTGGAAGGACATTTCCAGTGGGGTTCCGCAGGGCTCAGTACTGGGTCCCTTGCTTTTTGTGGTATGCATCAATGATCTAGATTTGAATATAGGATGATTAAGAAGTTAGCAGATGAAACTAAAATTAGCTGTGTGGTTGATAATGAAGAGGAAAGTCATGGGCTGCAGGAGGATATCAATCTACTGGTCAGGAGGGCAGAGCAGTGGCAAAATGAATTTAATTCGGAGAAGTATGAAGTAATGCACTTTGGGAGGGCTAATAAGGAAAGGGTATACACATTAAGCGGTAGGCCACTTAAAAGTGTAGATGAACAAAGGGACCTTGGAGTGCTTGTCCATAGATCCCTGAAAGTAGTAGGAAGGTGGATAAGGTAGTTAAGAAGGCATATGGAATACTTGCCTTTATTGGCCGAGGTATAGAATACAAGAGCAGGGAGGTTATGCTTCAATTGTATAATACTCTGGTTAGGCCACAGCTGGACTACTGTGTGCAATTCTAGTCACTGTATTATAGGAAGGACGTGATTGCACTAGAGAGGGTGCAGAGGATATTTACTAGGATGCTGCCTGGAATGGAGAATCTTAGTTATGCGGACAGGTTGGAGAGGCTGGGTTTGTTCTCATTGTAACAGAGGAGGTTGAGAGGAGACCTCATTGAGGTGTACAAAATTTTGAGGGGCCTGGATATAGTGGATAGCAAGGGCCTATTTCCCTTGGTGGAGGGGTCAATTACAAGGGTCCATAGTTTTAAGGGGGTTGGTGGAAGGTTCAGAGGGGATTTGAGGGGAGGCTTCTTCACGCAGAGGTTTGTGGGGGTCTGAAACTCACTGCCTGGAAGGATGGTAGATGCAGAAACCCTCACCACATTTAAAGGGTGCTTGGATGTGCACTTGAAGTGTCGTAACCTGCAGGGTTACGGACCTAAAGCTGGTAAGTGGAATTAGACTGGATAACCTCTTGTTGGCTGACGCAGATACAATGCTAAGTACTGCAGGGAATCGAATACGGCCAGGGTGATCTCCTGAACTAGTTTTATCGCCTGGATGGGTCACAGAGGAATTTTCCCAGACTTTTTTTCCCCCAATTAGCCTGGGTTTATTCTGGTTTTTGCCTCTCCCAGGAGATCACATGGCTCCGGTTGGGGTGGAGTGTAGAATGTTTCAGTGAAAGGGCTGTCGGAGTTGTGTTGGGCAGACTGGTTGGGCTGAGTGCTCTTTACCTTTCTGCCATTGTTCATTGTTCATAGGTTTATATCAAGCCTTCAGGGCTGCTGACCGAGGGCCGTGCGACTCTTTGTCAGCCGGCATGGACACGATGGGCCGAAATGACCTCCTTCTGCGCTGTAGATCTTTATATTTCTATGATGGCAATGGATAGCCAGGAATAAAGTTGTTCAGAGAGAGATCCCACGGGAGTTGCCATCCTGGGGTACATCTTGAGGGATATTCAAAGCCGTGGTTTTGAGTATGTGATGACAGGTAATTTCTGAGTGCAACAGTGCATAAAATACTTGATCGCCACGTGATTTCAAAAGCACGGGCAAGTCGTACACAGTCATGTGTTGTAATATGCACAGATGTCTGGGACTTTCTCCCCCGGAGAACAATCATGCAGATTAACCTGTAGTAATTTTGATACAGCTAAAGCAAAAAAAAAGCTTGTTAGTTTTGTGGAGTCGGATTATACTTGACTGAAGCATAACTCTAAACGGGTCTAAACATATACTGATGTCATGCAGACAGAGTCTTCCCCCCTCATTACATGTAGCAACCTTTGTTATTAGTAAATTGTATTCTATCAGGAAGTGATTGTACCGGGAGAAACAGAGGGCACTGGTTCTCTGTGTGTTCATAACTGGCCCGAGTCTGTTTAGTTAATCTTGTGTCCACCGGTAACTAGGGGCAGTAAGCATTTTGGTTCAATGACCTTCCCCATGCACCATCTTTAAACGGAGGCTAAATGCACAAAATGGTTATTGTTTGCTTTCCCCTGTTGTGATTGCGTTCGTGACAATTTACTAAAGCGTAACGAGTGTCTCCCACAAGTTCACCCCCTTATGGTCAATGTTCTCAAGATGTACAACTTAGGTCAGCTTATACAATGATAGTTGAATATATGACATCACCTCCCCGCCCCCCAAAGTCTTATTGGGATCACAGGTTGAGTCTCTCTGGTGGTTTACGCTCCCTTGTAGAGCGCCTGAGTTGGGGCTCCGGTTGTTGGGCGCTGGCCTGAGTGTCTGCTGTTTGCGGTACCTCAGGCCTGTCTGGACTGCCCACAGTGACTGGGCTCTCCTCCACTTAGTTCCGGTGTTCAGTCACCTGTAGTGGAGTAAACTCTACATCGTGTTCTTCCTCTGCTTCTTCTATGGGGTTGCTGAACCTCCTTTTAGTTTGATCCACGTGTTTGCGGCAGATTTGTCCATTGGTAAGTTTAACGACCAGAATCCTATTCCCCTCTTTGGCAATCACAATGCCTGCAAGCCATTTGGGCCCTGCAGCGTAATTAAGGACAAAAGCAGGGTCATTGGCATCAATACATCGTGCCCTCGCATTCCTGTCATGGTAGTGATATTGTGACTGGCGCCTGCTCTCAACAATTTCTTTCATAGTAGGGTGCATAAGGGATAACCTGGTTTTGAGCGTCCTTTTCATTAGCAGCTCTGCGGGTGGAACCCCTGTGAGCAAGTGTGGTCGGGATCTATGGCCAACAGGAGGCGTGATGAGCGGCTTTGAAGGGAACACCCTTGGATTCTGAGCATCCCCTGTTTGATTATCTGCATTGCTCGTTCCGCCTGGCCGTTTGAGGCCGGCTTGAACGGTGCCGTTCTGACATGGTTTATTCCATTGCCTGTCATGAAGTTCTGGAATTCAGTGCTTGTGAAGCACGGGCCATTGTTGCTGACCAAGGCATCTGGTAGACCATGGGCGGCGAACATTGCCCGTAGACTTTCTACCATGGCAGAGGATGTGCTTGAATTTAAAATGGCACACTCAATCCATTTGGAGTAGGCGTCTACTTCAACCAAAAACATTTTTCCCATGAAAGGACCTGCGTAGTCCACTTGGATGCATGACCATGGCTTGGCGGGCCAGGACCAGGTCTGCATCTATCCCTGGCCACCAAATGTGTGACCTGCCAATTGCCTTCATCATGACAATGCCCGGGTGCTCATTGTGAAGTTCTCTGATAAACACCTCCCTGCCCTCTGGGGCATGACTACTCAGTTTCCCCACAGTAGGCAATTCCTCAGGGCATGCCTCATACGTGGCTGCCCAATTCCCATTCAGGACACATTTCTTAACTAAAGACAGTAGCGGGTCTTTATTTGTTCAGACTTTAATCTGACGGGCTGTCACAGGTGAGCTTTCGCTTTCGATAGCTTCAAAAGCCATGACCATCTCAGCATCATGTTCAGTTGCCTCCTCAGTGGTGGCTATTGGGAGCCTGCTGAGTGCATCTCCATTATCCTGGGACTAATATTTATCCTTAAACCAACAGGATAACTGGTCACTTATATCATGGCTGTTTGTAGGATCTTGCTGAGCACAGAATGGCTGTCAGATGTGACCACATAACAGCTGCACTGAGTAATTGGATGTGCAGATGTTCCAATGCAGTTTAAATGCAAGAGCATGCTTGATTTGGAGCTGTATTATAGCATTCAGTCATTGAAGTGTTGGTCAAACAAGAAAGGGGTGGAATCGTCGGGAAAATTAAAATTGCAGATTCCCCGAATAAATGGGAGAGAGCATTGAGTGGCTTGAATTTATATTGTTTTAAATTAACTTGTCTCACCAACAATGGAGGTTGTCGGACTGATTAAAAACATAGTCTGCAGTTTTCAAGAGATCTCTGGCTGCCTTTGAAGTCAGTCTCACCTTTTATCCTGTTAATTAATTTGAGCCAGGTTTTGTTACCCTCTTTTTGGAGCTTAATGTGGGAGAGAGAGAAATAAATTTGGCCTTAAAAAGAATGGTACCAAACTGAAAGGTTATAACTATCAGGAAAGATTGAACAGGCTGGGGTGCTTTTCCCTAGAAAAGAGAAATCTTTAAAATTATGAAATGGTTTGATGGGCTAGATGCAGATGTTTCCACTTGGGTGGTAGACTAAGACTAGGGGGTATCAATATAAGATGTTGAGGTAAAAGGAGGGCTTTCTCTCCCTCGGGGCGGACTACCTGATATAGGTAATCGACACCTCGCCCGTCGCCCTCCGTATAACGACCATGGAAGTAAACAAACAAAACCTTATGTTTAACTGCCTTTATTTCGAGCAATGCAAGGGAGGGTTCACTTGTGTAACCTTTAAAATACAAGAGGTTTCGAGTATAATTTATACAGGTTTTGGAGAGGAGCTACCATCCTACAAAATCATCGATAGGTCTATTGCTATCAGCGGAGTTACAATGATTCGTCGACTCTTATCAGACTGGCTCTGAGTGTTACATGCAATTGTCCATCTCCCATCATTGTTTTGTTCCATCATTTGCATTTTGCCATAGTCTGTAGGTCGCCTAAAGTAACTGTTCTCAAAAATACTGGCGTCCTTATCTCTTCCTCAGAGACTTCCAATCAAAATTGTAACTGCTGACTTGTTATGTGTTACTAAGGTTAAGGATACAGTTTTAATGCGTTATAAGTGTGTTATACCTACATAAGCAAGTGTTACATACATAGGCAATTCCTCAGACCTAATACTGATTAGTTCACCATCTTCAGTATTGTATTCTGACCACCCATCTGTTTGCTCTTTTGCTTGCTATAATTTATATCCCTCACAATTCCCCCCTAATGGCCCTTGGCTATATGCCCAGGATAGGCCATTTCCCAATTATTTCCTCAAGGATGACCTTCCAGGGTTGTCCTTTCACTTGGGTGGCACTACTTCCCGAGCTGCAGGAAAGCCAACAGTTTTGTTGGCTTTCTCATCGAGGTTATACTAAATAAGTCCTTTCTGCCAGACTGCCAAATTTCCCTTTATTCAATGTTGAAACTATTGTACAGGCTACGGCCTGCCTCTTATATCGGTTACATCTTTTTACAGGATAATACGAGCAAGATGATACTAAACTGGGTGGCAGTGCGAGCTGTGAGGAGGATGCTAAGAGGCTGCAGGGTGACTTGGACAGGTTAGGTGAGTGGGCAAATGCATGGCAGATGCAGTATAATGTGGATAAATGTGAGGTTATCCACTTTGGTGGTAAAAACAGGAAGGCAGATTATTATCTGAATGGTGACAGATTAGTAAAAGGGGAGGTGCAAATAGACCTGAGTGTCATAGTACATCAGTCATTGAAAGTAGACATGCAGGTACAGCAGGCAGTTAAGAAAGCAAATGGCATGTTGGCCTTCATAGAGAGAGGATTTGAGTATAGAAGCAGAGAGGTCTTGCTGCAGTTGTACAGGGCCTTGGTGAGACCACACCTTGAGTATTGTGTGCAGTTTTGGTCTCCTAATCTGAGGAAGGATATTCTTGCTATTGAGGGAGTGCAGCGAAGGTTCACCAGACTGATTCCCGGGATAGCAGGACTGACATATGAGGAAAGACTGGATCAACTGGGCCTTTATACACTGGAGTTTATAAGAATGAGAGGGGATCTCATAGAAGCATATAAAATTCTGATGGGATTAGACAGGTTAGATGCAGGAAGAATGTTCCCGATGTTGGGGAAGTCCAGAACCAGGGGTCACAGTCTAAGGATAAGGAGTAAGCCATCTAGGACCAAGATGAAGAGAAACTTTTTTACCCAGAGAGTTGTTAACCTGTGGCATTCTCTACCACAGAAAGTTGTTGAGTCCAGTTCGTTGGATATATTCAAAAGGGACTTAGATGGGGCCCTTACAGCTAAAGGAATCAGGGGGTATGGAGAGAAGGCAGGAGTGGGGTACTGAAGTTGCGTGATCAGCCATGATCATATTGAATGGTGGTGCAGGTTCGAAGATCTGAATGGCCTACTCCTGCACCTATTTTCTATGTTTTCTATGTTTCTAAGATGAGTTCCCTTGCACTACAACGAATACATTGAGTCATGTATAAGTCCTTTCTAGCCAACATTTTCTCGGTGTCCGAATTATGCCCCGCCTGGGGTATCCTCTGTTTCTTCGATTTTTCCTCCACTTGGGATCTTCTCTATTCTGCCGAATTACTGCCTTGCCTGGGCTATCCTCTATGTTGTCGAATGGTGTCCAATTCAGTCAAGTTTGTTCCTCTTTCAATTCAAGTATCGGTTTTCCTTGCGACCCGATGGCCTTCACGTAACCTCCTCGGGTAATGTCCATCATAGTTCCATCGATGGTTTCCTCCTTTAGTTCAGGGGTTATAATTAACCAGTTTATATCTGTTGCGACAAGCGGGGTAAAGCAGAAGTCAGTATCCATAATGGTGCATGAGGTGTTCCTTTCTTCATCTCAGTTGCCGTGGTGCTCACACATCAATCTCCATTTCGTAGTCCTGTGTTCGGTGGGTGATACTCAAGGTGCACCCGTCCATTTGGTCATATCCACAGTCATCTTTGATCATTTGTAGTGGATCTTGACATAAAGCAACTTTATTATTTTTATAACAATCATCTATGCTGAGACTCTGAATACTGCTGTTCTCTTCAGTTACATTTCTGGGTTGTCATTTATCTCCAACAATCCATGTGAGGTTCGTGTTAGGGCATCAACTCGATCATCTATCATGTGCAGGTCTGTAATGTTTACCGTCGCAACTCACGGCGCATATCCCGCCGCGTATCCCGCGCCTACCATTTCTATTATCCCACTTTCCCCGATCCCGCTTTTTACCTGACCCTCTTTCCACATTAAACTTCATGGTTTTTGATTCAGGGCCTTTAAGTGCCTGCAGGGTCAGGATTCTATACAGGCTTATAGTGCTTAACTCGCAGATGTTGTGGATGGTTATTTAGGAATACAGTAATGATTTGCTGACGTATCCTGAAGTGTATCTTATCCTTGGTCTGCCTTATCAATCCCCCTTTTGTCCCAGCATTCATAGTTGGACACGTCGGTGGCGCTGGGGGTGTGGTGGTCAGGGCCCTGGTAGTGCTCATTGTTGCTGGGGGCCGTGGTGGTGGGTCTATCTCGGGAGATACCCCTCCACCACCATTCATAGATGTTGAGTGAAATCTGCACCCCCTTCCCCCGGGTGCAGTATCTCTGTCCCTCCTAATTATAAAACACACCGCGGTCTTATTCCCACTAATTATTGGTCCCGTATTACTGGCCCATCCCCAGTGTTGTTTCGTTTCTTTGTCATGTTGCTTTATGCCCGTTATTTAAGTCTTCTGTTGCTCCATCCGTCACCATCAGTGTTTTTGATTCTTCATTAAACTAATGCCGCCCGATTCCCTGTAATACAGGCCTTGCCGTCTCTCAGCCTGTTGAGGTTGCGTTAACCCACGTTGTTTCCATGAGCACCAGAGTCCTGCAAAAAAAACAATATTTCCCTGTCGGCACCGGTTCGTTAGTGACCATGCTTTTTTAACTGTGTCCAGTGTTTCTACTTGTCGATACCCCTTATAACTACGCAGGTGCACATGTCCCTTACCATTGGTCCTTTTGGGGTTTTTGGACCTTCTGTTTCTTAGTGTCATTCTTGAAGTCCTTGATTACTTGCTGATCTCTAGCCTGTGCCTTTAAATCATATAACTGCTAATAGAGTTCCATTACAAACCTCCGTATTCTGTCTTTATATGGTCTTATGTCCTCACTTCCTGAAACCAAGACTTCTGGCAGTCTCATTTTTGCCTGATCCCTAGTAAAGGGCAGGCCTGTTTCATTACCTTCCCTGTGAAGTGTGTACCTTGATCTGAGTCCAGCTGTGGTGGCATTCCCCATCGGGGTATTATTTAAGAACATAAGAACATAAAAATTAGGAACAGGAGTAGGCCATCTAGCCCCTCGAGCCTACTCCACCATTCAATAAGATCATGGCTGATCTGGTCGTGGACTCAGCTCCACTTACCCGCCCTCTCCCCATAACCCTTAATTCCCTTATTGCTTAAAAATCTATCTTTGACTTGAAAACATTCAATGAGCCAGCCTCAACTGCTTTCTTGGGCAGAGAATTCCACAGATTCACAATCCTCTGGGAGAAGAAATTCTTTCTCAACTCGGTTTTAAATTGGCTCCTCCCGTATTTTGAGGCTGTGCCCCCTAGTTCTAGTCTCCCCCACCAATGGAAACAACCTCTCTGCCTCTATCTTGTCTATCCCTTTCATGATTTTAAATGTTTCTATAAGATCACCCCTCATCCTTCTGAACTCCAAGGAGTAAAGACCCAGTCTACTCAATCTATCATCATAAGGTAACCCCCTCATTTCTCGAATCAGCCTAGTGAATCGTCTCTGTACCCCTTCCAAAGCTAGTATATCCTTCCTTAAGTAAGGTGACCAAAACTGCACGCAATACTCCAGGTGCGGCCTCACCAATACCTTATACAGTTGCAGCAACACCTCCCTGCTTTTGTACTCCATCCCTTTCGCAATGAAGGCCAACATTCCATTTGCCTTCCTGATTACCTGCTGCACCTGCAAACTAATCTTTTGGGATTCATGCACAAGGACCCCCAGGTCCCTCTGCACCACAGCATGTTGTAATTTCTTCCCATTCAAATAATATTCCCTTTTACTGTTTTTTTCCCCAAGGTGGATGACCTCACACTTTCCGACATTGTATTCTATCTGCCAAACCTTAGCCCATTCGCTTAACCTATCTAAATCTCCTTGCAGCCTCTCTGAGTCCTCTACACAACCCGCTTTCCCACTAATCTTAGTGTCATCTGCAAATTTTGTTGCACTACACTCTGTCCCCTCTTCTAGGTCATCTATGTATATTGTAAACAGTTGTGATCCCAGTACTGATCCCTGTGGCACACCACTAACCACTGATTTCCAACCGGAAAAGGACCCATTTATCCCGACTCTCTGCTTTCTGTTCGCCAGCCAATTCTCTATCCATGCTAATACATTTCCTCTGACTCCGCGTACCTTTATCTTCTGCAGTAACCTTTAGTGTGGCACCTTATCGAATGCCTTTTGGAAATCTAAATACACCACATCCATCGGTACACCTCTATCCACCATGCTCGTTATATCCTCAAAGAATTCCAGTAAGTTCGTTAAACATGATTTCCCTTTCATGAAACCATGCTGCGTCTGCTTGATTGCACTATTCCTATCCAGATGTCCCGCTATTTCTTCATTAATGATAGTTTCAAGCATTTTCCCCACTACAGATGTTAAACTAACCAGCCTATAGTTACCTGCCTTTTGCCTGCGCCTTTTTTAAACAGAGGCGTTACATTAGCTGCTCTCCAATCCGCTGGTACCTCCCCAGAGTCCAGAGGATTTTGGTAGATTATAACAAATGCATCTGCTTTAACTTCCGCCATCTCTTTTAATACCCTGGGATGCATTTCATCAGGACCAGGGGACTTGTCTACCTTCAGTCCCATTAGTCTGTCCAGCACTACCTCCCTAGTGATAATGATCATCTCAAGGTCCTCCCTTCCCACATTCCTATGACCAGCAATTTTTGGCATGGTTTTTGTGTCTTCCACTGTGAAGACGGAAGCAAAATAATTGTTTAAGGTCTCAGCCATTTCCACATTTCCCATTATTAAATCCCCCTTTTCATCTTCTAAGGGACCAACATTTACTTTAGTCACTCGTTTCCGTTTTATATATCTGTAAAAGCTTTTACTATCTGTTTTTATGTTTTGCGCAAGTTTACCTTCATAATCTATCGTCCCTTTCTTTATTGCTTTTTTAGTCATTCTTTGCTGTTGCTTAAAATTTTCCCAATCCTCTAGTTTCCCACTAAGCTTGGCCACCTTATACGCATTGGTCTTTGATTTGATACTTTCCTTTATTTCCTTGGTTATCCATGGCTGGTTATCTCTTCTCTTGCCGCCCTTCTTTTTCACTGGAATATATTTTTGTTGCGCATTATGAAAGAGCTCCTTAAAAGTCCTCCACTGTTCCTCAATTGTGCCACCGTTTAGTCCTTGTTTCCAATCTACTTTAGCCAACTCTGCCCTCATCCCACTGTAGTCCCCTTTGTTTAAGCATAGTACGCTCGTTTCTGACACAACTTCCTCATCCTCAATCTGTATTACAAATTCAACCATATTGTGATCACTCATTCCGAGAGGATCTTTTACGAGGAGATCATTTATTTTTCCTGTCTCGTTACACAGGACCAGATCCAAAATGGCTTGCTCCCTTGTAGGCTCTGTTACATACTGTTCGAAGAAACAATCCCGTATGCATTCTATGAATTCCTCCTCCAGGCTACCCCCTGTGATTTGATTTGACCAATCGATATGTAGGTTAAAATCCCCCATAACTACTGCCGTTCCTTTTTCACATGCCTCCATTATTCCCTTGATTATTGCCCGCCCCACCATGAAGTTATTATTTGGGGGCCTATAAACTACGCCGACCAGTGACTTTTTCCCCTTACTATCTCTAATCTCCATCTCTAATCTCTATTTCTTCTGCTAGGATCCTGGCCACGGTTTCTGCTGAACAATTTCTAGTGGCGAAAGCTTCTACCCACTTTGTAAACTGATCTATTATAACTAGGCAGTATGTCTTCCCCTTGTTGCTGGGTAACGGTCCAGTAAAATCTATCTGCAAGTTTTCCCAGGGTCTTTTCGGTTGGGGCTGATGTCCCATTCTGAACTTTACTTTCTCCCCCGCGTTGTATTTTGCGCATGTCACGCATCTTTTACAGTGGTCCTCTATATCTCTACCCATTCCCTTCCACCACCAGCATCTGGATATTGAGCTTATCATGTTGGTTCTACCTGTATGGACATACCAATGGTATAAATTTAATAGGCTCCCCTTGATGCATTCCGAGGCCGCCACATTCCCATCTTTCCTCCATATCCCGTCAGTCCTTTGTTGGGCCCCTCTCTGCTTCCACCCCTCCTTTTCCTGTGGAGTGGCTTCTCCCAGTACCTTAAACATGTTTACCTCCTCAGGCCTAATGCTCTGACCTGGGCTTCCCCGGCCAGTTTACCTGTCTCCGTCACCCACTCGGCTGCCTCGTCTGTCCATGCGTTTCCCTGTTGATGTTGATCAGTGTTTTATTGTCCCTCCTCCTGAGGTCATGTATCCCTGTCTACTCCAAGCTATCATATAATCATGCACTACTACAAAAACATACCGACTGTCTGTATAAATGTTTACTCTTTTTCCCTTAGCCAGCCTTAGAGCCTCAGTGAGAGCCACCAATTCAGCCACTTGAGCTGATAAGCCCCTTCTAACCGTCCTTCCCTTCTAACCTGTCCGCTGCTATCTACCACTGCCCATCCCGTCCGTGGTGTCCCGTTGATATAGCGCCGAGACCGATCTACATATAGATCCATGTCTGCCTCCTCAAGCCTGACTACTTCCCTCGTCTTCTCCTGTTGGGCTACACTGATGCTCATCACCCTGCGTAATGATCCACCCTGCAGGGTTGTTACAGTTGTCTTTTATTGTTACCGACCCATTAGGGCGGGGGGGGGGGGGGGCGGTGGATAAGAGCATTGCTTCCCACCTAGCCCTTCGCGCGTCGGATACCATTTTTAGCCTTCCTGTGTTGAGCAATTCCACTCAGGTATGCTGGGTACGTGTCCCGATATTATTTTGCCACTGGCCTATGCCTGTCCCCATGTAATGATCTTTACTGTGGTGGATATAGATGTGGAAGGGCCTATTCTGGTCGGGTAATCCCAGGGCTGGAGCACTTGTGAGGGCTTGTTTTTTCTGCAGTAGTTGAATAGCCCTAGTACCTATCTGACCCCTTTCACTGTTCCTGGCCTGGGCATTGATCGAATTGCTTCTTTTCTGTCCTCAAGCATCTGTTCTCTTCCCTTGTGATATTATATATCCTAGATATGTTACTTCGCTCCTTCCCACCTGCAGCTTCCTAGGATTTATTTTTAATGCTGCACTCTGTAGAGCTCCTAGCACTGTAGTTAAAGCTAGTACATGTTGTTGTTCTGTACTGGAGGCAATAAGGATATCATCCACATGCTGCAAAAGAGTGCTCCCTTCTTTGCCTGTTGGGGGCCTCGCCTTCCTGTGCCTCCTCCATTATTGCAGCTAAAACATATCAGAGGACCTGCGCAGGGGGGTGTCTTCTTCCCCTACATCTCTGCTGCTATTTTTGCTATCTTCTCCCTTTGTTCTGACTTTAACTCCTCTACGTGTTCTTCCCACTCCAAAGTTTCATTGTAATCATGCCCCACTTTAAATCCCAACTTAATTTTTGCTATCTTCTGATGGGCTTCTCCTAGCTCACCTTTAAACATCCCGTGCTTGCCAATCTTTTCATTTTTGCTAGATCTGCTCTTCCCTTATTCTGCCATTCCCCATTTTGTACCTTTGGTGTCGCTTGGTGCCAATTTATCGGACCCATTTTGGCTTTTACCAGATTGTGAATGTCTGCTAAGGTTAGGTTATGGCCGTCTAGCATTTCTTCCACCTTTTGCCAGAATTC
The DNA here is from genome assembly GCF_044704955.1 of Pristiophorus japonicus. Lineage (NCBI taxonomy): Eukaryota > Metazoa > Chordata > Chondrichthyes > Pristiophoridae > Pristiophorus > Pristiophorus japonicus. The sequence goes on from NC_091986.1 coordinate 106,487,849, forward strand.
TGTATTCCTACTATTTGCTTAAGGGGTTGATAACTCATTCAATATAATTTGTCTCTCCTGTGGGCTGAGGGGTACCTCCTGTATGGTAATAATGGCTGCTCTATGTCCGTTGGTGGGAATTGTAGTAGTGTGTATTGGTGCCGCTGATAGGTAGCCAATGTCATGTGCCAGGGGCCACTCCACTCCACACTTGTTATCCCAGTCTGGTTTACTGTTAGGTTGGGTTTGTGGCCTACACTTACCCACCAAGGGGTACATCGGCTCTATTGCTGTAGGTGATGGTGCTATGGCTGCGCACTGCACTATCCATCTGTCCCATCTTTTATCTCTTCCAGCATATTTATCTTAGCTTCTAACACTTGAATTTGTTTTGTTTGAATATCTATTTTTTTTATCTGTCCTCTGTAGCAGGCGAGTATTATTACATAGGCTTGTTCTGTTTTATTTTTATTCTGACTATCTTCTGTCTGTCAGGTGAGTCTTCTGGCTGCCATCCTTGCTTTTTCATTTCTTTTATTAAGAAACCCAAATGGAAAGGGTTAACTCCTTTGCAGGTTTGTAAGAAGTCCTCACCTAATTACGTGACTTCGCGTAATTTTTTAAACCTTTCCCGATATCAGAATTTTTTCCAAGTCTTTGTGCCTTCAAAACTTGCTTAGAAATTAGAAATCCGTTGAAACAGCAGAAATCATTAGTAAAGCTGTCATTAGCTTTAAATTTTTCTAAACTTCCAATTCAAATACTTGCCAAAGATTTTTTTAATTGATTTAATACGAGACCACACATTTTTAACAGCTATTTTGTTTACTGAAATCCAATTTAAAATAAGTATTGGCAACTGTGGCTTATTTTTCTTGGCTCTGTAAATCATTGTCAAAACAATCAAGGAAACTGCCACACTTTTTACATTTTCACACAAGCTATATACATTCCATCATTTCAATTTTAAAGGTCCCGTTCACTGAGCAAATCTTGTGTTTTATTTCTCTCAGCAACATTTCCTAATTCCCAGTTTTTTCCTTCCTTTGCTGAGTTCACATAGCTTAGATCTTTTCCCCTCTTTATTTTCAAAACCCCCTGCTTGTTTAGACTGTTCAGGACTTTTTCTCGATAAGCACTGTCCATTTTGAAAAGGTTTTCAAACCCAAAATTTAAATTTCCTTTACTGCAGTGAAACTTTCTCGTAATTTAAAATCATTATCAACATAGAGTGTCTTTTATCTCTTTTCCAATATTCACACTTTGAAACAAAGCCAAGATTTCACTGTGGCCATTATGAAAATTCAGCTTTCATTTGTTAATTACCCTCCAATCAAACCGATATCTTCTTCACAGCCAATATCAACTAGTATCTCTTTCCCACTTAGACATTCAATTTGTTTTCATTTTAGCAGTCTAGTTTCAAGGTTGCGTCTTTATCTTTTGATAAAAACAAGCTGTCCTTTGTGAATTCAAGAGTCAAGCTTCCACGTGAACACTTTCATTTAAAGGCAGACATTCACACCAAATACAGCTTATCCTATGTTTTTTCAGCAATTTGATCGAAAACACTTCTTCGTCTGGGTACGTTTATCCCTCTACCAAGCCTTTGGACGCCTCTAACATTCGGTCGGACTAACAATACTGCTTGCCTCCCTAATCTGGTTACTCCGACTGGAAGTGTCAGTTTTATTTTTCGTCTTTTCTCTGTTTGCACTTATACCTGGCACCCTTTTGGTCCATATCTCAGAGACCCCCCTTGGTCTTCATTTTATCCCACTGGCCAGTTTTCCTAAACATCCTGGGGTCCCACCCCTCTTTTTTGGTTGTATTCCTTCTTTTTCAGGCAATACACCTATCCCCAACCTTGGTTTTCATCCTTCCATGGTTCGTTATAACTCAGTTATACAGATTACCTCCTTCTAGTTCTTTATACAGATTACCTCCTTCCCCGTCAATGCTACAGCTGCAGGTGGTACAATGACATACTCACTGCCATTCAGCTGTCACATTATCCAGGTCGGAGGGTCTGTACCCTGCTCGCAGCGCCAATTGTTGGGGTAAAAGGAAGGCTTCTCTCCCTCGGGGTGGACTACCTAATATAGGTAATTGACACCTCACCCTTCTGTTGGGGTAAAAGGAAGGCTTCTCTTCCTTGGGGTGGATTACCTGATATAGATAATCGACACCTCACCCTTCGCCCTCTGTATAATGACCATGGAAGTAAACAAACAAAACCTTAGGTTTAACCGGCTTTATTTCAAGCAATGCAAGGGAGGGTTCACTCGTGGAACCTTCAAAATATTGGAGATTTCGAGTATAATTTATACAGGTTCTGGAGAGAAGCTACGCTCCTACAAAATCATCGATAGGCCTATTGCTATCAGCAGAGTTACATTGATTTTTCAACTCTTATCAGACTGGCTCTGAGTGGTACATGCAATTGTCCATCTCCCATTATTGGCCCCAAGTTTCGTCCCACGGCGAAAACGGCACACCTCTGAGCTGGGCGCCTGTTTTCCGCGCCGAAAACTGCGCATAAAAAAAACTCCGATATTCTCGAGCTCCTTGGAGCTCGATGTCTGCTTGGCGCGGTGCGCTCTTCGCAGCAGGGGGCGGAGCCTAACACTCGCGCCGATTTTCTAAGTAGCAGGGGGCGGGTACAATTTAAATTAGCCTTCGTGGTGCCGGCAACCCTGCGCGTGCGCGTTGGAGCATGCGCGCATGCGCTGTCTCAAACAAACATTGGCACTCGGCCATTTTTAAAAGGACTGCAGAAGAAGTAAAGATTTGTTTCTTGGACCCCTGCAAAGGCTTGTAATTTAATTTTTTTGATATTTCTGTGTGTGAGGGAGTGCTTTTAGCAGCACTGCTGAATAAATCACCTGCTGAAATCAGTGAGTTCAGCTTTTCACTGCTAAACTTGCAGAACCGGTGCTGCATTGGTGCATGCAAATTAAGGACTGTGTGTTGGAGAAATAAGAGTGCCAATTCAACTATGCAATGGATCAACGTCCACCATTGCATAATACGTGGTGTTGACAATGCAGCACCCATTCTGCAAATTTAAATATAAAACTATCGATGTGGCTGCCTCTCCCTGTCCAAATGGCCTCAGTCCCCCTCACAGCTCAAAGGCTGCTGCTGTATCTTTGGCTGCCGTCGAGCCACTGACGCCGCTGATATCCTATGGTCGAATGGCCTCACGTCCGTCCGCTGCTGATTCTTTGGCTGCCGGCCAGCCACTGATGCCGCTGCTATCTCATGGCCGAATGGCCTCACGTCGGTCCGCTGCTGATTCTTCGGCTGGCTGCCGGCCAGCCACTGACGCCGCTGATATCTCATGGCAGAATGGCCTCAAGTCCGTCCAGGTGTTGCTTTTTCGCGGCCAGCCACGAAGAGAATGAAGGCCTGCCTCAAGCACCGCAGCTCAGCTCGAAGCTTGCTGCCGCTGCCGTCGAGACACTGACGCCACACCCCCGCCTGTCTCCAACATGAAAGGCCTGCCTGAAGCACAGCAGCTCGAAGGCTGCTGCTATTTCACACAGGTAGGAACATGGTTTATTTAATCTTTTCTTTGCTTATAAATTTTTATTCAGGTTGGATTTATTTGTATAATATTTGTATAAGTATAACTAAGGATTGATTGTAGAATTTAATAACTTCCCTTCCCCCCCCCTCCCCCCCCCACCTCGTTCCCTATGCCTAATTTGTAACCTACGCCTGATTTTCTAAAGTGTAGACAAGGTTTTTTCCAGCGTACAAAAATCTTCACTTACTCCATTCTAAGTTAGTTTGGAGTAAGTTTTCACTGACGAAACTTTGAAAACAGGCGTAAGTGGCCGGACACGCCCCCTTTTGAAAACAAATTCTGTTCCAAAGTGAAACTGTTCTAACTGACTAGAACTGGAGCAAACTAAATAGCGAGAATTCCGATTTCTAAGATACTCCGTTCTACACCAGTTGCTCCTAAAAATCAGGAGCAAATCATGGCGAAACTTGGGGCCATTGTGTTGTTCTATCATTTGCATTTTGCCACAGTCTATAGGTCGCCTAAAGTAACTGTTCTCAAAATACTGGCGTCCTTATCTCTTCCTCAGAGACTTCTAATCAAAATTGTAACTGCTGACTTGTTATGTGTTACTAAGGTTAAGGATACAGTTTTATTGCATTATAAGTGCGCTATACCTACATAAGCAAGTGTTACATACATAGGCAATTCCTCAGACCTAATACTGATTAGTTCACCACCTTCAGCATTGTGTTTTGACCACCTATCTGTTTGCTCTTTTGCCTGCTATAACGTATATCCCTTACATAAAATAATTATTAATAAATACAACAGGGAATTCAGGAGAAACGTCTTTACCCAGAGAGAGGTGAGAATGTGGAACTTCCTACCACATGGAGTGGTTGAGGTGAATAGCATAGGTGCATCTAAGAGGATGCTAGATAAGTAAATGAGATGAAGGAAATAGAAGGATATGTTGATAGGGTGAGAAGAAATAAGGTGGGAGGAGACTCATGTGGAGCATAAACATTGATATGGACCAGTTGGGCCAAATGGCCTGTTTCTGAGTTGTACTTTCTACACTGATTACCCAAGACATAAATTGCTTTCTGCAATTATACAAATCATTCAGTATTTTTGACATCTTACACTTAATTTTTTGTATTTTACTTTTGAGTTTAGTTTAATGCTAAACAAAATCAAATTTTATCTAGAGTAATACATAAACTGTGAAAGATCTTTGCAATTTTTTAGAATGTTAGATAGTTAAGACCAATACGAATTTTTCAGGTCAAGAAGGGGGATAATTAAACCAATATAGGGGAGGGAGTGGGAGAGGGGGAGGGGAATCTGGAGCAGGCAAATAGAAGTGGGAGGCAGGAAAGGAGATTGGGGAGAGGGAGAGGGAAAGTGAGGAGGGGCAGAAAGGGAGAGGAGAATGGGAGAGGAAGGAGCAACTGAGGAAATGGAACTCAGATCATTGAGTGCAGGGGAATTGAGATATGGAACTGTCAGCCATCAGCAAAGGGATGGCTATGGGGGTGGTGCTGGAAGGGGGGGTGCCAAAGGAAAAGTAAGAAAAGAAAAGTTGACTTTTAAATCTCTCAGAAGAATTTATTAAATGCAGGAATAAGACGCAACAATTTAAATTATTTCTGGGCCAGAGAGATTGATTGGTATTGCATCAACAATTATCACATCATTAAAAGGTACATGTGCTGTTAATTATGAGCTGTAACTGCAGCAAGTTTACTGGGCAATTAATGTATAAATCCAGCAAATTCTTTAAAATACGATGTGACTATTTGTATTGTCCTTTTGCTCCTACATCCTCTCGATCCCCTCGAAACTCCACCACCGATACCGGAATCGGAAGTGGGACCCCGCAATCAGTCCGACCACGTTCCGCAAGCCTCCGAGCGACCAGGGGAGAGAGCCTGGACGGCGAGAGAGGTGGCCGGGTGGGGAGAGAGAGAGCTGAGCCGCAAGTCCCCAGGCCCCAAGCCTCCTGCTAAGCCGCGGCGGTGGACGGCAGGGGGGGAGAGAGAAAGCCTGGGGGAGGAGAGAGAGCCTATGGAGGGGGGAAAGAGAGAGAGCCTGGGGGGGGGCTGCAGAGCGAGAGAGCCTGGGATGGGGGGGGAGAGAGAGAAAGCCTGGGGTGGGGGGGGGGTGGAAAGAGAGAGAGAGCCTGGGAGGGGGCAGAGAGAGAGCCTGGGGAGGCGGGGGGGGGAGAGAGAGAGAGAGAGAGAGAGATGGAGAGAGAGAGAGCCTGGGGGGAGGGGAGAGAGAGAGAGAGAGCCTGGGAGTGGGGGACGGGGGAGAGAGAGAGAGAGCCTGGGAGGGGGAAGAGAGAGAGAGAGAGAGCCTGGGGGGAGGGGAGAGAGAGAGAGAGAGAGCCTGGGAGGGGGAAGAGAGAGAGAGCCTCGGGGGGCAGAGAGAGAGCCTGCGGGGGGGGGGAGGTGAGAGCCTGGGGGAGGGAGGAGAGAGCCTGGGGGTAGGGGGGAGAGAGAAAGAGAGAGCCTGGGGGGGTGGGGGGAAGGGAGAGAGCGAGCCTGGGGGGGAGAAAGGGAGAGAGGAAGAGACAGCCTGGGGCGGGGGGGGGGGGGGGAAGGGAGAGAGAAAGAGAGAGCCTGGGGAGGGGAGGGAAGAGAGAGAGAGAGAGAGAGAGCCTGGGGGAGGCGGGTGTAATGTCTGTAAGCTTGTAATGCTTGTAGCTCCACACTGTGGATATGGACGTATTGTGTACTGCAACTGTATAGTTAATCATTCAACAAAACAGGCACTTACTGGAAAGTTCCGAGAGAGCAGCCTGCATGTAAGAAAGCTGTGTGTGCTGTGTTCTGTGAAGATACCACAGTTGGCGGCGAGATGGGATGTTTTTCGGATGTTTAAAGCTTAAATTTTGTTGGTGAAGGATTCAGCTAGCCGATAGAAGACTTTGAAAGTTTTTGTCTTTGAAAAAAAAAGCTACAAAATCGAGGTTAAAAAAAAACAGCACATGGTGTGAACAGCTAGAGATTAAAAATGGCAGGTGTAATCGGACATTTGGGTGAATATAGACACGACAGGAACATTGTAAAGCGTATGTGGATCGGCTAGAAATGTATTTCACTGCAAATAACATAATCGAAGTTCCAGACAATGCAATCCAGAACCAGGCTGTGTTGGAACATAAGAAAGTGATCTTCTTATCAGTGGCAGGTCCAGCATTATACGAAATCTGTGTAAATCTGCTTGTGCCTGACGAGCCAAAGGACACAACGCTTAAAGAGATTTTAATGAAGCTGGAGCAGCACTATAACCCCAAAACGTTAGAAATTGCTGAAAGCTATCGTTTCTGGATTCGGAATCAAAAGGCGGATGAAAGTATCAATGATTATATCATAGCATTAAAAAAGCTATCGATGCACTATAATTTTGGAAATTTTCAAAACCGAGCATTACGGGATCGTTTTGTTTGTGGGGTGAAAAATGATGCGATCAGAAGGGAGTTATTGACGACAGATGACTTAACTTTTGAGATTGCTTGTCAGACAGCGAGGTCGATGTGCATGGCCGAACAATATTCCCGAGAATTAAATAATAATTACGGTCGTCAGTCAACTGAGGTAAATCACCTGCAAGTTCAAAGTAAAAGATGGCCATTGTCAAAAGTCTCAGAAACTGGAAATTCTACCAGACCGTCGAAGTCGTGCTATAGCTGCCTGGGACAACACATTGCTAAAAGTTGTCCATACGTGAAGGCAGAGTGTTTCTTCTGCAGAAAGACTGGGCATCTTGTAAAGGCATGCCGACTGAAGGGTAAACCAGTTTTTAAAGCTATGAGTCCAGCGTTGAAAGCTATGAGTAGAAATCCAAAGAAACTTCACAGCATGGAAGAACAACAACAGGACGAGGAGATGTTAGAATTACACGGCATCAGGAGCATGAGGTTAACAGACAGCGATTCAGAAAGTATCAAAATCCACATAGATGTTGCGGGATTCAAAATACCAATGGAAATTGACACGGGTGCCTCCGTGAGTGTAGTACCGGAGTCACTGTACCGCGACAAATTGCGTGATTTCCAACTGGAGAAATCCAAGATAGAGCTGCAAGGCTACTCGGGAGAAAAAATTCCTGTACTAGGCCGTATCACTGTACCGGTGAAATATAAAGATCAATTTCAGACCTTGCCTCTAATAGTAGTGAAAGGAGACAAGTCTGCCTTACTAGGAAGAAATTGGTTGAGCTCACTGAAGCTGGATTGGAGTAAGATTTTCTCTGTGGAAGCGAGATTTTGATCAACGGATGAGGTTATCAAGCATTATCCGAAGGTGTTCTACAAAACGGGCAGTCCAATCCAAGGCATCAAGGCGAGTGTCAGGGTACAGAAGGACGCTAGATCGGTTTACTACAAGCCACGTTCTGTACCATATGCACTCAAAGAGAAAGTTGAGCAAGAACTCAAAAGACTAGAGACTGAGAACATTATTTGTAAGATAGATCGATGTAATTAGGCTACACCCATTGTTGTTGTACCTAAGTCTGATGGTAAAGTAAGATTGTGTGATGATTATAAGGTAACCGTAAACCAGGTTCTAGAGGGTAATGTCCCCAATACATTACCGAATATAGAAGATTTGTTCACAACACTGACAGGTGGTCAGATCTTCTCAAAACTGGATCTTACGAATGCCTACTTACAGCTTGAACTAGATGAGGAGTCCAAGTCATGTTTGACTATAAATAATCATCTAGTCCTATATCAGTTTAATAGGCTACCATTTGGAGTGTCTTCCGACCCTGCCATATTCCAATGGGTGATGAACCAGATTTTGCAAGGTATTGAAGGGGTAGTAAGTTATTTGGATGACATACTAATTTCAGCACCAAATAGGCAAATTCATAATAACATATTGAATGAAGTCCTCAAACGGCTAGAGAAGCACAGAGTACGAGTATCTTCTCGTAAGTGTGAGTTATTTAAAAACTCAGTGGAATACTTCAGGTCCAGAGTAGACAAAGATGGTTTACATCCAACCATGGAAAAATTGGATGCAATTAGAAATGCACCCACTCCCAGGACTGTCACTGAACTTCGTTCATTCTTGGGTCTTTTGAACTATTATGGGAAGTTCCTACCAAATTTAGCTAGAGTATTACATCCACTGAATGAACTATTGAAAAAACAGGTCCAGTGGAAGTGGTCAAAAGAATGTGATACAGCATTCAAGGAGTGTAAAAACAAATTGGTAGCGAGCAGCATGTTAGTTCACTTTGACATATCTAAGGAGATTAAGCTAGCATGTGATGCCTCTCCATATGGAGTTGGGGCAGTAATCTCTCATGTATTAAGTAGTGGGGAGGAGAGACCAATTACTTTTGCTTCACGCACTCTCAGTGCCAGTGAGAGAAATTATGCTCAAATTGAAAGGAAAGCTTTGGCATTAATTTTTGGGGTCAAGAAGTTTCACAAATACATGTATGGTCGGAAATTTACCATTGTTATGGACCATAAGCCCCTAACAGCAATCCTCCATCCAAAGTCCCCAGTTCCAACATTAGCTACAGCCCGAATACAGAGATGGGCTTTGATTTTGTCAACATATACATATGATATTGAATACAGATGATCAGCTGATCACAGTAATACTGATGCAATGTCTAGATTGCCTTCCCCATCACAAGTTACACCCGATAGCGAGGAAAATGTTCCTCAGGATGAGCCTGAAATGAGTGTGAAATCAACACCATGTTTGGAAGGTTCTGTTCGAGAGCGAAGGTATCCTCTTCGAAACAGAAAACAAGTGGTAAAGTTAAATTTGTAAATATGTATAAAAATGAAAGTTATTTATGATGTATGTTATGATGGCTTTTTCATTAAGGAGGGAGAAGTGTAATGTCTGTAAATTTGTAATGCTTGTAGCTCCACACTGTGGATGTGGACGTATTGCGTACTGCAACTCTATAGTTAATCATTAAACAGAACAGGCATTTTCCGGAAAGTTCGGAGAGAGCAGTCTGCATGTAAGGAAGCTGTGTGTGCTGTATTCTGTGAAGATATCACAGGGGGGGGAGGGAAGAAAGAGAGAGAGAGCCTGGGGGACGGGGTGGGGGGGTGAGAAAAGAGAGAGAGAGAGAGACGGACGGGGGAGAGAGCCTGGGGGGTCGGCGGAGAGAGAGCCTGGTGGGGGGGCGTCAGGAGATAGAGAGAGCCTGTGGGGGGAGGGGGAAGAGAGAGAGCCTGGGGGGGTGGGGAGGGAAGAGAGAGAGAGAGAGAGAGGGCCTTGGGTGGGGGGGGGCGGTGGAAGAGAGAGAGAGAGAGAGCCTGGGGAGGGGGGAGAGAGAGAAAGAGCCTGGGTGGGGAGGCGGGGGGCTGGGGGAGAGAGAGAGAGATAGAGAGAGACTGGGGGGGAGGGAGAGAGAGAGAGAGAGCCTGGGGGGGCGGGCGGGGGGGAGAGAGAGAGAGCCTGGGGGGGGGGAGAGAGAGAGAAAGAGAGAGGGCCTGGGGGACGGTGGTGGAAGAGAGAGAGAGAGAGCCTGGGGGAGGGGGGGGAGGGAGAGAGAGAGAGAGCCTGGGGGGTGGGGAGAGAGAGAGAGAGAGAGGGCCTTGGGGGGGGGGGGGCGAGGGTGGTGGAGGAGAGGGAGAGAGAGAGCCTGGGGAGGGGAGAGAGAGAGAGAGAGCCTGGGGGGGGGGGCGTGGGGGGAGAAAGTGAGAGCCTGGGGGAGGGGCGGGGGGAGAGAAAGAGAGAGAGACAGAGAGAGACTGGTGGGGGGGGCGGGAGAGAGAGAGAGAGAGAGAGAGCCTGGGGGGGGCGGGGGAGAGAGAGAGAGCGAGCCTGGGGACGGGGGGAAGAGAGGGAGCTTGGGGGGGGCGGGGAGAGAGAGAGAGAGAGAGCCGGGGGTGTGGGGGGGGAGGAGAGAGAGAGAGTGAGCCTGGGGCGGGGGGCAAGTGGGGGGAAGAAAGAGAGAGAGCCTAGGGGGGGTGAGAGAGAGCTTGGGGGGAGGGGTGAGAGAGAGCTTGGAGGGAGAGGAGAGAGAGCCTGGGCGGGGGGAAGAGAGAGAGAGAGAGCAAGAGAGAGCTTGGAAGGCAGAGCCTGGGGGGGAGGGGGGGAAGAGAGAGACATGGGAGGGATCAGAGGGTAGAGATGTTCTTCCAATCCAGGTCACAACACTCTCACATTTTACTTCATACCCAATAAACCTGTTAACAATCTGCACACAGTGCCCCAGCTGTGGGAGGGTGGGGGGCCGGTGCTAAGGTAAGGGAGGTAGCACCTGCACTGGTGGGGCAAGGGACTTTGGCTAGGAGAGGGATGCACTTGTGCTGGGGTAAGGGACTTTGGCTGGCACTTGGTGGCTTTTGGGGAGATTTATCCTCTGTGGTTTCTGAAGTCAAAATTGATCAAGTTACAATTTGCAAAATCAGTCAAAACTTGGGCTGGGCAGTTCCACAGAAAATTCAAGGTTTGGATTATTCTCCAAAGGGAACCAATCAATAATAGGTGTAGTGAAATTGGAGTTCCAATCAGAGACAAGGTAGCCCTTTTGGCAGTACAAATACTTGTGTCCTTTAAAATATCAGAGAGGCGAAGGCACTGTTCCCTTTAATTTTATTTTTGTGTGCATGGCTCCTTTAAGAGGCTGCGCAGCCCAGTCAAAATATTGCGTAATTGTGGTTTTTCCTATTTAAAAGCCAGTGAGCCATTTGCACAGGAGCTCCATAGCACTGTGATACCACACAGCTTAAAGGGAACATCTGGGCTAAGGGCCAGATGTCATTTGTGGAAAGCAAACAGATGAGCAGCAAAAATCGATCAGCAAGTTCTAGTGTTTCACAACTCATGCCACATCTCTTAATACCCCCGAACTTGCTGGGCACTTTGTACATTTATAACGGTGTGTTTCATTAACTCGTCATTATTTTTCCAGGAAGATTTGGCCCATTATCGCAAGTCATTATTTGGAGAGAGTCATGAAATTCATTAATTTTATAGCCCAACATTTTACACCAAAGGCGCTCTCGCCAGCTAATATCAAGCAAGTTACATTGAAGAATCTACAGCCTACTCAAGATCTTTTCAGCAGTCCCCAGTTATATTGTAATAAATAAAATTTAATAGTCATAAATATGCTGCATAGCAACTTTACTAAATTTGAAACTTGTGAAAACTCATAATTATGCAGAAAAGTGAATTCCCATACAAAAAAATACAAATCTCCCGACACAGACAATCTAATTGTCCCCCTGCAGAAAACAGTCCTATCCACCTACACAAAAGGGGTTAAATTGGGCATTGTTTGGGGTGTTAACTTTTAAACATTTGAAAAATTAGCACCAGGTGCTAACCATTTCAAACTTTAAAAACATTTGGCGTTTGTGCTCCAAGAAAGAAGTGTAGCACTAAATCAAGTGCTGCATTTCATTCCTGGAGCGCAATCGGCAGCAGGTGAGGTGGTGAGTTGAGCAGTGATGCACACTGGGCCGTGCAGTGTTGCCGCATTGAAAGGTTCCATCCCTCCCTTAAAGGGAAGGGTCATCGCTGCAGGTTCTGCAAAGTAGCGAAAACTTATCTTCTCCACGACGGCAGCCGCGGTCCTGCCCGATCAGCTCGGCACTCAAGCAGAGTGCCGGGCTGATCGATTGTGGGCAGGAACCTGCGGAAAAAGCTGCAAGAGAGAAGGTAAGTTTCTTTTTACTTACCTCAGCCACCTGGTGCACACCTCCTGCAGCTGTCAATGTTTTTGCTGCTGCAGGGGGCGGAATGCAATTTTGGGTCTAGGGCACTACCGTGGCGAGGCATATGGCGATGACGTCATGATCTCCAGGCAAAGGAGATTGGGGTATACACCGTATTGCCGCCGCAAAACTCCCACTGAATATGGCAGGAGTTGCTGATCTCGCCGCGCCCAGTCGCAAAACCATTTGCGCCCCCGTTATCGCACCCGAGAGATGCAAATTGGGGGTGCAAAGGAACCCAATTTTGCGCCCAAAACATCAGCGGGTCAGGAGCCTGCTGTCAACCTGACTCCATGTCAGCCTCACATGTGTCGGCTCTGTCAGCGTTTAACAGACCCGGCACCAAGCGGCAGGGAAGGCAATTTAGATTATTAAGAGGTTGATAAAAGCCAACTAAACACCATTTTCCCCTGTATTTACCATTTTTCCAGCTTTTTCACAAGGTTCACAGTGCTCGGGGATCATATCAGTTAAGTAAGTCGGGTGTTCCATCAGAATCCATTCTTCTGGATAGTTGACAGCGGCAAATGTGGTATAAAAGCTACCATTTCACAGCTGTTCACTTTCAAATCTCAGAAGCTGGAGCCTTTAGGATTTGGAAGACACATTTGAGCTTTCAGCAGGTTGAAAGTGTTTAGAATAAACTCTCTATCCACTGTCACCACCTTGGAACAACCTATCTAACCATTAACTGGTCGCTTCTGTCATCTCAACCTCACCTACCATCTATTCCATCAGCATTGTTGCCCTTGAAAAAATCTCACCTTGGTCCTCAGAATCCCACCACAATCAGCCCCAACACCAGCATCACCAGACATACCAGCAGCACCAAAAACAACACCTGATGCTTCACATGACACAGGGCATCAGCACCTGACTACATTGGTGCCTGAAAGGCCAGGGATTTCCTGACCATGGCCAGCTTTACTGCACTTGATGCTGTACAACCCTGGCTGCCACATAATGAACTAGCACCATAAATCACCAAGCCATTCCTTTCACACTCATCACCATTGCGGAGGGAACCGTTATGTCTCACCATTCACTGCAACTCACTAGGCCACTTCCAAAGGTGCACACAAATCTGTCCAAGAATACAAAGTATTGAAAAGAAAGATTTCAATGTTTGACAACACATTAACAGAAACTTTACATGTACATTGGCAATAACACCCAAGTGTCTACCTTTGTGTGTTCTTAGTTGGTATGATTGGACTCATCATCATCATCATCATCATAGGCAGTCCCTCGGAATTGAGGAAGACTTGCTTCCACTCTCAACATGAGTTTTTAGGTGGCTGTACAGGACTAGGATGAAGGTGCGTGATGGAGAAGAGGAGACAATGTAAATAGAGAGGGATGAGTGGAGGTGTAAGGTAAGTTGGTGTGAGTAGGATGTGCAAAAGTAGGATAGGGAAGGCAGAGTGATGGGGATGTGATGAGTGGTACAGCAGAATGAGGTTGAGTATGGTTTTGCAGTAACGTTTTGTGATCTACTGAAATCATTAAAAGGTTTGTGCCACTGCAACCAGGGCCTCCTGACGACATCCCTGCTTGTGCCCTCCTGTGCAATGTGCAACCAGGCTGCATTGATCTTGTCGGGAGATCCCTTCCACCCATTGGAAGGGAAGAGAACCTCTCTGCATGCTGTGACTCCCACTTTGTGCAATGCTTGTCAATGTTTGTAGCACCTCAATGCGGTATAACACTGACAGCACAAATATCAAAATCAATGGACATGGTCCCTTTAAGGAAACCGGCTGATGACGTGTCATCAAATGATGTCATCAAACCCGCTTCCTTTTAATTAGCTGGGAATCTCGCTGGGCAGGCTTAACAAGCCCCATCATCACAAAGAACGGGCTGCAGCCTGCAGCCTGCAGCAGGGCCGGGACCTCGTTGCAAACCTCGACCGCCTCGGACTCGCCTCGATCAGCGAAATCGCAACCATAGTAATTCAAAGACACAAATCCAGTGTAAATGACTGTAGTTATCTAGGTGCATAGCAAGAGGCATTAAAACTGTGGCTCTTTATCTGTCATTTATCTGTGATGCTACGTGCAAAAATTACTGCACTATTTTTACTTTTCATAATCTAGTTTTGAAAATCAGTCTTGAAATATTTCAATTCCCAGTAACTTCCCAACACATCAAAGTTCTGGAATTTCATTCTCTTTTCTGAATGTGATAGTTGTTTATCTCTTAAATAGCCAACACTGGTGTTACTATTCTGCAGTTTAAGGTTCTGAGCAAATAGGAGGTGTGTGATGAATGCAACACGGGCGGCTTTGATGAACGATAACTTTGGTAAGAGTGGCTGTTCTGGAATCCTAACAGCAATCAGCAGTGCAGCAGGTACATGTGCATTCAAATGAACTGATCTAAATATTCCACACTCTAGGAAGTTGACAGAGTGGGGCTCCCTGAAACGGAGAAATGCAAGTCTCTTGATTTAACTGCAAGTACAGATAAGCAAACCATACCCTTCACTCAGCAAGTTCAGGCAACATAGGAAAGATCTCTGTTTAAAGTGAAGCTGCCCAAGCATACAAGATGCATGATGCATTGGTTCTGATGCTGGTGGTGCAGTCAGTGTTGTTTTGTTGCCCTGTGAACGACTGAACTGGGACTTTATTTTTTGAGGTGAGGAGAGAATAAATGAGCAGAAATGACACGGTGTTTAAAATGGCTTGTGGAGGCAAATGCTGAACATACTTCAGGATGGCTTTTCAAGCAAATGCAGTATTCAAAAGTCCTCCCTTTTATTTTAGAATCATGGAAATGTAACAACACAAAAGGGGGCCATTCGACACACCGAGCCCATGCCGCTCTCTGCAAGAGCACTTCAGCTAGTCTCACTCCCCGCCCTTTCCCCGTAACCCTGCAAATTTCTTTCCTGCAGGTACTTATCATTATGGTTCAAAATACCACTCGAGAGTTTAGTTCAATCCTTTATTACAAGCTTGCAGGGGTGAGGTATGGCTGTCTGCCACCACCGTCTCAAAATATATGCAGTTTAGGCATTATCGTTATAGTGTACATGGACAGCCCTCCTCCAAACATCTTCCGAGAGGTGTCATGAGCATAATATAGGTGCCGTGGGCATAATAGTCGTGTGCAAAGCAGAGGGTCAATGTGCAAAACATTAATTGGTGTAACAAGCAATGGGCGTCCTTGAGACCAGGGGAGCCCATTGGACTCGTGTTTAGCAGCTGAGTCCGTTCACACAAGGACAGGTGATTGCTGTCCTTGTTATCTTGAGTTATGTTAAGTTCAGAATAACTCCATGAGATTATGTTGTAAGCTCAAACCATTGTGACCTTGGTCTCTTTAATATAACTCCAAAATGAGGCAGCAGCATGGTGCACTGCCTTTTATACCTGCTTGTTCCAGGGTGCACAGGTGACCCATAGGTCTCCCACAGGTGTGTCACCTAGTGGAAAGTCTTACACATAGGTGAGGTTCACATACATAACGTCACTTCCCCCCCAAATTCTTAAGTAAGGTTATTTACAGGTTGAGGCGATCTGGCGCTCTGCATTCCCGAGTCGATCGCCTGAGTTGAAGTCCTGGCATGGGTGAGTTGATCGGATCATTGCTGCACGGCAGCGCCGCTGGTCTGATCTGACTGTTGGGCAAGGTGGGTTCATCTTCGTGGTTGACAGCGAGGTCAATTGCTGGTTGGGTGTGTGTTGGTGGATTATAGATGGTAGGGTCTTCTTCAAACTGTTCTTGGTTGTCCGTGAATCGCAGTCTGGTCTGATCCAGATGCTTTCTGCACGTTTGCCCATTCAACAATTTCACAACAAACAAACTATTCCCCTCCTTGGTTAAGACAGTGCCAGCAATTCATTTGGGACCGTGATCAGAATTTAAAACAAACACCGAATCATTAACCTCAATGTCACGCGATACTGCCGCGTGATCGTGGTACACGTTATGCCAGTGCTGCCAGGTTTCTACGTGATCATTAAGATCCGGGTGGACTAAGGA